>NW_015091277.1:986896-1079037 GCF_001431845.1 Calidris pugnax | reverse complement strand
GGGGGGAGTTCCTGATCTTGGCTCCATCCTTACCCAGTGCACGGAAGAGTGGGATTTGGGAACATAATTGCCAAATAAGAGGGATTCCTCTTGTTTAGAGATGCTACAAGCTGAGGTGAAGGATAAAAGGTGGACCAGTGCACAGCTCCACTTGCAGATGTTGCCACAGAGGAAGAGGAACTTACAGTGGCTGGAAGGTTCCACAGGAGGCTTGGAGAGAAGCCCGGGGAGAAGCACAAGGTGGGAAGAAGTGCAGGAGGTGGGAAGAAGCATCAAGAAGAGCCATCTCTCCTGTTCGCACCTGTCGCAGTGGCTGAGCATCATCTCAGGACATGTCAGGATCTCCAAATCTCTGCAGTACTTGAGCCTGGGTTATTTTTGACCCAGGCGGTTTTCCTGAGCTAATTCCCAGCTTGCACGAGTGACTGTCCTGGCAAAATGGGATGAAAGACAATGAGTGGTGGTGGGTCTCTCATTGTTGCCGCTGCAGAGGACAGAGCTGTGCCATTGCAGCATCTTCCACTCACAGAATCACAGGATCACATGGGGTTGGAAGGGACCTCTGGAGATGATCTAGTCCAACCCCCCTGCCAAAGAAGGTCCTCCTAGAGCAGGTTGCACAGGAACATATCCAGGCGGGGTTTGAATGTCTCCAGAGAAGGAGACTCCACCTTCTCTGGGCAGCCTCTTCCAGGGCTCTGCCACCCTCAAAGAAAAGACGTTCCTCTTCATGTTTATGTGGAACTACTTACATTCAAGTTTGTGCCCGTTACCTCTTGTCCTGTCACTGGGCACCACTGAAAAAGGACTGGCCCCATCCTCTTGACACCCTCTCTGTAAGTATTTATAGGTGTTGATCAGATCCCCCCTCAGCCTTCTCTTCTCCAGATTAAAAAGACCCAAGTCCCTCAGCCTTTCCTTGTAAGGGAGATGCTCCAGGCCCCTCATCATCTTTGTAGCCTCTGCTGTCCCCTCTCCAGCAGTTCCCTGTTCTTCTGGAACTGGGGAGCCCAGAACTGGACCCAGTGCTCCAGATGGGGCCTCATCAGGGTAGAGCAGAGGGGGAGAATAACCTCTGAAGACCTGCTGGCCACACTCTTCTTGATGCCCCCCACAGGATGCCATTGGCCTTCTTGGCCACAAGGCCACATTGTCAGCTCATATCCATCCTATTGATGACCACCCTATTGATCACTCCGCTCTGCAAACCACCAGACAAAGCTCCCTTATTGCAAGGCCAGAGCAGGGAGGGGGAAAAAAAAACAACAGGGTTGTTAAATCTGAGACTATATTAAGCCACGGAAAACCACAAAAATAAGTGCCTGCACTCCCAGGGGCGCTAAACCTGTCCCCCGATTTCCCCTCAGAAGCCAATTTCGCCTTGACCCGGCTGGGAAAACGCCTGTGGATGTAACCACCCCGTCAGGAAAACACACAAAGTGAGGCATTGATCTGAGGTTTTGATTGCAGGGCTCGGGGCGGCGATTCGCCCTGCCCCACTCAATAACAAAAGCCGAGACGCTGCAGGTAACAGCCTGGCCAAGAAGTCTGCGAGTTTCATTCCCTACAAGTGAGTTTTGGCACGGTAGCCCCTTCACACCCAATTAATTACTTCAGCACCAGATTATACTTGCAGGCTCCAATAGAAGTGATAATAGGAACCAATTAAATTAATTTATATTTACTTTGTAAGCATATTTTCCTTTGGTAAATCTTTGCTTTAATTTGACAGATTGGACTCCAGCATTTTGTTTTCGTTGAGATACGGCCCTAAATCCAGAGGAACAAATCCAAACCTGTAAAACCAAGAAGTCCTTCCCTTTCAGGTTCGAAAACATGTAGGACATGACGTTAAAAAAAAAAAAAAAATAAGGAAAGAAAAAAAGAAGTATGTATGCACGTGCCCGGACTAATAAAAATATACTGTGAAATGTGCAGGGAGGTGCCAGTGAGTCTTGCTGGAAGAACGTGAGTGTGAGCTGGGTTGGAGGTGGTGGTTGGTGAGATGTCCATGCCAGGGTTCGAAACGGAGACAAACTTTCATGTCACATTGGGCAGGGTCACAGAACAGTGTGCACAGGAGAGAGCCATGTTCTGCTGTCACCTGCAGTCGGGGAACTGGCTTGCTAAGTTCAACTGGTTAAAATGGGACCGGCAGGGTCACAGAACAGTGTGCACAGGAGAGCCATGTTCTGCTGTCACCTGCGGTCGGGGAACTGGTTTGCTAAGTGCAACTGGTTAAAATGGGACCATCTCAGCTTATAACGTTATCATAGAATCATAGAATGGACCTTAAAGATCATTGAGTTCCAGCTTGCCTGCCCTGGGCAGGAACACCTCCCACCAGACCAGGTTGCCCAAAGCCCTGTCCATCCTGGCCTTGAACACCTCCAAGGATGGGGCAGCCACAGTTTCTCTGGGCAACCTGGGCCAGGCTCTCACCACCCTCACAGCAAAGATGTCTTCATGAGATCTCATCTAAATCTTCCCTCTTTCAGTTTAAAACTGCTCCTCCTCATCCTAGGGCTCCCCTCCCTCATCAAGAGTCCCTCCCCAGCTTTCCTGGAGCCCCTTGAGGGACTGGAAGGGGCTCCAATGTCTCCCCAGAGCCTTCTCTTCTCCAGGCTGAACCCCCCCAACTCTCTCAGCCTGTCCTCCCAGCAGAGGGGCTCCAGCCCTCCCAGCATCTTTGTGGCCTCCTCTGGACTCATTCCAACAGGTCCATGTCTCTCCTGTGCTGAGGCCTCAGAGCTGGAGGCAGCACTGGGTGGGGGGTGTCTCCCCAGAGCAGAGCAGAGGGGCAGAATCCCCCCCTGGCCCTGCTGGCCACGCTGCTGGGGATGCAGCCCAGGATGTGGGGGGCTTTCTGGGCTGCCAGTGCATGTTGCTGGCATAAACCTTAAATGGTTAAATATTTTTGTGTTGCAGTAGCAAATGAACGTCTGCTCCTTTTGCACCCAGTTTGGATGTCTCTACAGCACATTCATCCAGGAATAGCTTAAGCCCTTTGTATCTTTCGCGAACTCCATATACGATGACTCAGAAGTGAATGATTTATAAACCATTGCATTATCTCATCCGTGTCTCAAGGAACAACCCTAATAAAGGATAGTACCAATCAGCTAAAGAGCAGCCTGCCAGAGACAGAAAAAGCCGCAAAACCAGACCTGTGCCCCAGCGTGTGATGTTGGGATGTTTATATCACTCCTTCCCTATCCCACCAGCAGCCCTGCCCTCTTCTTTCCTCCTCTGGCACTGTCCTCATCAGCCTCCGAGGCTTCATGAAGTGAAGGTCTTCTTGTCAGCCTGGTGAAATATCCCTGAAATGTTTAAAGCACCATCTATCTTTTCTTCTTCTCTTTTCTCTCTTGAGCATCTATCACAGGGAAGTGCAACTCTACTAAAACCATCCTTGGAAAACCAAACCTCGGGACCTACCTGAGCCCTACACCGCTGCAGGACAGGCTTGGTCTGAATTTTTCCCACAAGCTTCAAGCAACACACTAGGCATTGCAGTGTCAACCACCTTGTTGACACCTTAAAAACCTCCATTGAAGTCGGTAGAGTTTTTATGGTGGCTTCCACTGATGGCATCATATCACAGACCCCATTAAAGGCAACAGAGGTGGGGACATCTGAGATGACAGCATGGCTCTGTGACTAAGAGACAGGGAAAAAAACATCTTAGCACTGATGATGGTGGGTTGGACGTGTGCAGGATGGGAGCAAATACACATCCTGGTGGATCCTCACTTTGTCTACACGGAGAGGATCTGGGCTGAAGACTCTGCCTTCCCCTAGATGGACAAGAATGGGGACACAATGGGGAAAACCTACCTCTTTCTTTCCCTGTGGGATGAAGAACAAGCGGCTCACCAAAGTTGCCAAAGGGGCTTTGGGGACACTTTAATGTCTTTTGAAAGCCTTTGAGCTCCTTTTGGGCTCTGGAAATTTGCTACTTCCAATGTTGCTATTTTCTCAGCCTAGCATAGCATGTGGATTTTACAGCCGGAGAGTCGCTACTCATTTTTCACCCTCTGGATGGTGATTTATGGCTTCTGGAACAAAGGTTAAACCCTCTTCCTCTCCTTGTTAGTGCTGTTTCACACGCTTCACACAGATTAGTGCCGTTGCGCTCAGAAGAGTTTGTTGGCCTAGGTCCCGTAAAATCCAATTTTCTCTTCAGTTTGGATCTCCCATGGTTTAAGTCTGGCAGACGTGTGGGTATCTTATCTCAGCAGACCCATGACCAAGAAGTCTCCAGCTGGATCCTCACTTTGTCTACACGGAGAGGATCTGGGCTGAAGACTCTGCCTTCCCCTAGATGGACAAGAATGGGGACACAATGGGGAAAACCTACCTCTTTCTTTCCCTGTGGGATGAAGAACAAGCGGCTCACCAAAGTTGCCAAAGGGGCTTTGGGGACACTTTAATGTCTTTTGAAAGCCTTTGAGCTCCTTTTGGGCTCTGGAAATTTGCTACTTCCAATGTTGCTGTTTTCTCAGCCTAGCATAGCATGTGGATTTTACAGCCGGAGAGTCGCTACTCATTTTTCACCCTCTGGATGGTGATTTATGGCTTCTGGAACAAAGGTTAAACCCTCTTCCTCTCCTTGTTAGTGCTGTTTCACACGCTTCACACAGATTAGTGCCGTTGCGCTCAGAAGAGTTTGTTGGCCTAGGTCCCGTAAAATCCAATTTTCTCTTCAGTTTGGATCTCCCATGGTTTAAGTCTGGCAGACGTGTGGGTATCTTATCTCAGCAGACCCATGACCAAGAAGCCTCCAGCGTAATGCTGTGCAGAAGGATCAAAAAAAAACCCCAAAAAACATCTGCAGGACAACACAAATACTCCCAGCTCCTCTGGCATATACTGGGGAGGCCATAACATCAGGCAGCCACAAAGAATGGGGTAGGTCCCTGTTTTCTTTGCAGATGTGAAGATACATTGCCCTCTCAACAACTTGCTTGTGAAGATAGACCTGTATTCAGCAGGTCAGCAACCTTGTTCAAGCCCCTCCAATACTTCTGCAAAATAAAATAAAAATCAAGGAAATACAAACATTGTGTTAAGTGAAGGACATGGTGCATCCTTGCCTTATGGGCTTCCCAAAACTTATTTTAGCTAATTTCCCTTTTCTGACTTACTGTTTTCCCTTTCAAGGCTCAGCTGGCTTTCTGCTGGTGACCGTGATGGAGAACTGCACGTGGATGGTGTCTGTGGCATTAAGTGCTTCGTTCCCATGGGTTGGGCTGTAGATGGGGTCATCACTGAAAGCCAGTTGTTCATCCTCAGCTGAAGGCACCAATACTGATTTGTCCATCCCATGACCCATCTGCCACGTGAATGGATGAAGCTGCTGCGGGTGGTCAGTGTCCTGAAGCTGGAGGAAGGCTCCAACACGTGGTTCTTCGTCCGCAGAGAGACACTTAACTGCTTTACCACCACACCCCATGAGCCATTGTTATACTTGGCTTATTCTTCCACCAGATGCAGGATTTCTGTTTTAAAGGAGAACTTAAAAATGAAAACTATGCGAGGAGAGATTTATGGGCTGTGTTACCACTGGGCCAGGCAGTGAGGGCCTTAAGAACTGAAGTCAGTCTGCACAAATATTCAAGTTCTGCTTTTCACCCTCCGTGAACTCCATCAGATTGACTGAGAATAGCCTCTGTAGTCTCCTGTCTACTGCAGTTAAATTTAGACATCCTTTAGAGCAGGAGAGCTGAGACCCAGCCAGGCTGTGCAAGAAGAACCCCAGAAGGGGAACTCTATGAGCCACCATTACTGGGACATGCTCATGAGGCCATGAGGATATCACATTATCATTTCTGTGTCTTCTCCAGCGCTTCCCCATCCTTAGTGGAAGCCTCTTGTGAGCCCTGAATATGTCAGACTAGTTTTTACCTCAATAATTTTAGGAGAGGAGATGATGTTATCAAGCAACCTGAACATTTTAACACCGTCAGAGGCCCATACCAGACTTGGAAACGGGACTCCTGGCTTGTTTGAATTTTTGCCTCTTCACCCCTCACCCTTCTCTCTGCTTGGGTCCCTCATGTGCATTGACTGCATCAATAAAAATCTAGTTTGTGCGTTGTCCAAGCTATTGCTATGTCAACCTATTTTGAAAGGCCCCCCAAAATAGTGAAAAGTCAGAAAAAGTTTGAAAAGCCTAGGAAAAACAAGTCTCATGCTAGATCTCCACCTGCTTCACTTACCGAGGGAAGGTCAAGAGGAGGCTCAAGAAGGGTAGAAGTTCCTCCTCAGGAGAAAACACCCAGAGGCAACAGAGCCTTGTAGTCTATCACAGGTCTAAGGCCGGAACCTAAAAGCAGACATATTTCATTTCAAAATGAGGCCCAGTGCTTTAACAGTGGGAATGATTAAGTGTTGAGACAAAATACCAATGAAAGTAGTAGATTCTTCCTCTTCAGATATTTTCAAATTGTGAGCAGATGCCTGCTGGAACAGAGGTTTTAGCCAAGCACAAGTTATTGGGTTCCTTATTGGAGTATGCAATTTTATGGTCCATATTATATGGAGCTCAGAATAGATGATCTTATGGCCCACTGTGACTTTAAAATCTAAGAAACAGGTAGTTCTGGATCGAAAGGAGCCAGGTTTCCTCTGGATTTGTGTCTTGAGGCTGACTGACTCTGCTGCCTAAGAAGACACAAAATCCGATTGAAGCTTTTCTCATTTAACAGCCCTGCTGTTAAAAACGCAGACTCTATTTCCAAGTTGAATTTGTCTGGCTTCGGTGTGGTTATGGGTCTGCCTCTCCTCTGCTCAACTGGCGATAAAGTCTTGCTCTCTGGGGGATACCAAGCAAAGCCTCTTTGGCCTCTGATGTCCTCCAAGCGTGGTTGAACTTGGCCACGGAGTCAGATGCGGGAGCTGACAGACACGCTCACAGTCTGACAGAGAGAAGATTGAAATAGCTTAGTTTCTCCAGGCTAAAAATAGAGAATAATGAAGATTAGCATTAAATTAAAGGGAAATTTATCACTTCAGACAGAGGTTGATACCTTTGAGAACATCCCCAGTCAAAGCCGTTGCCTCTGATCGGAGGGGACTGAGTCAGACGACCCTGAAGATCTTGTCGCGTCTTTTGGGGTTATAAACTAAATATTTGTGTCAGCCTGACTTTATTTGTTCTTGGATTTGTAAAATGTGAGAGTCATTCAGTGCAGAAATCTGGTCCCTACTCAGTTTTCATGAGAGGTTGGCAGCTCACCCTCTAAAAATAAAAGCCGAAGCGTTATTCACTGTCCCCATCATCTGAGCCAGTTAGGATTCAATTAAGAGCATTTCTGGGCTGTATTTTAGGAGTTAGTGTCTGTCAAGATTTTACCTTGGGGTTCTTGGGTTAAACCTTCCTGTCTCAGTGTCGTGCTGTGTGGAATGGCTTTGCTCTTTGAAGGAATCCATCTCCCTGTCTTTCCCCCCGCACCCTCCCACAGGCGCGAGGGTGAGCTGATTTTTGGTATGTAGTAATAACAATTTGTCAGGATGCCAAGTTCAAAGCCTCTAACCTCCTGCCAACGCGAAGCCCGCGAGTGAGGTCACGACTAATCTCAGACTCCTGACCTCCCAGTCACATCCACCATCACTGGATCAGAGGAGAGAAGTTGGAAGGGCTTATTTTGAAAGGTTTTAGATTTCAGGTGAGGTCAACAAAAGATTTGCCCAGATGGAAGAAATCAAGAGGATAATATGGAGCATATTAGGGAAGATGAAAGGCATCGTGTAAAGCAATCTCCTCCTTAGCCTAGAACGGAAAGTCTAACTACCAGGGTAACCTTCCGGTAATGGCAAAGAAGCCTGAACCATCAGAACATGTAGCAGAAACCAGGCATTGTCCTGGAGAAAGCAACGCAAGCGTAGATATTCAGAGTGATGCTGCTGAGATTTTCAAAAGCTCCTAAACAGAGTAGGCTCTGATCTCTTAAGCCAGAGGGATTGAGGTGCCCAGACACCTTTGAAAATCCCACAAGGCATCTTTCTGCATTCTGAGGAGCGTGTATAGCTCGGTAACCCCAGCCTGGGGGCTCGTTTCGCTGCAAATCTGTACCCAAATGTTTTGAAAAATACAAGCCATGTCTAAATTATAAATATTTAGGGACTCTGCCTATAGGAACCAGAGCAACCCTGTTTTAGCCCATTAATCACCTAACAGGCCTAGTATCACCAACTCATTCTGCGGAGATGTGTTCCCAGCCATTCTGGGAGCCCATAACAGACTGGGGAAGAACAAATAGATTTCCCGGCTGCCAGATTTGAGCCATGGATAAAATGGAAATGGACCAACAAAATAGATTTCCATTTTTGGAACCACCTCTTGGACCAACAACCAAATTACTGGTGAGCTGATTTTTATTTCTAGCAGGAGGTAAGAAAATCCGTAGAGATGTGGCCGATGTCCTGGGACTCTTGCAGAGTCATAGAATAGAATCATAGAATTGTCCAGGCTGGAAGGGACCTCCAAAGATTGTCTAGTCCGATCTCCCCGCAGTCAGCAGGGACACCCCCAACTAGACCAGGTTGCCCAGGGCCTCATTGAGCCTCACCTTGAATATCTCCAGGGATGGGGCCTCAACCACCTCCCTGGGCAACCTGTTCCAGTGCTCCACCACCCTCACAGTGAAGAACTTTCTCCTCATCTCCAATGTAAACCTGCTCCTCTCCAGCTTAAAGCCATTTCCCCTCGTCCTGTCACTCCAGGCCTTTCTAAACAGGCTCTCCCCAGCCTTCCTGTAGGCCCCCTTCAGGTACTGGAAGGCTGCTATTAGGTCTCCCTGGAGCCTCCTCTTCTCTAGGCTGACCAACCCCAGCTCCCTCAGCCTGTCCTCATAGCAGAGGTGCTCCATCCCCCTGATCATCCTTGTGGCCCTCCTCTGGACCCGCTCCCAGGTTGCTCCCAGGTTTCTCCCTGCTGTGGTACTCTTTGCCCCCATATGCTTTCTTGCAGCTTCTCTTCCACCTGGATTTGCCCCAGTCCTGAAGCCCTGGAGGAGTTGGAGCACTAGTAAGCCCGTTGCTGGGGATACACCACTTGCCTGGAAGTGGGTTGTGGTGGCATTCAAGTCTGTGTTTCATCTGCTAATGGGATTACATCAATAGAAGGCTATGTCCTGGGTTAAAAGGATAAACTCCATAGAACAGAAGCCAATACTCCCATTATAAGAATAAAACAGAAGTTTTGTTAATCCAAGGCAATGGAGACATGAGCACTGGTGGATACACAGATCTCAGAGCCACCTGGAAGGAGATCCCATCCCCATAGAGCATGTGTTGCTCTATCCAATATGCTCTGAAAGGACTTTTTCAAGAGAGCCCGTTTTCCATTCCCTGGACACTTTTGTTGGAGTTTTGGGCACAGAGAAGTAAGGGGAGATGATGCTGTCAGTCTTCCTGCACATGGGCTTATCTGGGGTTCGTTGGGCCATTTTCAGCTCAGAGCAGACAACTGCGCATTATGGGATTATGATATACGGGTTGCATTTATTAGTATAAACACTAATGTTGTTACAAGCATAAATCAAATTAAAGATTAGGCTTTTCCATACAAGTTCAGATGTGTATCAAAGCCAACATCGTAGTTAATTCAATTGTTTCCTGGAGTTTTTGCAGGCTTGGTGTTGGAAAATAAATCAAATTTTGTTACAGACAGAATGGGACATGTGAAGGCTGTGGAAACCTCCCAGCTCATCCCTGTGAAATCTGCTTTTAGCACCTCTTCCCCTGACTTCCCGTGGAGGAGAAGGCACCCAGATGGGAGAAGGGTGTGATGCCTCCTGCATGAAAATAGTCATCCATCAGCAGGGAGCACGGCAGGTGGTTTGTGTACAACTTCTACGCTGACCAAGGCGCTCTCCTGGATGGATGAACCCACCACATCTCAGGCAGACAACCACTGGAGCTACACCAGCAAGATAAGCAACTATATTTGCTATTGCAATCCAAAGAACCTTCAACCCGTTGTAGAAATAGGACTATAAATTATAGTGGAAACGAGTCTTAGCAGGAAACGGGGGCTGCTGTGTCCAAAAATAACAGCAATAGCACTGTGAAAACAGAGCAGTTGATAGGAGAGGAGTACTACTCAAGATCTGGATTTTTGACTCCCGTTTGACTCATCTTATTGGAGTTCAGTGGGAATATTGGCAGGGTGAGGAACGGTTTGTCATCCGGAGCAGCCTGAAGTCCTGAATTACCTGGGGACAGACACATGCTCCATCGAGGCATCGCTTCAAAGGATGCCAAAGAAATGAACCCAAATCTTTTGGGGCAAGTTCATCCTTTACATAACCCAGATACAAATTTTTTCTTTGACCTTACAACCCATTGCATTTCACTCCAATAGCACGGGAACCCATTTTCCTTAGCTCGTTTTGCCTGGTTGTTGTCTCAAAGCTTTTCCCAGTGGTGGCACACGAGTGTCTTTCTTATAGATTATTAACAATAAAAAGGCCACATATTTTTACATAGCAAAACCTAAGTGCTTTATCTGAATATCTGATACATTTCTTAGGAAGAAATGACATCCTGCACTTACATGGAGCGCAATGAAAGGACAACCCCTTCCATCACTGACTCGTGGCATCCTCTTCATTCAAATTCCCATTACCATTAAATAACAGCAAATGGTCTTTACTCTCTCCTTGTCGTCAAGTTGTTGTTTGCCAAAATATTGTCTGCCTTTGGAATGATAATGATAACATAATAATGAGAGAGACAGGGGAAAAGTCCAGTTACAGGTAATTAGTATAAGGACATATTCTAATGAAAATCCTCACCCAGGGGAAAAGCAATAGGAGATGTTCCCCTGAAGCTGTGACCCAAATCCTCAGTCTTTGGTGTCCTTCTCTGAATTTCACTGAATTTCACTGAATTTCTAGAGTTGGAAGGGACCATAGAGATCATCTAGTCCAACTCCCCTGCTGAAGCAGGATTGCCCAGAGCTAGAGCATGTTACTCAGGAGCATCCAGGCGGGTTTTGAAAATCTCCAAAGAAGGGGACTCCACACCCTCCCTGGGCAGCCTGTTCCAGGGCTCTGCCACCCCTCACCGTGAAGAAGTTTCTCCTCATATTTGAGTGGAACCTCTTATGTTCCAACTTGTGCCCGTTGCCCCTCGTCCTCTCGGTGGGAACCGCTGAAAAGAGTCTGGCTCCCTCCTCCTTCAACCCTCCCTTGAGATACTTGTAGGCGTTGATAAGGTCTCCCCTCAGCCTTCTCTTCTCCAGACTAAAGAGTCCCAGCTCTCTCAGTCTCTCCTCATAAGGGAGATGCTCCAATCCTTGAATCATCTTTGTAGCCCTACGCTGGACTCTTTCCAGTAGTTCCCTGTCCCTCTTGAACTGGGGAGCCCAGAACTGGACACAGTACTCCAGTTGTGGCCTCACCAGTGCAGAGTAGAGGGGGAGAATGACTTCCCTTGACCTGCTGGCTACACTCTTCCCTATACAACCCAAGATACCATTGGCCTTCCTGGCCGCAAGAGCACACTGTTTACTCATTGTCATTTTACTGTCCACCAGGACCCCTAGATCTTTCTCTTCAGTAGTTGCCTCTAGCGGGTCCACCCCTAACCTATACTGGTGCCTGACATTCTTCTTCCCCAGGTGCAGGACCCTACACTTTTCCCTGTTGAACCTCATGAGGTTCTTCTTTGCCCAGCCCTCCAGCCTGTCCAAGTCTCGCTGGATGGCAGCACAGCCCTCCGGGGTGTCAGCCACTCCTCCCAGTTTGGTATCATCAGCAAACTTGCTGAGGATACACTCTGTCCCCTCGTCCAGGTCACTGATGAATATATTAAACAGCACGGGTCCAAGTATTGACCCCTGGGGGACTCCACTGGTTACAGGCTTCCAACTTGAACCTGCTCCATTAATAATTACCCTTTGGGTCCTGTCACACAGCCAGTTCTCAATCCACCTCACTGTCCCCTCATCCAGCCCATACTGCCTCAGTTTCCCAATGAGGATGTTATGGGAGACAGTGTCTCCTTTCCCACCTGCTTTGATTAGTGAAACCATTTGCAGTATTGATATTCTATTTATACTTTTCCTTCATATGTTCTCAGGTGAAGAGGGAGAGGTCTGAGTATGATCTCCTCCATTACAACTGTGTATTCCTGGATCGATATCTCTCAGGAAGTAATTTGAACTGTTTTCAGAAAGGTAAGCAGAGAGGGATTTAGGTTTTCCCATTAAGAAAAGAAATGTGAATTACTGAGTTGTTATAAATTAGCCTAATTTGATTTAAGCAGAACAGAGTGGAAATCAGGACCTGTCAATTTCCTTCTTCCTCAGATGTAACGGCAGATGGAAATGATGAAATAAATGCAAAAAAGATCTGATATGATACAACAGAGATGCTGACAGAATTAATCCTTAATCATGCTGGCTATTATGCAAAGGGCTTAAGCACTATGAAAAGAAATACTCCTACTTGTTCTACTAACTTTTCAAGTCCCAAAAATGTTGAGGGAAAAAAGTGATCCATAACTGCTGTTATTCAACCAGTTTCTCTCCATGGAAAACCTTGAGCACTTCAATCAACTTCCTCGAGCATAGGAGTTTGAATCTGCAAAATCACATTTCCCCACCTCGGAGCAAAGAGCCGGACTGAAGAAAGGCCAACTCCCCAGCTCCGAAGAGCTCCGTTTGGGGATTTTTTTTTCAGAATTCGGGTCGATGTTTAAAATGAAAGTGCTTTGAGCAATTAGCATTGCTAACCTCAGATCGATCCAGAGATATCAGAGTGGGAAGGACAGGGAGAAGGGCGCTCAATTCTGCATTACCACTTGCCTACACCCGGTGAGGGCTCAATTTATAAAGGCAAAAATCACTCATCCCGTAGCAATATGTTTGGCACGAGCGAGAGGAACTCGCGCTTCTGTAACCAAATGCCCTGGCGAGAAAGCAGAGGCACTGGGGAGGCTGGGCTGAGTGATTTTTGCTCAGCTTCACTTTGGCACCCATCTCCAGCTCCCGCTGAGCCCGCGTTAAATGGAGCAAAAAAAAAAAATAAAAAAATCAAACTGTTTCACACTCATTTCAAAGGAGGCGAGTTTTCACAGCTCCCAGGTCATTTCTAACAAGCTGTGCCCACAGCTTGGTCCCTTCTGGTTCTGGCACAACTGCCTGTGAGCTCTTCTACCGAAAACCAGTAGCCCGTGACTGATGGTGTATAAAATGAAAGGTTGCTCGCTCTTTTTCTGGGTTTTTCTTGCTGAATGTGAAGCCCGCCGTAAGTCCCTTTGTTCTCGGTGAGAATGGAGATTAATCATTTTTAGAATGAAAGGCAGGATTTGAAAGATGTTTGAGATGAGCGGAGGTGATTGCAGCGTGGGCTGCCAGAGTGGTGGGCAAGCCGTCTGATTTTTTTTTTTTCTCCTGGCTCTTTGCTTTTACTGTATGAGGGAGACACTTGGGACTGCGCACGGTGAATCTCAGCGGGGCTGAAATCGGTGTTTTCACCAACTAAATCATAGAATCATAGAATTGTCTAGGTTGGAAGGGACCTTAAAGATCATCTAGTCCAAACATCAACCTAACTCTCACAAAAAAAATCAATAAGAAAAAACCAAACCACTAAACCGTATTCCTGAGGACCATGTCAACCTGTCTTTTGAACACCTCCAGGGATGGTGCCTCAACCACTTCCCTGGGCAGCCCATTCCAATGCTGGATAACCCTTTCGGTGAAGAAATGTTTCCTAATATCCAATCTAAATCTCCCCTGGTGCAACTTCAGGCCATTTCCCCTTGTCCTATCTCCTGTGACTCGGGACACGAGACCGACCCCCGCTTCTCTACCCTCCCCCTTCAGGTAGTTATAGAGCATGATAAGGTCTCCCCTCAGCCTCCTCTTCTCCAGACTGAACAACCCCAGCTCCCTCAGCCTCTCCTCATAAGACTTACTCTCCTGGTGTCATTTCAGGCTTTCCAGCAAGTGCTTGCTTTCCACAGACACAACTGTTTGACCCCCGAGTCATGTTGCTCAAGTGACTTCTTCATATATAAAACATCTAGGCCAAGGGAGGACTGTTTTTAGGTGTAGATCAGCAGAAGCAAAGCCCAGAGGCCACACTGGCTTCCACCCGATAAGCTGGCTGAATGCAATCTGACATTTTGGTGCTTTTGGCAGTGTTAGGTTAATGGTTGGACTCAAAGATCTTAAAGGTTCTTTCCAACCTAGATGATTCTATGATTTCATGCTGATGCACCTAGGATCCAGACCTCCTACACCGCTGATGGTTCTGAAAACATCATGTTGACAATGCCGGTGCCAGTGGAACCTGTCATGACTGACACACCTCCAGGGAACCTCCAAAGGTCCTCAGGTCCGGCTAGGCTTCTTGCTGTTGCCTGGTTGACAACCCATGGGCAGAGCATTTGACACCAGCCTGAGTAGTTGAAGGTCCCTACTGTGCAAAAAAGAAATTTTTTACTATGAGGGTGGTGAGACACTGGAACAGGTTGCCTAGAGAAGTTGTGGCTGCCCCATCCATGGAAGTGTTCAAGGCCAGGCTGGATGGGGCCTTGAGCAACCTCCTCTAGTGGGAGGTGTCCCTGCCCATGGCAGGGGGGTTGGAATTCGATGATCTTTGAGGTCCCTTCCAACCCAAACCATTCCATGATTCTATGATCTGCATTAATTAGGGTCAATACCACCAGATCCAATTGTAGAATCATAGAATGGTTTGGGTTGGAGGACACCTTAAAGATCATCGATTTCCAACCCCCTGCCATGGTAGAGACACCTCCCACTAGCTCAGGTTGCTCAGTCCTTCCTTTCTTTTTGCATGGTCCCTATAAGGGGTGGATATACTGATGCAGATGACCCGATGGTGGTGATACCAGTCACTGTCTTGTTATTTCTTAGCCTGGAATTTGTGGAAGGAAAAAGCTACAATGAAACCACTTCATTTCTCCGCCTGCTCATCTTTGGGATTTTTCATACAGCATCAAGCTCTGTCCCCTGCTGGGATGAGACCAGTTCGTGGGAAGTTTTGGACTTCAACCCAAAGAGTGATTCAGCCTTTCCAGTCCCAGACCAAGCAGCTGCAGCCCTCCGTGCCAGCAGCATTAACTCCCCAAAACCAGCCTCCCGCCCCCAACAACCAGCAACACAAAACAAAGGAAGTCCCTGGTGAAAACCTGGTGTTAAAAAAAAACAACAAAACTTCTCAGAATTATAAAGCACTGCATTATCATCCTTCAAAAACAAAAACAGGGGATGCAAAATTTTTAAACACTTTCCCATATACAAAGGTCAAAATCTTTTCCAGCCTACATCTATTATGAAAGCCAAATATTGTGAAGACAAGCGGTGCCACTTAATCATAGTTTAAGATGTTCCAGGCCCTCAGTATTGTGGTGGTGATACCAAGGTAGCCAGGTTGGCCGGGTGGCTTAGCTCTTGAGCTGTATTTGTCCCAAACATGGGTGTTATGGTCATGGAGAGTTCAGAGGTTAATGGCACAGATACAGGGCACAGGCTTACGTGGGAACGCAATGAAATCTGAAAACTATTACACATATTTGGGCTCCACGTCTTGCCTGGCCACACACAGGCCTATTTAATGCCTTCACGGACCGGAGTCTGCTGCGAGACGACTGGCGTCACTCAAGGTTTGCAGTTGGGTAATCGAGATCTGAGCCTGGAGGCAGTGATCTAATCTTTCACACTTTGGGTGTCAATGACCTCGAGAAATGTGAAGTAACAGAGGAGAGCAGCCATTGGCTGGTTTTACGTTAACACACAGAAAATAAACACGATACGATACAGGAGGAGCAAAATTATTGCTCCAAAATGGATTACCTCCGTTAAGGTGCTGGCTGATAGCATACATCCATGGTCTGTGGTGCCAGCTCATTCTGCTCACACAGTTGTATTTCCCTTTGGCTTTGTTCCCCAGTGTAAATCACCCAGAGTCTGGCTTGGTGCTGGTCTCAGGTGTCAGCCTGGTGCTTGGTTTCAGCCCAGCTCCTCAAAGCTTACCATAAATAAAGGCAGAGTGGTGTGGGGAAGCAGCAGGTGGACAGCATTTCTTCCCCAGACCCTTGGCAGCTAACTGGGACTCTTGTGGTAGGGTCTTCAAATAGCATTGAGAAAAAATCCCTTCTGTCTACAATAATTTAAACTACCTACCTACCTTGGAGACACAGTTGAGATAGCGATGCTTAAAGATAATTCAAACCCCAATTAAAATGCATTAGAGTTCCTGTGTTTGGGCCGGTGTTTTCTTCTGCACCAGTTTGAGATTGGATGGGAGGCTTCTTCCACAGAGGAAACCCAGTGTATGACTCGGGTCTGGGAGGGTAGAAGGCATTTGATGAGTTTCTCTATTCTTCTCTCTCTCTCTTCTTCACAATGTTTTTTTCACTAAGAAATAGAAGTGCCTGAGGAACCACAACTCTCTACCTTTCCCATCAAACCACCACAATCTCCGTGTACCACAGGTGATAAACTCCTTCTTTTTCCCAAGGGAAATAACCATCTTACCACCCTCTTCCTTTAAT
The DNA here is from genome assembly GCF_001431845.1 of Calidris pugnax. NCBI lineage: Eukaryota > Metazoa > Chordata > Aves > Charadriiformes > Scolopacidae > Calidris > Calidris pugnax. The sequence continues at coordinate 1,062,501 of NW_015091277.1, read as the reverse complement.
TACTGAACAGCTTGAGCTTAACTTCTTTTTTTTTTAAAGTCAATTAACACATCTAGCTCAACTCCAAGCACTCGCTAGCGAAGTGCAACCACCACGGAAATTTGTTTCTTCTGTTTCAGACCTGCAGATGGCCTGGTGCGATGGAAACCTTGTCTACTAATCAGTAGCAGATTGGTGTAATAAGAAAAGTTGTCCCCACCACAGACCTTGCCTAGCAGGAGACATCCTTACAGCAGATCTGGGTGTCAAGATTTCTATCTGGCTTTGTGCCTCAAGTGGGGTAGCAGATGTGGAGAGCATCTGTGGTCCATCATTACAGACATGCGGGGTTATCATGATTGGCCATGTCTGGGTGTCATGGTTATGCCCTCTGCCCCATCACCCTGTCCTTCATGTCCTAGGGAGGTCCTGTAACACTGCCGGCTCTGCATCTGCAATTCAATAGCCCATGAGCTATTGAAGGAGGATTTGTCTGGGAGCTGGCAGATGGGGTCAGTCACATGAAGGAAGGGAGTTGAATGATATCATCCAAAATTATCTTCAGGTGGCCTTTCTGGGACGGGGATCTTTGATCATCACAGAGCACAAAGAAAAATCTACAGCTTTCAGAGATGAGAGTCCAGAAGAGACTACCCAAACCAGTGACAAACATATCTGGGGCCAGAGGAGTTGCTGTGCTACCTTGACCCACATTTGACATATTGTCTTCAGTAGTGGTGACCACCAGATACTCTCAAGGAAAGTGTAAGAAACCCCATAGCTGTGGGACTAACCCACTCCATAAAGACCCAGCAAGTCCAGGCACTCCATAAAGACCCAGCTTCCAGGCAAGAAGAGCTCTATCTGTTTCAAAACCTTCATGTTCTCTTTGAGGAGGCAACCACTCACCTCTGAACTTTGCTGAGATCTTGGAATTAGACAACTAAAAGAGAAAGAAGAGGCAGAATTTAAATGTTTGAAATATCTGTGTCAAATTCCTGCCCCCAGGCTGGTGCTCAGAGACAGGTCTCTGCTACTACTTGTCAATTAAATTACTTGAATCACTTCTTATAATGTTAGTGAAATTCATTTCCACAGGATAAATCCTCTGGAGGCCTTTAGTGGTTAAAGATGGATTGAGGAAAAAAGTCTCACAGAGCTGGCCTGTGCTGATAGAGGGGGACAAGGCAGCAGACCATGAGAAAGAGGTGAGGAGGAGGTGATAAGAGGAGAGCAGGGAAGCAGGAGGAGTAGCTGCCCTGAATGGGAATATGTTGAGATGTTGGAGATTCATGAACAGTCCGTGTAGGCTTGATTAAAGGCTCCCAAGTCCCAACATGGGGCCACCCAAGAGAGCCAGGGCCACATTAGCTGTGACCAGTGGACATTTCATAGGAGAAAGTGAACTCTGCACAAGCGAGGGTGAGGGGCTGCTTCCCCACAGGGATTGTCTGGGATCAAAGCCTGTGTTACTCAGTGAAAAACCATGGGGGGATCCAGACAAGCCTGGTAGCCATTCAAAGGACAACCCGACAGATCAGAGTCTATGGTGAGGATGGCATGGGCCATCACAACCATTGCAAACCATGCATGAGAGGTGCATGGTTTATAAGTGTTTATAATGGTTTTGGTCTGGAGAAGTTGTGAATGCTCCATTCCTGGAGCTGTTCAAGGCCAGGTTGGATGGGACTTTGAGCAACCTGGTCTAGTAGGGGGGTGGAACTAGATGGTCTTTAAGATCCCCTCCAGGCCAAACCATTCTATGATTCTATGATAAGATATGCAACTGCTTCTGTGCATTTAGCACTGGTAGCCCTGGAGTCTTTCTCCAACCAGGACCAGCAGCACCCAGTAACCCAGAAACTTCATCTACGCAGTAACTCACCAGGCACCCAGAGACCTCCTGCCAGCTAGAGATGGAGGGATGTGCTGCAGGGGAAGGGAGCAATGCTGCCATCATCTCCCTGGGATCCCAGTGCCTCTTCAGGGAACAGTGCTGATGGTGGCAGTGGTTTTCTGACCCACCAGAAAGTGGGTTGGAGATGTGTTTCCCACAAAACAGCAAAGTGATTTTGTAGTCATTTTGGGTTGGAACTAGATGGTCTTTAAGATCCCCTCCAGGCCAAACCATTCTATGATTCTATGATAAGATATGCAACTGCTTCTGTGCATTTAGCACTGGTAGCCCTGGAGTCTTTCTCCAACCAGGACCAGCAGCACCCAGTAACCCAGAAACTTCATCTACGCAGTAACTCACCAGGCACCCAGAGACCTCCTGCCAGCTAGAGATGGAGGGATGTGCTGCAGGGGAAGGGAGCAATGCTGCCATCATCTCCCTGGGATCCCAGTGCCTCTTCAGGGAACAGTGCTGATGGTGGCAGTGGTTTTCTGACCCACCAGAAAGTGGGTTGGAGATGTGTTTCCCACAAAACAGCAAAGTGATTTTGTAGTCATTTTGGGTTCAGATACACAGGTCAATAATCTTTAATTCACCTGAGACTCACATCACAACATCCTGCAGAGGTTAATTTATTTAAAGGGGAAAAGAAGCATATTATGGAGCAAGGGATGGAGGGAGAAGACGATGGACCTCCATGGTGTTGAAAGCCAACAGTGGATGCAGGGAAGCTAAAGAAGAGGCTAAGCTCATTCCCTAGCAGTAGCCCAGGGACAGGAGAACTGAATAGCCGTGAGATGATGGCTTTGCCAGCCACAGGTTTGTGTTGTTATAACTCTTCTGCAGTCGGACATTCTGGTGTAACAGGTAGTCGACACAGATGTAAAAGTTATTGGTTGAACACCCCCACCCCAAACCCTCTCTCTATTTCTGCCTTTTCCTTGTTGCACTTTGAGGTATTTTTTTGCCTTGTTCTGTTTATTCAGCCAGACTCAGTGTTGGATGTATTTGAGTTTCTTGCCACAAATTCCCCCCTGTTTAAATGTCAAGACTGACTATTTAGGAGATTATCAGTCTAGGGAAGAAATTAAACACGCTGTAATAATGTGCCCTGACCCTGGCACATTCTCGCCATGGCAGTGGATGTTTATACAGATAACAGGAGCATCAGGAATTAAAATAATTAGTTTTCATGTTACAAAGAAAATCAGAGATTCTGAATGAAGGTAAATCTTCATTCTCCAATACAACTCTGATGTAAAACTACAATGGCTTTTTTACAGGGAATATTGATTTTATTTAATGTGTCATGTTTTGTTTTTCTTTGAGGGCGATGGGAGGATGTCTGAACACAGAGACCAAAAATTAAAATACTTGAGCTTTCTTCAGAGAAAAAAAAAAGCAGACCGTTTAAATAGAAGCAAACAAGAAAAGTGTAGATTTTCTTTTTCCATTGAGAAGACATATTTAATGCCCCCAAAAGGTCTGATGAGGCAATATTTGTCCATGTCTGCTCTGGGGGTTTAAGTCAATATTTGCTGGAAGTTAGAAAGAGATTCCTGCTATTGATCCACGTTTGCTTATTCTGGATTTTCTTGCAGTTTTCCCGACGCATTTGTTCCTTGCCAGAGTCTGAGACGGGACATGGGATTGCTCAGGGGTCTGGTCCAAACTTGGCAGCCCCCCCTCACTTAAGCACACTTTACACAGCACAGAGAGGAGGCCAAAACTGGGTCCTGCCAGGGTAAAGTGGATTGAAATGTGAAGGAGAGCTCTGGATCCGCCCAGCTGAGAGCAGGGCTCAGTCCACGCAGCTCTTGGGTGAAGGGTGAAGTGTTGTCCCCACTTGCTTCATGCCACAGCACCTAGCTGGTCCCAACTTGGCACTGAATTGCCCCATCTGCAATGCTCCCATGTCTACAAACCATAACGTCGAGGCAATCATTTATAAACACTTGCCAGGAAAGAGCTGAAGATTTCTAACACCCTCTTCCATGGCCTACTTCTTTCACCTGCAACATCTTCTGGCACCATCCTCTTCCACCCTGTTAGTGCTTGGAGGCTCCAGAGCAGAAACACAAGTGCAATCACAAAAGGAACAGCCCGAGCCCACTTTGCTGGGCTCACTGCAGAGGATGGACTTGAGACACACGCCTGGAAACTCTTTTGAGAAAAATATCCACCGCCTATGCCCCTTGCTTAATACCCTTCATCTGGATAAAGTTAAAGAAATCCCAGCCCTCTCCCAAACAGAAGAATGTATTTAGCAGTTAGCAGAAGGTCAAATAATGTGTCCCACACGTAGGAGAGATTTACTTCCCATAATTTCTTCCCATAGAATCATGATTCTATGATTGTAATTTGTGTGCTAGTTGGACTGCACTGAGCTGTGGGCTGCAGCTTGAGCCTGTGTTTGCCCGGAGCAAATATGGACAGACCCACACTGAAACAAGTCCATGGAGCTGGTTTGTTTCCTCTGACCAGACCCAAGAGAAAGCCCCTGCTCCCCAAACCAAGAAGAATGATAATTGGTAAGAAGCAGCTGTGGGAGGTGGTATCTGTTGAACGTAGGCCAAGTTTTGAGCCCAGGCAATGGGTCTACCACATGGAGATAAGCAGAATCAATTCGGATCCTGCTGCTGAATATTTGTAATTTTTAGCATCCCCATGCCCTGTGGTAGTGAAATACACAGTTTAACCCGATGACCCAAAGAAGATCTTAGGCTTGGGGACCTTGATAAGAAAAGATGGCTCAATCTGGCATGGGTGAGTGTAGTGCAGAAGTCAGGGAGCTCCTGAGATTGTGGTCTAATAGGAGTGTGAGCACACAACGAGCCCCTCTTCCCTTCTGGCTGCATTCAGGACAGCTCAGCGGCATTCAAGTCAGACCAAGTGCCCTCTTTGGTGCCACTGTAAATTTTTGATTGGTTTAGGCTGCCAGTATCTGGACTGTTTCAGAAAACCCAAGTAATTGCCTTCATTTTGGTGCCTCTCAACATCTCCTACATAAAACAAGACTTGTCTCCTTTGAGATTTCTAAGAAGGAATATGAGCCCCAGCTGAGACAGAAATCGGGGAGAGTCTAAGCAAAGGTGTGTGAAGAAAGGTAGCTGAGGTTAAGATGAAGGAGGCCAACCAGAGCACCTCATGTGAGGATCCATCTCTGGAAAATGTCCGGGTTGGCAAGTTGGGGGAAACCTCCTTCATTGTTATCACTGTCTCAAAGCATGACTTGAATCTTTCTTCAATGACTGCTTTGAGCGATAACGTTTAGGGTTTGCCCATAGGATGAATGATTTTGGAGTGTGAGGGGCTCCCAGTGCCCATCTGGTCCTACAGCAGGCTAAGTCACACTCAGGATTAGGGACATGTTTAGGGAGGCAATGTCTGGCCACAGAAAGATTTAAGAGCAAAGGCAGGATGAAGAAGAAGCACATGAATCACATTTGCAGCTTTTTTAGTTGGTGAGGATCTCAAAAACTCCACCACTTTGCTCAATTTCCTTGTAAAAAAGAAGGATTGCAGCATACATTTATGTGATACATTCTCACAACTCTCATTACAAAATTATGGGGTGGTCAGATTGTCAAGATTGTCTCCCTACATGTTGCTTTTCACATTCTGCTTGCCCGTCTCTTCAACTTTGGGGATAGCCAAGGAAATTACCACTCCAGGAGACTGCACAAGGTGCAATACCCTTCCAGTTCCTTTGTGTTGTCCATTATCAATATTTATCCTTTGAAAAAAAAAATAAGACTCAGAAGGGCACTCAGAAAGATTTTACTGAGGATTGTAAAATGGAAGGACCCCACTATCCCAAAGGCAAGGGCTGCCCTTGACCCCATGATTGTGTCCCACTCACTTGTGGTGACACCAAGTTGTGAGGTGCCTTAAAGGCCACACTTGCTCCTCAACCAGCTCCAACACAAGGGCCAGATCTTCAGCCAGAGTAAATCTATGTGACCCCACAGCACAGGAGACATCGAGAACTATAAAGCATCTGGGGTCTAAGATCAAGTTTCCCAGCAGTGAGAGCTGGAAGAGACCTAGGAGAATTTGGATCCATTTGTCTTGCTAAGGCAGAATTGCTCCTCACAGTATATTTTCTCTTGCTCTGCCCTGTCTTATTTTAAAAGTGATGGGATGTTCCCCAAGGTGCTTTTGGGGGGGGATTCTTTTCAGCTTGCCTTCTCAAGGCTTTTGAAACAGATGAACACGGAGGAGTCAATGGCTGGGAAACCAATCAAGTTCCTTAGGTGTGGAAACACGAGGTCGGATCACCCCAGTGAATGGGCCCTTTCAGGGAGCAGCGTTTTGCCCTAGAAACAAATCCCATTCCTTCCCCACAGCCCTACTGGGTTTGAAACTAGTGATTTTCCCTAGATTTTTTGGCCATGGTCCAGCTGTCCTATGTCCCCTTCTCCATTTCCTCCCGTTACGTCTTGGCATTGAGTGCTCCAGGGTCAAGGCTGCAGAAGGAAAGACAGCCTTTATTGTTTTTTAGCATTGTAAAGATAAATGTGCCCATCAGCGTGGTTCCACCCACCACTGCTAACCCTTCTGAGGGCATGCAGTGGTGGCCATGAAAAGCCCCTGCAGTTAACAGGGAAAGAAGCCTTCTTTTCTTCTCTGCCTGAAAATCTAGGCTGCAGATCTATGACATTCACATCAAAATCTGTGCCAAGCTGTGTTGGCTTTAGGGCAATGGGAGTTTCAGCCTTCAGTCCTTGTTGCTTGTGCATGTTAGACCCTGGAGATCTGCATCCAGCTCTTATTGGCGTGGAGGAGGGGGGACTTGTGGTGGTTCACATGGACTGAAAGAGCGTTGGGCCAGAAGAGATACGGGAATGCCAACTAAAAAAACCCTCAAATTTGCCTTAGGAGGTCTGCAAATGAAAGCATGATGGGGAAAAATTGACCATCGTGTGGGTATGCCAAGGAATGTAAGGGAAAACCAGAGGGGTTGTGGAAGGACCCTGGGTTTGGCTCCATCATATTAATCAATAGCCAATTTTGGCTTCTTGTAACCTCCTTGACCCCGAAGCAACCCAAAGTGTTTCTCTCTCAGGCACAAATGTCACTTTGTTCACCAGTCAAAAGCAACTTTCTGGTGACCCCATTGCGTGGTGCACAGCAAAACTGGAGAGCAGACTGAAATACGAAACAAAGAAAACTTGACAGCAGGAATTAGAGGAGGCAAAAATATCTCTCCCCCTGGAAATTGTCTGAAGGACGGGTCTGAGACCAACTTTTCAAGAGCCCCATGAGCTGACAGTCTGCGTTGGGGCTGCTGCTTTTCAAACATTACAAGAGAAGGCTTTGAAGCCATCAGAAGCCAAACCTTGAGTTTGTGCTGAAATAGAGGTGGGAAATTGTGACAGCACTGGTGCTGCACTACACTGATTTTTTTCTTTTTTCAAACTGAGTGGGGTGGATCATTTGGAGAGGCAGACACAATTTTGGATACTTGTCAGCTCTTGAAAGACTTATGACAGTTGTTTTGAGCCCAGTTTTCTTTCAAAGGTTCTTTCAAAGGTTTGCATGGGAAAGTTATAAAGGAAGGCATAATTCTAGATCAATGAATTTCTGGTGCTCATGTTCAATTTCTTTGAGTGTACTCTGCTCATGTGGCTACATGGCTGCTTTTTTAATGTTGCTTTGGAACCAGTTTCTGCTGAAATTGTGTGGCTGTGTCTGAAAAGATTTTTCGGGGCCAGAAGACCTGGGGATAAAAGCCCTCCCTGCAGGAACAGCGAGCTGTTATGCTGGTGATCGAATGTTTAGCACATGGGCATGCTCATTTCTAGCCTGGGGTCTTCGCTGCGTCAGCTAAATGCTGGCCTCTTGGTGTGATTCAGAGCTTGGCCGCTGCCAGGGACCACAGCAGGGTCCTGGTGAAATCCAAAACTGGTTAATGAGAATTTTGTGAGCCACAAAATACAGCTCCTGCAGGGCCAGTTGAGCCTGGGCCCAAGATGATGGAGGACGTACCATGGCTGCAGCCCACCGGAGCAGCTGTGGCTTTCTGAGCCCTGATGTGTAGGTACCAGCGAGGTACCAAGTGATCTCCTGCAATGCGTTAGTGCCAGGCTGTTGGGTCTGTGCTTGCTGTCCCACCAGATGTGCAGAACGGCTGGTTAGGATGGCACCTCAGCTCCATGAGGGTCTCCTGCCCATTTACTGATTTAGGCAGAAATTTGGAAAGTGGACCTATCCCACCCCCTTTCATCGTCTCAAGTCACCCAGCTCCTCTTTGCTACCCTGATCCCCTCCATGCTCCATCGCCTCTCCAGATCACTCGTTACCCAGCTCTTCCTGAGCCTGGGGAGGCATCACCACCTGGTGAGCCCACGGTACGTCCCCTGGGGCCTTCCTGGCACCTTCTGATGGTTAAATGGTTTCCTCCATTCCCTTTGTTTCCAGCTGAGGGATTAACTGGGTTTCGGGATATGGTTTTAATGTGGTGCATGAAGTAGCCAGGGGGTCAGTGTTTGTGGCTTGCATGTTTTAGCAATCCTATTTGATGATCAAAGCACGAGGAAGGGGGGGATTTATATACAGGAGGTTCATTGCTGATGTCTCCAAACCATACCACATTGAGCATTATGTCCTTCCAACTTTATTATACCTTTACTAACCCCGAGTGTATGTTTTAAATTGCCTTGCCTTCCCGTTTTCCTCCCCCTCCCCTTCCCTTTTCCTTGTTTTCTTCCCTCTTGTCCCTTCTCCCTCTGCCTCTTCCTTCCCACTAGTGGCAAAAAATGCAAGGCAAAAGGGAACCATGAAGCAGAGGTGGGACTTTGTTCTCAAAACCATGCTTTAAAGGAGATGACTGTTGTCACCTATGGGTAAATCAGGGTTTTCCATTGCCATCACTGGGGCTGTACGGATTTGGAGCAGCTAATCGTGTTCCCTGTTTCAATGCAATAATGCTCAGGAGTGGTTTCTTTACTTTGAGGATGCCAGAGCACTGGTACAGGCTGTTCAGAGAGGGTGTGGAGTCTCTTTTTCTGGAGATATTCAAAACCCACCTGGATGAGTTCCTGCCCAACCTGCTCTGGGTGACCCTGCTTTGGTGGGGGGATTGGACTAGATGATCTCCAAAGGTCCCTTCCAACCCCCGCAATTCTGTGATTCTGTGTGATTCTGTGGTGTGATACCTCTGAGTACTGCAATGTGTGGATGGAGATAGGGGGATCAGCCTTTCTGTCTCTGAAGTTGGCCAGGCCAGGGAGGTGGCTTTACCTGGAAGGGATACACTGAGTTTCCTCTTCAGACCACTTAAAGCCTGGGTGGATAAATAAATTGTAATTATTGAGTCTTGGACTAACAAGCTTTGCTTAACCATAGCCTCTGGATGGAAGCACTTCCTCCTGTCTGGAGGAAGCCCCTGTGTGCTTCAGGGCCAGGCTGGACACCTCTCATATATCCTAGCACGAGCCCCTGGCTGGGGATATTCCAGTCTCATCATGAGCTAAATAAAGTCACAGGGAAGCCTTGAGGCATGGTTGATGTGATGCTGGGGCAGGAGAGGGTAGGGCTCCATCCACCCAAGTGTTTTGCTCCTTCAGCTTTCCAAAAGTTGGTTTTGTGGGTGGAGGAGGTAGGTGTAGAGCCCTAGGTACCTGGCATCCATGCTGGGAGGAGAGTTTTCTAGCTCCTGTGGCTGTTCAAGCGGAAGAGCATGGCTTCAAGATGCTTCAAGCCATGGGGACTCATTTTGTGGCTGGGGTGAAAAGGATGAGGTGGAATCCCAGCCCTCTCCTGCCCCTTTGCCCATCTGCTCTCTTACCACAGAATCACAGAATCGCATGAAAGGGAAGAAAGGGACCTCTGGAGATCATCTAGTCCAAACTCCTGCCAAAGCAGGTGGACCTAGAGCAGGTTGCACAGGAACGTGTCCAGGTGGGGTTTGAATGTCTCCAGAGAAGGAGACTGCACCACCTCCCTGGGCAACCTGTTCCAGTGCTCTGCCACCCTCATAGTAAGGAAGTTCCTCCTCATGTTTAGATGGAACTTCTTACATTCAAGTCTGTACCCATTTCCTCTTGTCCTGTCCCTGGGCACCACTGAAAATAGACTGGCCCCATCCTTTTGACACCCTCCCTTTAAGTATTTATAAGCATTGATCAGAACCCCCTCAGCCTTCTCATCTAAAAAGACCCAAGTCCCTCAGCCTCTTCTTGTAAGAGGAGCAGCTCTGATCAGCTCTGAATTGAGAGAAGCAAAGGGCGATGGGGCCAGTTTTAAAATTAGACCTGTAAGGAGCCCTTATCTCCAGCAAGGCTTTATCAGACAGGCAGGCAAGCCTTATCCCACCCCGTAATCCCCTCTTCTGGAGGCTCTTGAACGCCAGCAACAACAAAAATGTGCTGTGTTGAAATCGTCGCCCGAGGAAATGTGAAATATCACATGAGGGCTCCCCCCACCTCCCCCCATCCTTGGCTGTGGTCACATTTCCTTGGGGGATAACTGCTTGCTTTGCAGCAGTTGTTTTGGAGAAACCAAAGCATCTTCCCTCTTTGCCCAGCTCACCGTCTGGAGGGCACGGGGAGATTATCCTGCTGGTAGCCCCCCTTCAAAGAGCTCATTAATGTCACCGGGGAGATTTTCTGCTGTAATAATGCTGGTGTTGTTTCAAGTCGGGCCGTATCTGATTCTTAATGTTTTACTTCAGATCAGGTGCTGGAAGTGTTTGATGTGGTGCCAGCCACAAACCGAAATGTGTTCTGCAGAGGGAAGGGCCGGAAAGGACAAATCCTACCCTGAGATGGGGGTCCTGAATGGAAACCTCAGACCCAAATGGCCTGGAAAAAAAATGGATTTAAGTATTACGCTTGGCCCTGAGGCATCCTGAAACTAAACAACTCTTCCCCTTTACTCCGTCTGCCTTCTCTTGGGGGACCTCTAGCTTTGCCTCATGAACCCTTGCGCTGTTTCTCCTAGCTGGGCCGTCACATACATCCTGTGGGCTTTCTCGAACCCAAAGTTGGTGGTTGAAGGTGAAAATCAGCCTGTTCATGAGCTTGGCTAAGGTTTTTTAATTTAATTCTCTCTGGCATCTCCTCTTTCAGATGCTCAGTCTGGGTCAGCAGCTCAGCCCCAGGTGAGGTCTCAGAGCTCCTAGGTTTGATGATGTGAAGGTTTCCACCTCTCTCCGCTGCAACACAGGTTATGGACCAGTTGTTTGCTTACGGAGCAGCTCCAGGATTCAGTAACTTGAACTAACGCGCTTCCTACAGGCTCTTCACCTTCACACTCCCTCTGCTTCTATATTTTTAATGAGCTCTTGACATTTTTACTCTTTCCCTCTCTGCTGTGGGGATGAGCCTGCGCTCTGCAGCCCGCACACTCTGCAGCTAGTGGGACCAATTTCCAGGTGTCCCACAGATAAAGTGGTGTAGGAGCTGTAGGATCCACATCCATCGACCCTCCCCTGGCCCACAGCCTTCATCATGTGTGTCTTGTAAAGCCTGTTGTATGTTTCCAGGGCTTCATAAACAGCAGCCCGTGGCTGCCAGAGAAGCCGAGATGAGAAATCTTTCCCCCCTCCTGCTGCCTTCTCCTCTCTGTGTCACAATCTGATGGATAAACCAGCAATATACAAGGGTATGCATTTGCTCCACGATTTCTCTTAATCACCTCGGATAACGGGTGGTGTCGGCTTGCACATTTTTTTTCTCCCTTTTTAAACAGGATGTTATTATGTTCTACTTCTCCCCCTAAAAAAAATTTAGGTTTTTTTTTTTGCTGAGAAGGCTCAGAAATGTCTCCTCCAGGCTTCACGGATGATCATCTAATCAAATCTCCAAGGAGGAGAGGGAGAAAGAAGATGGGGAAACAAGACCATTTTGGCTACTGTAAACAGCTCCATCAACATCCAGTGTTCAAAGACCCTATGTGGTCTCATCCAGCATCTGAAGACCGAAGTGGTCTCCTCAAGCTCTTTCTGCAGTCAGGAGGCTCCTCCAGCAGCTTAAATATGCCTTTACCAGCATTATTCTGCCAGACTGGGGCCAGAAAGCTGGGCTTGCATCTGTGGTCCATGGTCCTGTCAACAGGCCAGTCTCTGGGCTCCCTACTTGGTTGTTCATTTGCCCAGGCTGAAATCCCTTTTCACCGCCCTGCTCCCCTGTGCCATCGAGGAAGAGTAGCAGTAAAGGGGGTCAGAGAAATAGTCTGTGTGCAACGAAACCAGTATGGTTTTAATGGGGAATGGGAAAAGGGTCCTTGATGACAGAGAATCATAGAATCATTGAGATTGGAAGGGACTTTTCGGATCATTGAGTCCAACCATCAACTTAGCACTGCCAAAACCACCACCAAACCTCAGCACCACATCTGCTCATCTTTCAAATACCTCCAGGGATGGTGACTCCACCACTTCCCTGGTCAGCCTGGTCTGATGCTCGATAACCCTTTTGGTGAAGAAATTTTTCCTAATATCCAATCTGAACCTCCCCCAGAGCAACTTCAGGCTGTTTCCTCTTGTCCTGTTGACTGTGACTTGGGAGAAGAGACTGACCCCCCCTGGCTACACCCTCCTTTCAGGAAGTTGGAGAGAGCGAGAAGGTCTCCCCTCAGCCTCCTTTTCTCCAGGCTGAACACCCCCAGCTCCCTCAGCTGCTCCTCATGCTCCAAACCCCTCACCAGCTCTGTTGCCCTTCTCTGGACACGCTCCAGCATCTCAATGTCCCAGGTAAGGGGTCCAAAGCTTGACACAGTGTTGGAGGTGGGGTCTCATCAGTGCCCAGTACAAGGGAACGACCACCTCCTGGCTGAGGTGAGAAGGCTGCTGCCAGGTCCTGAAAGCCTTCTCCCTCCACCTCGGGAAGATGGGCGGTGATGCTGGAGGATCCAGCACTGAAAAGAAGGGGTTATTAGTTCCTTCACAGGGGCTTTCAGTTCTGGAAGAAACCCCAGCAAATACCTAGATGTTGCAGTTTCAAGCTTTTCTAAGTGTATTCAAAAGGGATGGGACCTGAGCTGGCAGCAAGGAGAGAAGAGACATTTTCTGGTGCCCAAACACGCGATGGTGTCCTTGCTTGACCCACCCAGTGGCTGGGGAGGGTGCTCTGCACCCACGACACGCTATACCCTAATATATATATATTTTTGCAGTTATGCCAGCGACACGGATGGATGCCTGAAGTCCAAATAACTCCAACAGTGGGAAACCACAAGTCCCAACTCTTGGCACGACGGGTACATACTTGCCGTGCAGAAGTCCCCACGGAGGAGAGGAACAGCCGCCCTGGCAACCTCCTGGCTGGTAGGAACCCGGTATAATTTGAATGCAAATTCCACCCCCCCTCCCTCCGATGTGATGAGGTGACACTTTGCTTTTCACCCGGGGGCAGATGAAAGATCTACTTGAGCATGCAGCTGGTGGGGGAGCCTGGCCCACCCACCACAGCGGGAGCCGCGGGACGGGCTGGCTTTGTGGCCGAGGGCAGGCTGTTTGCAGAGGGGAGCCACGCTGGCATCTCCTTCAAACGGATTCCACTCGCTCCAGCCTTTTCTTAATGCCCGCTTTGAGCTCTAAAGAAGTTGAAAAACCCTTTTTTTGGGCGCTCTCTGCTGCAGCGACACACGGAGCAGGGCAGGCTCCCAGCTCCCGAGAGCAAAGGGATGCTCAGACAGTGTGGGCTTGTTTCGTTTCGAGCCTGTGTGCCTGGATCACACCCAGGCGAGACAAAAACAAATATGCAAAGTGCATCAGGACAGAAATGAAAGCGGCAGCGGGGTCATGGCTGTCCCCGCACTCGATGGTCTGAAGATCTAAGGCGTCCCTCAGATTAGCTTGCAAGGAGCACCGCAGTCTATGGAGCCCCCGCCCTCCCCTCCAGCCCAAATATTTGATGACTCCAGCTCTCCCAAGCTATCCCATTCACACATTGCCAGCTAATTTGGACAAAAGGCTGTGTGAAATTTCACCAGAGGAAAAAAATTAAATATATATATATATATATATCTGCAGTTCTTGAGCTTTCTGCTGAGAGTTTGAGCTTAAAATTTGTAGCGACTGAAGGGGAGAAGACTCCAAGAAATGCTCGCATCCCTCAACATGGATTATGCAGGGCTAACTAAGAGGTTTTAAGATGACAAGAGTGACAGTGAGGGTGGAGTGCTGAGCAACAAGGAGTTGCAGAACTGAATGTGCCAGCTCAGATACAACGCTGTGTGGGAGCCCCATTGTACCCTTAGAACCCCACTGCTTTCCCTCTGGAAATGTCACTGAAGCATTAGGAAGCCACACAACCCAGCCCAACTTGCTCCATCCACCCCATGCAGCAGAGATACAGCCCACAGGCTCTTAGTGACCTGTTCTACCAATGGTCTGGGTGGTGCTGTACCCTTCCCAAATAGCACTGTGAGCATCAGTAGGGCCACTTATGGAAAGGGGACCAGTGGGAGGAAGAAATGTCCCTCCAGACATGACAAGGCTGATCTGCAGGCACTGCAGATGCCCCGGGGTGGGTGGAAGACATGCTGTCCACAGCACAGCTGAGCCCCCACCACTTTGCCATCGCCTTCTACATGGTCAAAACTTTCTTCTTTATGTTCAATCATTTGTGTTTCACATATCTCCTAGTCCACTTGAGTGGAGTACCTCATCCATCTTGAGGCAAGTCATACCCCAAGATATTTGCAGGTTGAGACATGGCTGAGGCACACAGATCTCCACTTTAACCTCTGTGCTTGGAAATCATGTAAAACCAGAACTTAGACGGGTTGGACCTTATGCTTTCATCTCGATATTTCATGAGCTATTCAGCTGGGAGGGGTGTGTGAGAGGCATAAATCGGGAATCCTCCTAATACCACCAAGTCAGGCTCCCCTTCATTGTCATGTTGATGGCTTTGTTCTGTCCTACAGAAGTCCTGAAGCAGCAGATTTTGTAAGTGGAAATCAGCAGAGGCTGTAGATGGCAATTTTCTGAAACTGTTAGCCGGAGGGGAAAGGCTGCCTGCACAGCTGATAAATATGCCATCTGTAAGGGTGTAAATCGTCGCTCCAAGGCATGACTCTGCAGAAAGCTTGTAACACTTTTAAATGCATGTACCAGTTCTCCTTCCAAAGGGCAAATCAGTTAATGGTTATGGGGAGCTCTCTGCCTCTGCTGTGGCTGTGCTCCCTGGCTTTTCTTCTCCTGATGGGCTTGCAGTAGAGAATCAACTTCATTTCTGGTGAGGCTCCCATATATTATATTCCACTTCTTATACTTAGGATGGGATCTTCAGTGTGTGACAAAAGAAAGTGGGGGGTAAGAGTTCCCACGTCCTGCAAAGAAGAAAGTTGAATTGCTTTTCTGTGTCACAGATCTTGGGTGTTAGACCTGGAGATCAAAATCTGCAGGCTGGAGATTCACCAAGACCCTCAGATCCACCAAGACCCTCCACTCCCAAAGGCTGTGTCTGTGCTACAACCTTTAGGTGGCAAAGCTCTGGCTTTCAGAGACATAGACAGACAGAGACATTCTGCCTTTGAGTAGGAAAAGAGTCGGTTATCACAGAGATAAGCTGCTCTACTGGCAGACCTGGATGGCTGGAGGGAGAGCAGCTGTGGCGGATCTGGAAGAGCATCTTCTCCTATCAGCACAGCTACCAGCAGGGCTGTCCCATGGCTAGGATTGCCTGGTATAATGACCATGCTGATGGGATGTATCTAGGGTAGAAAAATGGCAGCTTACCCAGGTGGAAGCACATCCCTGTTGAGAGTGACTGATGTTATCAAAGACAGTGCTTGACTGACTTCACTAGCCAGTGATGGATGGGGAATGCAAAACCATAGTCTGCATCCATGTTCTTCTTTCACCAAAACCCCATCTCCCCAGTCAAGGCATGCAGGACGGATCTTCTGCTCTTTGCTGATGTCTTTGTCCAGTCTGCAGCAACTTCTGCTGTTTCCCTGCTTGTTTTACCAACCTCTGTGATAACACCCTGCTTTTCCCCTGGGTTTGCAACACCTCTGGGTTTAGCAATACCTGGAAAGGTAATTAAAGGCTTGTTCTGCCCATTGTCAACTTCCCAGGTCAATGATGAGCAGGTTGTGTAAGCCCTAGGTTCGTCCTCCAGGATCTGCCAGCCCAGAGGAATGGGACGTGAGGGGACAGAATCATTGGTGGTGGGGGAACCAATTGCTTTAATGGAAAGACAAGATGTGCCCCTCTCTTGCATCCCCCACTCAGGGCATGTACAGACACTGGGAATAAATAGGAATGGGACGCTGGTCCAGAGAGGACTTTCTGGTCTGCCGTGCTGGGTAAGCAGTGACATCATTTCCATTAATGTTGTCTCTGTGGAGCTACAAGTCATCAGGCACCTCGCTGGGAAAGTGGTGGGTTCCTTTGCAAGACGAAGCTGAAGGGAATGCCTGAGCCGTGATGGTAAACAATATAAATGTTGGTGCATGTATCTTTATGATCTATATCTAATGCAAATGCTGACTGTCTTCAAGGCAGTAAAACATCACCCCCAGAGGAAATAGTAACAATTATCTTACATCACCTGCAGCCAACGTTTCTGCTAAAGCTTAATTTTTAAGGAACTACATAGGTGTGCATTTATAAACCAGAATTTTAATGCTTATATAAGACATGTCTAAATGTTAATCGGTTGATCCTCAGCACTCCAAAAAGGCTTAATTGAGTGGTAAATATGAAGAATTATCTTCGTACCTCTGAGGATGGCCGCAGAGGTCGTCACTGTTTTTAGCAAAGGGGCTGGAACCCAGGCGCTTGATGCTCTTACCACAAGACACCATCACAGTCATGGGCTCGGTACGTGTGGGTAGACGTACACACACCTATATTTAATGTAAGCAAGATGCTAATGAGGTGAATGCACCATGATATGCAGATATGAGTCTGACATGAAGAAATAACAGAGGTTTTAGCAGATAGATAATCTCCAGACATGTGTTCATGCATATGTGAGATTGGAGATAAACCTTGTCATTTCCCACATCCCACTAGAAATGCCTGAAGCCACCCTTCATAAGCAGGTCCGTAAAGTTTAGGCAAAAACATGGACTTTCCCTTCTGTCAGAAGCTTGGATGCAATGTAAGAGCCATGACAGGAGTTGAAACACAGAAGCAAACCTGACTTGAGAAAATAAATAAGTGCAACTGATTTGGAGTCCTTGAGTCAAATTAATTTCATGTGGAATTCTCTTCAGAGCCTTTCTGTCCGTAACACACGTTGGGATCTCTTTACTTGCAGTCAAATCTCGTTGCTCTTGAGTGCTCTTAACCCATTGCCTGTGGGCCAGATGCTGCTCAAGGTCTTCTCCTGTCACTCATGGCTGGGGGAAAGGGAAAAAACAGTAGATGTCATGAGTGTTTGGAAGGCAGAGCCCAACAGTGCTTGACTCGCTCTCGATTGCTTGTTTATGGATCAGCAGGGCACTTCTGGAAAAGGGGAGGCAACATCTAACTAATCAACATGACACTGTCCAAGCTGGTTGAAAGCTAGATATAAACAGCAGATTTTATACATATTATTTATTATAGGCTCTGTATCTCATTTTTTGAAGCAGAGAGGGTACAGCAAAGGTCTGCAAAGGTCTACAAAAGTCATGAGGGCACTAGAACATCTCTCTTATGAGGAAATGCTGAGGGATGTGGGTCTTTTTAGTCTGGAGAAGAGAAGACTGAGGGGGGAACTGTTCAATGCCTATAAATACTTTAAGGGTGGGTGTCAGGAGGATGGGGCCAGGCTTTTTTCAGTGGTGCCCAGGGAGAGGACAAGAGGTAACGGGCACGAACTTGAACGTAGGAGGTTTCATCTAAACACGAGGAGGAAGTTCTTTCCTGTCAGGGTGGTAGAGCCCTGGATCAGGAGACGTTCAAAACCCACCTGGAGAAGTTCCTGTGCAACCTACTCTGGGTGGACCTGCTCTGGCAGGGGAGTTGGATAAGATGATCTCCAGAGGTCCCTTCCAACCCCATGTCATTCTGTGATTTGGTGACAAAGACAGGGTTTGGAAGAGCAGGATTTACTCTTGTCGTTAAGGAGTTAAAAAAAATAATAAATTCCTCCCCCAAAAGAGGAAAGCTTTACTAATTAAGGCCCAATTGGAAATGACTGGTTTGCACTGGCAAGCTGCTACTTCCAGAAAGAGCTGGACTGACTTCTCTGCAATCACTCACATGAGTAAGCACTGCGAAAACACGGTTTGGCCTGGAAAGAGCTAATAAGCACACAGATAAAATCTTATTTTGAAAGCAGTAACAAAGGACACGTGATTTATATCTCAGTTGGTGACTTCATATGTTTTGCAGAGTTTCTCCAAAACGTATCGGAATTCATAATTCATTTTTACAACGCGTTAAATTAAAATAATAAATGCCAGGAAGTTTTCTGAGAGAAAGAAAACTCTGTAAAGAGCGTTGAGGGATCAAAAGAGATTTTGACGGGGAGAGACTCCTGTTGACTTGAGGGGCTTTGGATCAGGCTCGAGATTGGCAACGGGAGGGACAGCAGTTAATAAAAGCGCGCCTGTCAGACATGCTGGAGCTTGGGTAAGTTGGAGGAGATTGGGAGCTGACTGAGGCATCTCAGCGCGAGTCGTAGGGAGCTGCGTGCTGACCAGAGCCTCGCCGCTCAGCCTGGTGGGACCCCGTTGCTCATCTCAATGGCAGGAGCCTCGGATGAGCCAAGACAGAGGAGGTGGAGTAGAGAGAGGTGATTAGACAATTGGAGGAAAAACAATATTTAAGGGGCAACACCATTCCAAGACCGACATTTATCCAAGGAAAAGGACTGTTGCATTAAAAGGCTGTATATATATAAAAAGGCTGCACTCGTGAGACCCCACCGGGAATACTGTGTCCAGCTTTGGAGTCCTCAACACAGAAAGGACATGGACCGGCTGGAACAGGTGCAGCGGAGGGCCACGAAGATGATCAGAGGGATGGAGCACCTCTCCTATGAAGACAGGCTGAGGGAGCTGGGATTGTTCAGCCTGGAGAAGAGGAGGCTCCGGGGAGACCTTATAGCGGCCTTTCAATACCTGAAGGGTGCCTATAGAGCTGGGGAGGGACTCTTTGCCAGGAAGGGTAATGATAGGACAAGGGGAAACAGTTTTAAATTGGAAGAAAAAAGATTCAGATTAGATCTCAGGAAGAAATTTTTTACTATGAGGGTGGTGAGACACTGGAACAGGTTGCCCAGGGAAGGTGTGGATGCCCCATCCCTGGAGGGGGTCAAGGCCAGGCTGGATGGGGCCTTGAGCAACCTGGTCTAGTGGGAGGTGTCCCTGCCCATGGCAGAGGGGTTGGAACTCGATGATCTTTGAGGTCCCTTCCAACCCAAACCATTCTATGATTCTATATCATTTCTGGAGCTATACGTTTCCTTCATGTTGGAAGTCTTATTGTATCTGTGTGTTTCCGTATTTTCCTCAATGCAGGAACATATCACCTGCTTCTCAGCCAAGGTAGCAGTCCATTTTTTCATGCATACTAAGAAAAACAGAGGACAAAGCCAGACAGGTAACTCTGCTCACCTTGTCTGCAGCACAGAAACTTCAGATATTTACAGGACTTGTGAGCCATCACTTGAGTTGGCCAATGTTGTCCCTGTCTGTACCTACAAGAGACCTGTTTTGCTGCAAAATGCCAGTCATGGTTGGTAGGCAACCAGTGCTCCTGTTGGACCAAGGCTGATGGGCGCTTGCACCATCAAGCATAGGATGAACTTGACCCCTTCATGATCTAACCCGCACAAGCCGCTACCTGTCCTACAGAAGTCACTGCCAAAATGATCTATAACCAAGAACAAAACAATACACATATCTATTAAAATGATGTCCCACTTTTTGGTGCTATTTAGAATCATAGAATAGTCGAGGTTGGAAGGTCATTCAGATCATTGAGTTCAGCCATCAACCTAACACTTAGAAAACCACCACTAAACCATGTCCCCCAGCACCACAGCTGCCCAGCTTTTAAATACCTCAAGGGATGGTGACTCCACCACTTCCCTGGGCAGCCTTTCAGTGCTTGACAACCCTTTGCATAAAGAAATTATTCCACCCCAGATACTGAACTTTACATTTCTCTACATTGAACTTCATGAGGTTCCTGCTCATCTGGTTATGCAGCTTATTTCTTTGAAAAATATCCCTTTTGTCCAGTTCATCAACCATCCCCCCAGTTGGGTTTTCTCTGCAGGCATGTTGAGAGGGCAGCCAGTCCCATTGTCTGAGAATCAGTTGAGCCTGATGACAACATCCTTTAGAAATGTTCACCACCTCCTACTTGATCAGCTGGACTACGTAACCTTAATGGTATAGAGGACTCCATGCAGTTTCAAGACGTCATCCAACCTGGTGCAAGATCTAAAAGCCCATGTGGAGCTTTAATATCTTGATGATTTATGGCTGGGATTGAGACTTTATCCAAACTGTTGTTCCCCTTTTATAAACCTTTCAAGGCTGATGGAGGACTCTGCAAATTAAGTCTCTGACTTTTATTTAGACTCGGTGAAAATGGAGTTGTTCACAAACGACCCTACATCTCACCTCGGAGTGGTGAAAACTCGCAGTCATGGAGCGTGGACTCATGCAGATTGAGGGCTCAGTTTGTAGATCTGAATCAAAGCTATTCAAAAAGATTTTCCCGGAGGGAACAGTCATAGGTGGATGATAAAAGTGAGCATGTTTAATATACTGAGAGTATGTCGTCTGAATGCATTTGCTCAGTTTCTGTTTATGATGAACGTAAAGCAGACCCAACAGCAGAGTTCAGACCAGGGTGTTCCCATTTATGTGCTGGGATTTCATGTCTGACATGGCCTGTTAGGTGTTTGAAAAGGAAAAAAAAAAAAAAAAAAGCCTAGTTTTTATAAAATGCATTACTGCATCACTCTTCATGTTTTAAAACATTGAAAAAAAGAGTAATCTTTTATTATTATTATTATTTATGTTATATTAAGCCCCAGGAAAAGCAGATACAACCCCATTTATATTTACTGCTGTGCAAGAAAAGTTTGTGTTGGACTGAATAGTCCAAGAAGATGTCATTAGTTTCTGAGAACTCGGCAGCTCAGTGTCTTGTTTAAGCTCACGTATGAGGTCTGTGGCAGAGCTGGAGCTGCAGGAAGAGTTGCTTCTGCCAGGAAAACCAAGACCAGATCAGCAGGGTGTGGGGGCCTTTGAAGTGTGAAGGATAAGCAGAGACCTGTGAAAAGGTTTCTGAGAAGGAACCACAGGCGTTTTTCTGGGCCAGTGCTCCCTTGGTGCTTGAAACCTCCTGTTGTTGATGTTCCTGGAGAGAGAAAATGGTCAGAGATGACATTTCCTAGTTTTTGAGGGCTGAATTTGCAGCCTGGCCCATCTTTTTCTGGAAGCAGTTAATAGTCATAGCTGATTTCCAGATGTATGGCTAAAATAATATTTGCTCTTCCTAATGTTTGGGTATTAGAAGCTAGAAACAAACTGGTGTTTATAAAGACCTTATGGGCAGGCTATTCCATGTTTTTTTAGCTCTTCCACTGAAAATTCTTGTGCTGGCTCTAGTTGGAGACAAGCTCCTGGATATGACCTCCATGCTGGGTCAGGGTGGCATTGCTTACCTTTGCCTGGCCTGATGCCTGCACTGCTGAGCTGTGAACATCTCATCATCTCTACTATGTCTCCCCCTTGTCTTGTGAGGCAGGACAGTGATGTATCTCCCTTTCAAGAGAAGGACACAGGGAGGGTATGATTATACTCGTAGCTTGATCATTTGACCAAGACTCAGAAAAAAACCCTGTAAAGCTTATGAATTCCAGGTTGATATTATGAAAACCTTCCAAAGTTTGTATTCTGTGACTCTTGGGACCCTTAGGGTGGGGAGGTCTGGTTGAGTTTGCATGTTCTGACCAGTATAGGAAGGCAGTGTTCTCCCCTATGGTCTTCTGCACTGTTGCCTGTGGTCTCTTCCAGGTGAGACAAAATGTCCTTTGATTTTTTGACAGAGAGGACACCAAAGAGGCCTCAGGGCACATGGTCCTGAGAGGCTGGACCCAAATGCAGCCTTTCAGGGAGCAGGGAACCAGGGGAGAGATTTTCCCAGCTTCCTTCCATGCGTTCTCTTCCAGACTAATAAGCTTTTCTATTTGGCTATATTTCACTGGTGGATGGGATGATTTCTCTGTCTATGTCAGTTTAAGTTGCTAAAGCTCTGTAGGATTGAAGGCACCGTAGATCTGTGAGCTGGTATTATTAATAATAGTCATTTGTCACATAATTCCCCTCTTATTTCAAACATGGACTTTTATCATCTTTTCCACCTTCTCATCCCTTGGAGCAATTTGCTATTTGTCAGGAAGAAATGGGAGATGAAGCTGCTCTTCCTCATGCAAGGGCATCCCAGAGCTGGATGGGAACTGACATAAATCTCCCCCATCCAAAGCCCTGAATCCCACTCTCTCCTTAATAATAGAGAGATTTACTCCAAGCTTTTCCCAATAAAACTCCGAGTGTGCATGTACCTTGCAGGTTAAAGGAAAGCACATTTGAAACCTGAAAGCAGAGTGAGAAGTAAAACCTTGTAAATTTCCCTCAGACAATTTATAATCCCAGCCCCAGCTGTCTAACCTCACCAATTCATTATGTCTTGGACCAACTGCTTTGGGGTTTGGAGTTTCCAAAAAAACCCCATGTTTTCACTGTCTCTGTGTGAAGGGTAGACAAGACCTCCTGGAGAGCTGGTCCATGGCTAGGTATTAAACATAATACCCTGGATGCAACTTCAAGCTGAGAAAATCTGTAAGCAGGGCTTGGGGAGGGATCCATGATTTCCAGTACCCTTGTCCTCAGCGTGGGCCAATGTCAGAGGTGAGTTACTGGGACAGATGGCCCCTTTGATCTGTCCCAGTAAGGTCATGCCTGCATTCTTATTTTCATTGGTGTTTCTTACAAATAACACCACATCCAAGGAACTTCACAGCTGTAAAGTCAAGATCTTGGAAGAGACAGTGTGAAAAACTCCCAGTTTTATAATTTCATTTCTCTTGATGAAGTTTAAGTTGACACAAGAATAATTCAGCCGGAGACCCAGCTTCCACACGGACAATTTTTACCAGAATTATTAAAGATGGGCTTTATTAGAAACTATTATTTTCAGGGATCTGCATTGAAACAAAGGAAAGTGAAGTGCAGCAGCACGGAGTGTGCTCAGGTTTTATTTTTCAGCCTGGTTCCCAAAGGAAACGATGTTTATTTAATCATGCAATTGTGGATATACTTGTATCCCCTTGCAGAACTTTGAAACCCCTGGCCATTTGGTCTAGCTCTGGCAGAGCAAAAGAGAGCTCAGAGAGGTGAAGTTTGTGCAAATTCTGGAAAAAATCATAGAAGGGAGAGAATTCACCAGCTCCTGCAGCAAAGGCAAGACCTGAGCTCAACTGTATTGCTGGACACCAAATAATCCACTTTAAAAAGGCTATTTTGAATATGTCAGTGATGGGAAAACTTTCAGCCAGAGCTTGGGGGTTATGAGACATGCAATAACTCAGCACCAGCTCCCAGTGGCTGTCCATGTCCTGCAGCTCCTGTGGTGGCTTCTTTTACCTGTGCAACAGCTCTGAGGTTTCCATTGGGGGTTTCCATTGTGCCCATCTGCAGCTGCCTTTTGGGTGAACCTGGACCAAGCTCCTGGCCATGGGATTGATTTGCAAGGAGGGGGATACTGGCACTAGCATTGACCGCCTGCTCTCAATTTACTCCAGAGGAGTCCTCTAATAAAACCAGTGGAGGCCAAGCACGCTTTACTGGGAGCTTCAAAAGTGTTTATGGGATGATTTGTGTGGAACGGTTACGCTGGAAGCAGTTTAGGGAAGGTATGCTGTTATTAGAGGATTTATTTTTTTTTTAAGCTCCATTTGGACACTTCTTACCATTATATACCAGTGAGGAATGAGCCCCAGCAGCTGTTTGCTATTTATTGGAGTCCACGGTGGAGTAACGAGGAGGGAGGCAGCAGGGAGGGGTTCAGCAGCCTCAAGAGTTCTTCCTTCTCATTTTCCCCAGATTTTCTGCAGGTCCGTGTTGAATCCTGGTAACTTCCTGCCCCACACACAGACATCACAGGTGAAGAGCAAAGTCCTGGAGAGCACCCGTGGAGTCCAGACCCACATGTGAGCTGGCACCTCTCACATCCAAAACTGTAGCCTCAGTAAGTCATCACTGCATTGTCTACACTCTTTGTGTTTTCAGGCTCTTCTTTTCTTATGAAGGAAGCCTTGAATTTGCTGATTTGGACGTTACCTCATTCTGAGCTGTCTCCTGCATCAGAAATGGGGAGGTATGATGGATTTATGGGGGGCAGTCATTTCTAGTAAATCTCTGCACCACACAGTCCTGGTCCAAACTGCTACAAAACCTTTCTTCTCCTCCGTGTATATCTCTAGGTAAGGTTTTCCAAATATGATTATGAGTCTGAGTACGGCGTGTGTCCAAACGTTGGGGTGTAAAATTGCTTGGCAAAGCCAGTAGAACTCAAGGGCTTTCAGCCCATCAGGGGACAACCTCTTGATGCTGCCACGTGGCTTGTGAAAGGAAACTGAGAAAAGTGACCCCATCACCATGAAGGTGGCGGTTTGTTGCTTGGGGGTCCACGCAGGGGCTGGGAGTGGTGCAGGGAGAAAGCCAGTTGGGGAAGGTCAACCTTGGAGCCTGCGACCTCCCTGCGGTCCTGCAAAACCTCACTCAGCAGAGGCAGCTTTTAAAATACCTTCCCCTTTCTGGTGAAAGATTCTGCGGTGCCTCTCAACGCAGCGTTTGAAATCTCACTCATCTCTCTTCCCCCACCCCCCGCCTCCTCCTCGATGACCCTCATTCAAGCTGTCACGGTTTAACAGCCCTGCGCCGCTATATTATCAACATCTACAGTAACTCGCAGGTGACCTTTGCTCTTTCCAGCACTGCAGAGCCAGGAAAACTGCAGGGAAAGGGAACAGGATCTCATTCTGGTTCATGCATCAGCCACAAAACCATCTGCTGAGTGTGGAGCACGGGAGTTTTATTAGCCGTGCGATATAGCGAGCAGAAAGGGCTCTGCAATGTTGCCATATGCCCAGGAACAGGATAAAAAAACTTTTCCTTCCCTCACAGGAATTCAAGCAAGCTCCATCAGACTCCCTCTACTGAATTTCGTTCCTCTTCTTCCTTTGGCTGCAGGACCAGTGACAAGCTCTTTTTTGCCCCAGAAGATCAATGTCCCACTGGGAAACCAGTAGGAACCATATGTCAAACCTCTATGAGAAGGGTTAGGCAAAGTCCCCTTAAAGCCCCCCTTAAAGGCAACAAGAATTTCACCACTGCTTCCTTCTCTCCAGCAGGACCTGCTGCTTCAGTGCACGGGCAGGAGCACTGAGGCATTTTCCCTGGAGCCTTTATTCTCCATGCAGATGGAGAACAGAGCTGCAGAAGGGCTGCCAGGCCGAGCAGCAGATATTCTGCAGTTTCAGTTCCCCAGGGCTGCGTATTTTACAAATCCCCCTGCCTAATTCTTATTACTAAGGAGGCTTATTACATTACCAGCTCGGGCACCAGTGAGCGTGAATAGCGGTGTCATTGAACCAACAACCAACCCTTCTCAGAAAGACTTACATGGAATCATAGAATTGTCTAGGTTGGAAGGGACCTTTAAGATCATCAAGTCCAACCATCAGCCCAACACTGACAAAAACCACCACTAACCCATGTCCCTCAGCACCATGTCTGCCCAGCTTTTAAATACCTCCAAGGTTGGTGGTTCCACCACTTCCTGGGGCAGCCTTTTCCAAGGCTTGACAACCCTTTCAGTGTAAAAATTTTTCCTAATATCCATCCTAAAACTCCCTTGGTGCAACTTGAGGCCATTTCTTCTTGTCCTATGCCCTGTTCCTCAGGAGAAGAGACTGACAGCCCCCTCCTTTCAGGTAGCTGTAGAGAGGTAAGTTGTAGAGGTCTCCCCTCAGCTTCTTTTTCTCCAGGCTGAACAACCCCAGCTCCCTCAACTGCTCCTCAGAAGTCTTGTGCTCTAGACCCTCATTGCCCTTCTCTGGACATGCTCCAGAATCCCCATATCTTTCAAGGACATCAGGACAGTTAAATGAAAGGTAGGAGAAAGGAACAGCACTTGAAAGCCTTTGATTTGGCCTCTTGGCCTGTTTTGTTTCCCTCACCCCCTGCCTTGTTGCTGATGTTTTCAGGGGCTTCAATTCAAGCCTGTCTCCTTTCTCTGCTCCTTCCCCCTATTGCTGTATCTTTGGTGGTGCATTGGTACACCAGCAACTCCTGTGTTGTACCTTGTACAATACCTGGGAAGGTAGTTTAAAGCAGCGTTGTCTGGGTAATTGAAGCCAGACCTGGGTCATCTTTTCAGCTCTGCTCAGATCCTTTCACAGAATCACAGGGTCACAGAATCTTCTAGGTTGGAAGGGACCTTAAAGATCATCTTGTCCAACCGTCAACCTAATTTTGACAAATATAAACACCCACACAACAAACAAAAAGCAACACCATCACTAAACCATATCTCCCAGCACTACACCAACCCATCTTTTGAACACCTCCAGGGATGGTGCCTCAACCACCTCCCTGGGCAGCCCATTCAAGTATTCTGTTTTTTTTTAACCTCTCAAAGGTGGCAGATGCTGTTTGGGAGCTATACCATGGAAAGCCAAGAGGATAGCACAACTGTGAGGTGGAGCAACAGCCCCAGAAAGTTCATCTGGAGCCACCACAGCGAGTCCAGGCAGGTGCTCTTCCTGGAAACCAGATCCCCTTTGAAATGGGTTGTTTCAGCACTTGAAATTCATATTCCTTTCAGGAAAAAGCTGGGGTAAAGGACAGGTCTATGTACTGACATCAGCATCGTAAATAAAGAGGGCGTAAGGGCATGAGCATGTGGTGGGGTGGTAGAGAAATAACCCCCACCAAGAGTTGCTGGAGTGACCTCAGCTGTCTGCTGAGGAAAGCCACCCCATCTCCATCTCACCAGCAGGTTGGGGCAGGATGCTGTGGACTGGCAGTGAGCAACCCAGTCTTCCCCTAGGATCATCCCAAGCTTTCTGGGGACCAGGCCTTTCCAGATACTTCAGATATTTGGAGCTGTCTCCCAGGTGAGACCCCCATTTCTGGTTTCCAGGATCCCTCAATAAGACTGAACCTTTCTGCTGGGCCAGAATCACAAGACTGACTTTAATATACATTTGTGTTCAGAACAAAACTGCTGTGAATGGTTCCTGAGGCAGAGAATGCATCTCAAGCCCACAATCATCTTTTTCTGATCTCTTGCAGGACACTCAGGATCTCTTGCAAGCCTGTTGTCAGGCTTTTCTGAACTGATTTCTGCTTCAAGGCTGTTGCTGTGTCAAATTGTTTTTGATAAAAAGACATAGAATCATAGAATCATAGAATTGTCTAGGTTGGAAGGGACCTTTAAGATCATCTAGTCCAACCACCAACCTAACTCTGATAAAAACCATCACTAAACCATGTCTCTAAGCACGATGCCAACCCACCTTTTAAATACCTCCAGTGATGGTGCCTCAACCACTTCCCTGGGCAGCCCATTCCAAGGCTTAATAACCCTTTCAGTGTCAATTTTTTTTCTAATATCCAATCTCAACCTCTCCTGGTGCAACTTGAAGCTGTCTCATCTCGTCCCATCATCTGTTCCTTGGGAGAAGAGACTGACCCCTGCCTTTCCACAATCTCCTTTCAGCTGTTTTCATTGGGATTGACCTTCAATCTTCTCCAAGCTGAAGAGACTAAGGGTCTCTCAGTGCATTTTCCCATTTTTAATTTTATTCTTTTTTCCCCTTCCATTAACTCTTTCCATATTTGCAACATCTGCTTTGACTTCCATCACTTCTTCTTTAGGCCTGCTCCATTAATCATTACCCTTTGGGTCCTGTCACACAGCCAGTTCTCAATCCACCACACTGTCCCCTCATCCAGCCCACACTTCCTTAGTTTCCCAATGAGGATGTTATGGGAGACAGTGTCAAAAGCCTTGCTGAAGTCAAGGTAGATGACATCTGCTGCCCTCCCCTCAAACAGCCAACCAGCATCATAGAAAGCTATCAGATTGGTCTCCTCCCCAGAAATCTCTACAATTTGTAGTTTCTAATTTTTGCTTTTAAGCTTCTCCAGTTGTTACACACTGGAGTTTTATTATACTTTTCATAGCTGCATTCACTTCCCTTGTAAAGCAGCTTTTTAAAAAACTAGTTTACTCTTCTCTTTCAGCTGCAAGCCTATGTTTTCTTGAATATACGTAGTAAAATATCATTTAACAGGTCCCAACTTCAGCCTGGTTCCCAAAGGAAACGATGTTTATTTAATCATGCAATTGTGGATATACTTGTATCCCCTTGCAGAACTTTGAAACCCCTGGCCATTTGGTCTAGCTCTGGCAGAGCAAAAGAGAGCTCAGAGAGGTGAAGTTTGTGCAAATTCTGGAAAAAATCATAGAAGGGAGAGAATTCACCAGCTCCTGCAGCAAAGGCAAGACCTGAGCTCAACTGTATTGCTGGACACCAAATAATCCACTTTAAAAAGGCTATTTTGAATATGTCAGTGATGGGAAAACTTTCAGCCAGAGCTTGGGGGTTATGAGACATGCAATAACTCAGCACCAGCTCCCAGTGGCTGTCCATGTCCTGCAGCTCCTGTGGTGGCTTCTTTTACCTGTGCAACAGCTCTGAGGTTTCCATTGGGGGTTTCCATTGTGCCCATCTGCAGCTGCCTTTTGGGTGAACCTGGACCAAGCTCCTGGCCATGGGATTGATTTGCAAGGAGGGGGATACTGGCACTAGCATTGACCGCCTGCTCTCAATTTACTCCAGAGGAGTCCTCTAATAAAACCAGTGGAGGCCAAGCACGCTTTACTGGGAGCTTCAAAAGTGTTTATGGGATGATTTGTGTGGAACGGTTACGCTGGAAGCAGTTTAGGGAAGGTATGCTGTTATTAGAGGATTTATTTTTTTTTTAAGCTCCATTTGGACACTTCTTACCATTATATACCAGCGAGGAATGAGCCCCAGCAGCTGTTTGCTATTTATTGGAGTCCACGGTGGAGTAACGAGGAGGGAGGCAGCAGGGAGGGGTTCAGCAGCCTCAAGAGTTCTTCCTTCTCATTTTCCCCAGATTTTCTGCAGGTCCGTGTTGAATCCTGGTAACTTCCTGCCCCACACACAGACATCACAGGTGAAGAGCAAAGTCCTGGAGAGCACCCGTGGAGTCCAGACCCACATGTGAGCTGGCACCTCTCACATCCAAAACTGTAGCCTCAGTAAGTCATCACTGCATTGTCTACACTCTTTGTGTTTTCAGGCTCTTCTTTTCTTATGAAGGAAGCCTTGAATTTGCTGATTTGGACGTTACCTCATTCTGAGCTGTCTCCTGCATCAGAAATGGGGAGGTATGATGGATTTATGGGGGGCAGTCATTTCTAGTAAATCTCTGCACCACACAGTCCTGGTCCAAACTGCTACAAAACCTTTCTTCTCCTCCGTGTATATCTCTAGGTAAGGTTTTCCAAATATGATTATGAGTCTGAGTACGGCGTGTGTCCAAACGTTGGGGTGTAAAATTGCTTGGCAAAGCCAGTAGAACTCAAGGGCTTTCAGCCCATCAGGGGACAACCTCTTGATGCTGCCACGTGGCTTGTGAAAGGAAACTGAGAAAAGTGACCCCATCACCATGAAGGTGGCGGTTTGTTGCTTGGGGGTCCACGCAGGGGCTGGGAGTGGTGCAGGGAGAAAGCCAGTTGGGGAAGGTCAACCTTGGAGCCTGCGACCTCCCTGCGGTCCTGCAAAACCTCACTCAGCAGAGGCAGCTTTTAAAATACCTTCCCCTTTCTGGTGAAAGATTCTGCGGTGCCTCTCAACGCAGCGTTTGAAATCTCACTCATCTCTCTTCCCCCACCCCCCGCCTCCTCCTCGATGACCCTCATTCAAGCTGTCACGGTTTAACAGCCCTGCGCCGCTATATTATCAACATCTACAGTAACTCGCAGGTGACCTTTGCTCTTTCCAGCACTGCAGAGCCAGGAAAACTGCAGGGAAAGGGAACAGGATCTCATTCTGGTTCATGCATCAGCCACAAAACCATCTGCTGAGTGTGGAGCACGGGAGTTTTATTAGCCGTGCGATATAGCGAGCAGAAAGGGCTCTGCTATGTTGCCATATGCCCAGGAACAGGATAAAAAAACTTTTCCTTCCCTCACAGGAATTCAAGCAAGCTCCATCAGACTCCCTCTACTGAATTTCGTTCCTCTTCTTCCTTTGGCTGCAGGACCAGTGACAAGCTCTTTTTTGCCCCAGAAGATCAATGTCCCACTGGGAAACCAGTAGGAATCATATGTCAAACCTCTATGAGAAGTGTTAGGCAAAGTCCTGCCCCCCTTAAAGGCAACAAGAATTTCACCACTGCTTCCTTCTCTCCAGCAGGACCTGCTGCTTCAGTGCACGGGCAGGAGCACTGAGGCATTTTCCCTGGAGCCTTTATTCTCCATGCAGATGGAGAACAGAGCTGCAGAAGGGCTGCCAGGCCGAGCAGCAGATATTCTGCAGTTTCAGTTCCCCAGGGCTGCGTATTTTACAAATCCCCCTGCCTAATTCTTATTACTAAGGAGGCTTATTACATTACCAGCTCGGGCACCAGTGAGCGTGAATAGCGGTGTCATTGAACCAACAACCAACCCTTCTCAGAAAGACTTACATGGAATCATAGAATTGTCTAGGTTGGAAGGGACCTTTAAGATCATCAAGTCCAACCATCAGCCCAACACTGACAAAAACCACCACTAACCCATGTCCCTCAGCACCATGTCTGCCCAGCTTTTAAATACCTCCAAGGTTGGTGGTTCCACCACTTCCTGGGGCAGCCTTTTCCAAGGCTTGACAACCCTTTCAGTGTAAAAATTTTTCCTAATATCCATCCTAAAACTCCCTTGGTGCAACTTGAGGCCATTTCTTCTTGTCCTATGCCCTGTTCCTCAGGAGAAGAGACTGACAGCCCCCTCCTTTCAGGTAGCTGTAGAGAGGTAAGTTGTAGAGGTCTCCCCTCAGCTTCTTTTTCTCCAGGCTGAACAACCCCAGCTCCCTCAACTGCTCCTCAGAAGTCTTGTGCTCTAGACCCTCATTGCCCTTCTCTGGACATGCTCCAGAATCCCCATATCTTTCAAGGACATCAGGACAGTTAAATGAAAGGTAGGAGAAAGGAACAGCACTTGAAAGCCTTTGATTTGGCCTCTTGGCCTGTTTTGTTTCCCTCACCCCCTGCCTTGTTGCTGATGTTTTCAGGGGCTTCAATTCAAGCCTGTCTCCTTTCTCTGCTCCTTCCCCCTATTGCTGTATCTTTGGTGGTGCATTGGTACACCAGCAACTCCTGTGTTGTACCTTGTACAATACCTGGGAAGGTAGTTTAAAGCAGCGTTGTCTGGGTAATTGAAGCCAGACCTGGGTCATCTTTTCAGCTCTGCTCAGATCCTTTCACAGAATCACAGGGTCACAGAATCTTCTAGGTTGGAAGGGACCTTAAAGATCATCTTGTCCAACCGTCAACCTAATTTTGACAAATATAAACACCCACACAACAAACAAAAAGCAACACCATCACTAAACCATATCTCCCAGCACTACACCAACCCATCTTTTGAACACCTCCAGGGATGGTGCCTCAACCACCTCCCTGGGCAGCCCATTCAAGTATTCTGTTTTTTTTTAACCTCTCAAAGGTGGCAGATGCTGTTTGGGAGCTATACCATGGAAAGCCAAGAGGATAGCACAACTGTGAGGTGGAGCAACAGCCCCAGAAAGTTCATCTGGAGCCACCACAGCGAGTCCAGGCAGGTGCTCTTCCTGGAAACCAGATCCCCTTTGAAATGGGTTGTTTCAGCACTTGAAATTCATATTCCTTTCAGGAAAAAGCTGGGGTAAAGGACAGGTCTATGTACTGACATCAGCATCGTAAATAAAGAGGGCGTAAGGGCATGAGCATGTGGTGGGGTGGTAGAGAAATAACCCCCACCAAGAGTTGCTGGAGTGACCTCAGCTGTCTGCTGAGGAAAGCCACCCCATCTCCATCTCACCAGCAGGTTGGGGCAGGATGCTGTGGACTGGCAGTGAGCAACCCAGTCTTCCCCTAGGATCATCCCAAGCTTTCTGGGGACCAGGCCTTTCCAGATACTTCAGATATTTGGAGCTGTCTCCCAGGTGAGACCCCCATTTCTGGTTTCCAGGATCCCTCAATAAGACTGAACCTTTCTGCTGGGCCAGAATCACAAGACTGACTTTAATATACATTTGTGTTCAGAACAAAACTGCTGTGAATGGTTCCTGAGGCAGAGAATGCATCTCAAGCCCACAATCATCTTTTTCTGATCTCTTGCAGGACACTCAGGATCTCTTGCAAGCCTGTTGTCAGGCTTTTCTGAACTGATTTCTGCTTCAAGGCTGTTGCTGTGTCAAATTGTTTTTGATAAAAAGACATAGAATCATAGAATCATAGAATTGTCTAGGTTGGAAGGGACCTTTAAGATCATCTAGTCCAACCACCAACCTAACTCTGATAAAAACCATCACTAAACCATGTCTCTAAGCACGATGCCAACCCACCTTTTAAATACCTCCAGTGATGGTGCCTCAACCACTTCCCTGGGCAGCCCATTCCAAGGCTTAATAACCCTTTCAGTGTCAATTTTTTTTCTAATATCCAATCTCAACCTCTCCTGGTGCAACTTGAAGCTGTCTCATCTTGTCCCATCATCTGTTCCTTGGGAGAAGAGACTGACCCCTGCCTTTCCACAATCTCCTTTCAGCTGTTTTCATTGGGATTGACCTTCAATCTTCTCCAAGCTGAAGAGACTAAGGGTCTCTCAGTGCATTTTCCCATTTTTAATTTTATTCTTTTTTCCCCTTCCATTAACTCTTTCCATATTTGCAACATCTGCTTTGACTTCCATCACTTCTTCTTTCGGCCTGCTCCATTAATCATTACCCTTTGGGTCCTGTCACACAGCCAGTTCTCAATCCACCACACTGTCCCCTCATCCAGCCCACACTTCCTTAGTTTCCCAATGAGGATGTTATGGGAGACAGTGTCAAAAGCCTTGCTGAAGTCAAGGTAGATGACATCTGCTGCCCTCCCCTCAAACAGCCAACCAGCATCATAGAAAGCTATCAGATTGGTCTCCTCCCCAGAAGTCTCTACAATTTGTAGTTTCTAATTTTTGCTTTTAAGCTTCTCCAGTTGTTACACACTGGAGTTTTATTATACTTTTCATAGCTGCATTCACTTCCCTTGTAAAGCAGCTTTT
This sequence comes from Calidris pugnax, assembly GCF_001431845.1. Taxonomy (NCBI): domain Eukaryota; kingdom Metazoa; phylum Chordata; class Aves; order Charadriiformes; family Scolopacidae; genus Calidris; species Calidris pugnax. The sequence goes on along the minus strand of NW_015091277.1, from coordinate 1,029,322 downwards.
TAAAAAACTAGTTTACTCTTCTCTTTCAGCTGCAAGCCTATGTTTTCTTGAATATACGTAGTAAAATATCATTTAACAGGTCCCAACTTTCATTTACATTTTTTATTTTTTTTTTTTGCCAGCCAGTTTTTCATCTGTTTTTTGAATCAATAGTGTATACCTGCAAAAACTTTTCAAACTTTTCTTTCCTTCCCTTTATTAAAAGGAAAAACAAAGAAGAGAAACCTGAGATTTGTACCTAATCCCATGACTCTGAAGTCTGGGGTTTTTAAAACATGTAATAAAGGTCCAGATAAAATCACAAGAATTGGCAACACTTTAGTGTTGCATTTGTCTGACTGCATTCCCTGGCCAGTACCTAATAACATATTATCATAATTTTTTTAATAGATGAAAATAATGATTTCACCACAATTTTGAAAGGCAAAATCCAGAGGAAGCATATGTCTGTTATTTGAGAATTTACAGTAATAGTGAAGATGATTTCCCAGCCTGCAGTGATGTCTCTAGGAGGTGGTGCTGACACTTATCACCTGTGAAAACCCAAGCAGCTTAAATTCAAGCCAAATTAAAAATACTGGCCTTACATTTTCCTTGGCCAGTGACTCACCATCCGTGGCTCCATCATCCAAGCAGAGTGTGTGGTTTAGTTCATTAGTGGGTGAAATTTATCCCATAGATGAGATATGTGCAGAGCCTGGTTGGCTTTTTGCTTCCTATCAAGCAACATAGGGTTTGAGTAGGAGTTTAACAAGGTGTAGTTCTGGATGCTGATTGCAATATCTCTGTGGCATGTCGTGATCAAGCTATTAATTATGTGTATAAAAACAATAACCCACTTGTCCTTCTAGTCTCTCCATTCCAGATTTGACTTTAACTTTCCAAATCCGTCATCTTGCTTATGAAAGACTGAAAGTTTTATGACCTTTCTAGGGAGAAGAGGGAGAGGGAGAGGGAGGAGGAGAGGAGAGGAGAGGAGAGGAGAGGAGAGGAGAGGAGATTACTAAGTGTAAATAACTTAGGATCTAGCTATTTGTTCCTTTATGGTATAATTGATTTCTTGTGGGGTTTGTTTCTTTCCTTTTTGGATCTTAAAAACACAGAATGAACTTTGAAGCAATTTTCTTCCAGTGTGCCTTTGCCTCCTGCCCTGAACCCAAGAGACATCTGCAAAAGGAAGGCACAAATTGCTGTGACACAGGATGGATAGCTGGGATTTACCTGCTGGACCCCAAGGCCACATGTGGGGTTTGTTTCTTTCCTTTTTGGATCTTAAAAACACAGAATGAACTTTGAAGCAATTTTCTTCCAGTGTGCCTTTGCCTCCTGCCCTGAACCCAAGAGACATCTGCAAAAGGAAGGCACAAATTGCTGTGACACAGGATGGATAGCTGGGATTTACCTGCTGGACCCCGAGGCCACAAATCACCAGGTCTGCAGCTAACCCTGCTCAAGAGAAGCTTTGTATTCTCTGGCACATGGACAATCCCAGCACAGACAAAAGAAATCCCCCCCCGGGTCAAGAGAAGTGAAAGAGGAAAGATGAGAGTGATACAGGTGTCTAATTTACCTTCAGGAGCAATATTTTGTGGGTCTTCATATTTAAAGCTTGGGAAAGTGTGAGATGTTGGTAGGATTGCATCTGGAATATCTCCTCCAGGCCTGGTCGGTTGTGTCCATGATTGAGTCACTCAGAGCAGGCAGGTGCAGGGAAGTCCCAGGACATGGATGGCAGGATGGAGAACTTGTCATCCAAGGGGAGGCTCCAGAGCTTGGCTTTTTCAGCTCAGCACAACAGAGAGGGGAAATGAATGCCGTTGCACATGAAAGGTAAAAATAGCCGGGAGCGAAAAGCAACACTGGAGTGAAAGAAAAAAAACACGTTGGCACAAGAACAAGTAGGTTTTAATTGGCCTGGAGTAAATTTAGTCTGGAAATAAGATGAAGTTTCCTAAGCATCAGATCAGCAAAGTCCTGGAACAGGCTTCCAGGGGCTGTGAAAACAGAACTTGCTCAGATGACAAATCGTTTTAGTCGAGGTGGTGGCTGTGAGAACAGGGAGCTCTGCTTGATGAGCTGGCAAGGTCTCACCCTGTGCACCCATGTTTCTAGGAAGATAGTGGAGACATAGTCCCCAAGAATGATCTTTCAGCCAATGGACTGGTAGTGCTTAGACCATAGCAGCAAGGTGTGAGGCCACGGCAGTCAATTTGCAGATAAAGAAATGCTCCACCATGGGGAATTCTTTGGTCCACCTTCCTTGTGAACTTGTAAAATCTCTCTTCTGCTCTAAAATGTGATTTATACCTAATCTGGCTAGATGTAACCCAACCGCCTTGTCTGTCCTTTCATCGCTGCTCAACCTGCCAACCGAGTGAGATACTTGTCTTCTGGGAAAGAGACCAAGACCAGGAAAATCTCCACCCCAGACTGCCAAGCTGCAGCTACGATAAACTGATTTTCTCTTCTCCCTGACTTGGACCTGCAAAGCTCACCTGGAAAGTCATATCAAGGTTTAGTGACAACATTGGGTCAGGTGTAACTGTCCCTATGTCCTTCCCTATTTCAGAATTACAAAGATTAGAGGGACACATGATCTGAACTTGGACTTCAGCTGCTCCAGAGTTTTCTGGGGGCAATGCAAATACAAGGTTTTTCTTTGAGTCTGCCTCCTCTGTATGCCTCACCGCCCATGTAATGCTCCTTTAAAATGGCTTGATGTGATTGCCTACAGGATGAAATCACAGAAGCCAAGGAAAGGGAACCATATGCCCAAAATGCACATTGAGAAAGGTCTTTGATTTGCATCTCTTTAATGCCACCTGGCATCTCTCAGATGAACTTCTGTGAGCCTTTGCTCTCCTCTCACCACGGCCCAGAGTACATGACTCACCATTGGAGGGGCAGCCAAGTAACCTCCCCACATGTTTGGAGGAACGTCAAGCTGAAGTGTTCTCCTTTGTTCCCTGTTAAGGATTGGTGTTTTTGTGGTAAGTGTTCTCCTTTGTTCCCTGTTAAGGATTGGGCCAGCGTGTTTTTGTGGTAGCTGTGAACCAATAGCTAGCAAGGACTACTGGAGAGAGTCCAGCAGAGGGCTACAAAGATGATGAAGGGACTGGAGCTTCCTCTTATGAGAAAAGGCTGAGACACCTGGGTCTGTTTAGCCTGGAGAAGACAGAGAGGGAATCTCATCAATGCTTGTCAATACCTAAAGCGGGGGTGTCAAGATGATGGGGCCAGACCCTTCTCAGCCCGTGACAGGACAAGGGACAACAGGCACAAACTGGAAAATGGGAAATTCTATCTCAACATGAGGAGGAACTTCTTTCCTGTGAGGGTGGCAGAGCCCTGGAACAGGCTGGCCAGAGAGGGTATCTCCTTCTCTGGAGATATTCAAACCCACCTGGATGCAGGTCACCCTACTTTGGCAGAGTCTTGGACTAGATGATCTCCAAGGGTCCATTCTAACCCCTACCATTCTGTGATTCTGTGAAGGACAGGTTGGGAGCTGCCCTGTTCCCAGGTCCTCTGTCTAGGCTTTCAGGTTGTTGGATCAAAGGTAGGTGATAGCTCTGTGTGATGCCATGAAGAAGCACCAAACTGCCAGGTGCCAGCTCAGCCATTCTCCTTCTGCGCTCACCACTGAGCACACACATGCCCTGACAGCCTTGGCATGTGGATGGTGTGTAGCCCCGGAGAGGGGCTGGGACACTGGAGGGAAAGTAGTCTTCTGACCCAGCTTGGTCTCCCCCGTTGGAAGTCTTCAGCCAACATGATGAAGAGTGAGACGATGGAAACACGCTCTGCTGTGAGATTCCCACTCCTCCTTTCTCAGGAGGGTAACACCAGAAAGGACCCCAGATGACACTTTTCTCTCATGAGGAAGACAAAATCCCCACACTGGGCAGCAGGTACAACAAAGGCTAACACCAGCCTAAATGCAAAACCAATCCTCCAGTTTCTCTAAGGCATATTGGGATGCATTTTGCAGGGAACCCAATATGATTTGGGTGCCTGCATCACACAGACACTGGTGGGATCTAGTTCTACAGCTCATTGAGGTTTGTTTTTCTGAGGGGACAGCACCGGCAGTTTATTCTCCTGACAGGTTTGCTGTTTTATTATGACATTTCCCCCACTCTTTGCATTGCAGCCAACAAATCCAAATTCCTCAGTAAAGTCTGGTCCAGGGTGCCGTCTGCCAGGGGTAAAAAGGTGCCGTAAATCATTCTCAGGGAGCGTAGGGGAGGGAAGATGAGTTGAACAGAAGCAGAGATGCTGTTGTAACACCAAATCTCAATCGAGGTATCGCTGCCTGATGTCCACAGTCACCATTCAAGCCACCCTTCCTTTTGCAGGATCTGGGTGAGACCATCTGAGCTGGACACTGCTCTCAGCATCCCGCCTCGTCTCCCCCAGCCAGGTGGGTTTGAATCTCTCCAGAGCTGTTGAGCAAGGAGGATTTGCCTCAGATTTATCCAGACTTCATAAAGAATAGAGGGAGATGTGAAGGATTCTGGTTTTTAGTGACTTTGTTGCTGTGTCTCTGCTCGTCTTTGATGTAACTCAATCTTGGTGTGCTTCCTTTGATGGCGTCTGACCGAGAGGGCTACAGAACTGTTTCCAGAGTTTCCCCTCCTTTATCCTGTGCAGACTGGAGCGGCGGGTCCCTGGAAAAGCCATTGGAAAACAAACCTGCTCTGGTGCCTACTATAAAATTTGGTTCTGTTCAGATTAACTCTGAATTCTAGACATTCAAAACCATCGCGAATGGTTTAAGAGCCGTTTATCTGCACAGCGATGAAAGGACCAAATTCCTTGGCAAGGTCGGAGGCTGCCTTTCATATCTCGTATACTTTAACTACCACATTTACAATGCCTGTAGTACCTTATTTTTTACATTCTGTACTTGCTATTTTCCACTTCTCCAGCCGACATAGCCCAGAAACCAACCTTTACCTTTGGAAGGGAGGTGAGACGTCGGTAGTGATTTTAGAGATCTGTGCTTGGAATGAGTGAGCAACCCCCACCCTGGCATCTCTTTGTCCCTGCCTACCACACGCACGGCGAGGCACTCGCATGCTGATGACACCTTCATTTCAGCTCTTATTCAACCATAAGAGCTGGGATTTACTAGGGAGCCACTGGTCAGATATATACCAAATGCAACACAATTGGCTTTTAAAATAATATTGCTTTAACGCCGACCGGCCTGCTGTTACCCCATAAGACATGAAATTAAAGACAGCCCCTGCACTGAAGAGTTTGCTTAGCTGTGGACTGCTGGCTTTTCAAATAAAAGAGATTGCAAAATGCAAAATAGATACAGAATAGAAAACAGCCTTTGCATTGAACTTATGTTTGTTTCTGGATGTTTGTTTGTCCTGGACCCTGAAGAAAAGAAAAAGAAAACGCAGGGGAAATAAAGAGGTTGAGTGAGAGAGCTGAATACCGGGAATGAAATAATTTTCTCTCCAAATTATCCAATAAACGGAGCCAGAAATGACATGGTCGTTTCTTGTTCAGCACCTTTTCCAGAACTGTGTGTGCTAACAGGCAGCAGCCTCCCCTGGGGGAGAGGGGAGAGGGGATTACACCCCGATCGGTGTGGGGCAAATCCTCCTGTCCGAGGTGTGAATATAGCACACAGAAAAACTTCTTCCAGCTTTGAGAACGGCCCCTTACTAACCCCTCTGCCATCCTTCTGGGAGGAGAAAAACTCATCTGCAATTGGGATGTTCTCATGGATCTTGCTATTCCATTTCTAAGCCTCAGTTTCCCTATCTATAAAATTGATTTAGGGAACTTCTACAGGGTTTTTTTTTTTAGGTTTTGGTGAACTTTGGACGATGCAGCTGATAATTTCCATGCTTTTGTGAAGGGATCAGCAGCATCACCTTCTAGCATCAGACAACAGAGGAAGGCAACGAAAGAAAACAAATCATTTGATTGTGAAACCAGTGAAAAACATTAACTGGAGGATTCCCAGTGTGGATTCTCTACTGGCTAATAAAGTTGTTGCTCTCATATGGCCAAATGTCCATTTGTGGGAGTCCTAATTTGTCTTCTTCTTGTGCAGTCAGCCTTTGATCTTTAAGGTCCCTTCCAACTCTAACCATTCTTTGGTTCTATGATTATATCACAGGAAGAGAGGAGAGGAGAGGAGAGGAGAGGAGAGGAGAGGAGAGGAGAGGAGAGGAGAGGAGAGGAGAGGAGAGGAGAGGAGAGGAGAGGAGAGGAGAGGAGAGGAGAGGAGAGGGATCCTGATTCTTGAAGAGACTTATCTTCATACTGAAATTGACAGGAAATCCTAGCAGCACAACTTTTGCTTAGACTGACCACACTAGATATTTTTTGGTATAGCACAAGATATCCTTGCATAAATGTTTCCCGTAGCAAATAAGATGATCAGTCTGAGACCACAGAGAGTTAATAATCCCTCAAAGCTTTGTGCTTATTTTATTTGTGGATTTAAAAACAATAGCAAGAGTTTACAAGCTCCACATTACTCTCTGCAAAACTTCCCAAAATCCTGCCCAGGTCTGCTGTCACCAAACATACAGCACAGGACAAAGCTGGAGATCTATAAAAATAAAAGGCCACTCCTGAAAATGTAATCCTGTGCCCAAGAGCTGTGTTTAGTGTCAAATGCCACTCCTCCTCAATCTCCCTGCAAAACGTTCTCCAAACAAACCACACCTATGTCCCAACAAGTAAGTCAAGATAAATTGAGTTTTGATCTGGTTTTGGGTACGGCACTTGGCATTGGACCAAAGTCCTTGCAAACAAAGTGTCCTGAAGAGACAACGAGGAACCTGCCCAGGTGTGCAGAGTCTTGTCTGCTCTGGGTCACAGGGGCTGCTGTTCAAGAGCAGAGGTGAGATGGTTGTTTGGTATCAACAGTCGATTTTAAACATCTTGCTTGGTAGGAGCACGTTGCTCACTGGTTTCCACATCCTTTGGGGGCTCACCCCAGAAAGCAGGCAGAAAGTAGGTGGCATGGTTCTAGTGCAGAGTATTGCCAGGTGGGATTGATGTCTCCTGGGTGAACCACACTTTCTTTTCAGCCACTTATGCACGGGGGTAAGATGGGGTCAAAAGGGGTCATGCACTCGTAAAGCAGGTGCCCATCACAAGGGAGATATGGGCAAAGAAGGTGGTCAGAAGGCTTGGAGCCCCTCTGCTGTGAGGACAGGCTGAGAGAGTTGGGGGAGTTCAGCTTGGAGAAGGCTCCAGGGAGAGACCTTAGAGCCCCTTCCAGTCCCTAAAGGGGCTCCAGGAGAGATGGGGAGGGACTCTTGATGAGGGAGGGGAGCCATAGGACAAGAGGGTAGTGGCTTTAAACTGAAAGAGGGGAGATTTACATGTGAGCTCAGGAAGAAATTCTTGACTGTGAGGGTGGTGAGACACTGGAACAGGCTGACCGGAGAATCTGTGGCTGCCCCATCCCTGGAGGGGTTCAAGGCCAGGTTGGACAGGGCTTTGGCCAAGCTGGTCTGGTGGGAGGTGTCCTTGCCCATGGCCGGGGGGTTAAAACTCGATTATCTTGAAGGTCCCTTCCAACCCAAACCATTCTAGGGTTCTATGAAAGGACTGGGAAGGGAGCAGTAGCTCTGCCCTCCAAATGCACTCAGCACGTGAGTCTGCTCCAGCAACAAATGTCCTGGCTTAGTGCATCAGGGAGGAGAGGGGTGACGGGGAGCAGCCTGTCAGGATCACGTCCAAGTTCTCCCCTGCTCCTGCATCCTGGAGTAGCACAGTGACTCTGCTCCTTTCTGTCAGCCCCAAAGGAGACATAACATTGACCTTGGAGAGGGGCACAGCATGTGCATTTATGGCTGCTTTCTAAAATGCATGGATTAAAAAGTGCCAAATGCACTGGGAGATGGCTTTATGTTTGTTTTTAGTTACTGCAGGGCTCTTCAGATAAACATCTTTTTTATTTTTTACTTTTTCTAAACCAGTGCGTCACATAAAACTGCCTTAAAACACATCCCTCACAAATCCTCAAACAACATTCGATGTCACCTTGACATTTCCAGTGTGGGTTTTTAGGACAGTTTTGAAGAATTAAAGGTAAACTTCCAAGAAAACTCGTATGTAAAAATAGTTCAGATAAACCTCAAAAGACATGTGACAAATATAGAATGACCAGGGCAGTAAAATGAATACATGTGAGTGAACATAAAGAGGTTTTATTTTCCTTAATTCCAGTTGAACAGCCCATTATGTCTTTTCCTGGAGCCCGCAGACTTGAAAACCACTCGCAAGCTGAACTGAAGTGGTTGGGATATGTGATCTATAAACATTAGGGTAGCTGAAGCATGAAAGCAGACGATGTGAGGTTGGGTTTATGATACTGATGCTATCTCCTTTTCTTTCAGAATTGCCTGGAGTTATGAGATGGAGCCTGCTGGATTGTATAAATGTTGCATAGTTTAGTGAGTGTATGAAAGAGGAGCCAGTCTCCAGAGCACGTGGGCATCAGCTGCTGTTCCTCCTGTCCACCGGGGACTGAAGATCTGTGAAACGAGTAAAAGGGGAAATCTTTTTTTTTCTTTTTTTTTCTTTTTTTTTTTTTTTTTCTCTGAAAAATCTAGCCATTTAGATGATATTTGCCAGGTGTGGATTTAAAGCCTTAATTAAGCTCCACCGGGGGCTAAAGATTTTTGAAAAGAGGAAAAGGGGAAATTTTTTTTTTTCTTTTTTTTTTTCTTTTTTTTTTTTTTCTCTCTGAAAAATCTAGCCATTTAGATGATATTTGCCAGGTGTGGATTTAAAGCCTTAATTAAGCTCTCACTGTGGTCAATAGGAGCTTTATCATAGGCTGCAGTGAAAGTCCCTGGAGCCTCAATTCACCATCTCCTTTTAACTAGGGACACACAAACTATTTTCCTATCATTTTTTTACTGAAGCATACCCTTGAAGTAGGTGTGCAGAGCCGCTGGTGGTCCTCTGGGTATCAAGGGATACATGATCCACCTACCCTAAGATGTACCTACTACAAAGAGCAGCAGCAAATGCCATTATGGAGACCCCCAAGGAGCCTCCAGCTGGTGGAAACAGGTGATGGTCCCATGTCAATCAGCAGGTCAGCGGAGTCACATCAATTTTCAGCAGCCCTGGATCTGACTGACGGCAGCTGAACTTCTTTGTCTCTGGCTAATTGAGTGCTGTCACCATTCCCAGAGGCTCAGCTCTGCATCTCATGTTGCTGGGTCCAGGGAAAGCCCTGAAGGCATCCTGTGACCCAGCATTTGCTGTTGTCTCCATCTCCACCTTCATTAACTTTCGCCGTTGCCATTACGATATTGCTGGAGGGGATCGCTGCTGTCTTGGGCAGAGGAGATATGTCAGCCAGAGTAGGAGAGAAGCACCCAAGAAAATGATTGAGGGGCATGCCTGTCATTGCATGTGCATGCACAGACATGTGCGCTTTCCAAATTTTGCTCTGAGAACCATCTCCAACCCTTCCTCTATACCCACTGTCCTTAAATGACCTCCTCCTTCCTCAAGCTTCACCTCCCCGATCTTCTCCTTTAATTGTTGCTCCATACCTTGGGTCCAGCCTCATGTGGACTTCTCCACCATCACTGCATCCAAGGCTACCCCTACCGTCCTCCCTCTCTCTGACTCTTGCTGGCCTGGAGCCCTGGGAGAGTAATTTCCCTCATATCTTCTGCTGTTCATGCAATGACCTCCCTCTCCCCACGTTCCAGGTCCTCCCACCTAATTCAACTCCCTTCTGCACATTAAGCTTCCTCCAGAAGGCTCAGCAATAATAACCCCTCATCAGTTAAATGCCCTCTCTGTCCCAGCAACACGTAAGTGTGGAAGGATAGATTAAAATCATGCTAAATGAATACCTGATGTGGGCTTCCCAGAGTGCCTCTTCTTGTAAAACCAGAGAACTTGGCTGCTGAACTCTTTGGGGCAGGATCTGTCTTGTATTTATATCCTGTAAATTTTCAAATCCATTGCTGGTGCTAACAAATAAATAGTAATGATTAATCGCCGGTCATTTTGGGCCTGATCCAGCTTTGATTACATCAGTGGGAACCTTTCCATTCGCTGCGTGGGAGTTGGATCAGACCCACAATCCATCCTCTTCTTAGCTCAGCGCCGTCCTCAAGTGGATTTTATCTAGTCTGGCTTAAGGTGTTTGGATTTAGGCAGCTTTCCCCTGTTTTTGTGAAGCTAACATAAAAGTGACATACCAAATCTGGAGATGTGCCTACCAGGGACCTCCAGAAACTGGTGTTTGGGATCTGAGGGATCGTCATATTTCACATCTTTATCCACTCCAAGAATTTTGGCAATGTGAGGCTGGTGAAACGCTGCAGCCTATGAAATAAAACCTCCCCATGACAAGGATGGAAAAGTCAAATAACTTAAAACTGGGCTGGGCGATGCTCTGTTGAGCTGACATTGCAGCTCCGAGAAGGTGACAGAGGGGAGGATGCCAATGTGTCCTGTCAATGTGGTTTTTTCTGCCCTCTAATCACACGAGGGCTGCCACTACAGGAACTGAGATGGAGCCCTGAGAAGGTGACTTGTTTTAAGCAGCTTCAAAATTGCAACTCTCATCCTTTCATATACAGCAGAAAACAAATACAAATAGCTCCAGGCACTAGTGGCTCTCAGCTGATGAACTAAAAAATTACTAAATCCATGATCAGGTGGCAGGGTTTACATCCATGCCCCTTGAGCATGCAAGCTCTTCTGCTGTTTGGTTCAAGAAGAGCATCCTTGACTCTTTAAAGGAAAATATAATAAGGAATCCAGCAGGCAACTGAAAAATGAATCATGGTTTTACATGCATGGAGGAGATCCAGAACATCATCCCATCCTCAGAGGCACCTCTGTCCCTCTGGTAACACGGCAAAGGGTTCCCTCTGTAACAAGATACACTCTCCATCACCACCCCAGCAATGAAGCAACATCTCGCGTCCTGCCAGACACCTGGCCAAATCCTTCCACCTCTGACCTCCTGATGAACACCCCTATCTTCAGCGAGAAATACTTTTCCGAGATTTTCACATGGGGCAGAGTTATTCCTCATTGAGTATTAATCCTGCTGCTGCAGGAAATGCCTGTAAATTAAATCCTTTCCTAAAATGGATCAACTGCCTGGGAAAGTGCAGGAACGGCTCATGAGCCAGCCTCAAATGTTTATATGTAAGAGATAGTAGGTGAAATATCTATTATCTCCACCAGTGTTAGGAAGGATCTATCTATCTGAATACACTCTTATGCCTTATGTTGGCACGTAAAAACTCCTTCAGCATTAAAGGTCTCAGCGGATCATCCATGTGAAGAAGGGTGCAAGGCGTTATCATCACCGTACAGAGAAGGAACTGATGAATACAGAGATTATCCTGTCAAAAATATCTCTGCTTACCCAGTTTATGGGTTTGTATGTACCCAGAGGTGCTGACCTTCCAGCTGGGGTGGGTGGCCTGGGAGAAGCAGGCAATGTTGTTATTAAACCAGCTTTGACAAGGGCTGCCTTCATCCCTGCACCATGCAAAGCTGATGCAGAGCACTGACGGTGCCAATCCCCAAATTTGGAAACATTTTTCGGATTGGCACCTCAGCCTTGAGTGGAGGATGCTCTCCCACCATGGCTGGTCAGAGCACAAGGTCCAGAAGATCCATAGTGCTCCAGGAACAGACATTCCTGTGTGCCACAGCTTCTGGGCAGTGCCAGAGAGGCTTCCCAAAAATAGATTTTGTTCCTGTTAAGAACCCCTCAAAGAATTTGTCAGTTCCTGCTCACAGAAATCATGTAAACAGCAAGGCTTAACCACATAAACAAACAGAGGGATATATATATTTTTTTTTTCGTTAGTAGTCTTCTTAAGTGGCTGCACAGTAAACTTGCAATTTGGATTCCAGGGAGTCAGAAACCGGGAAAGCAGTGATGGGTCTCCAAGCTGAGTGGGAACGATGCCCAGCCAGACCTCTTGACGGCAGAAATGTGTCTGCCCTCGGCATTGTTTCAGTGCCAGCAGCCTGCAGACAGCACTGGGAAAGGCTGTGCTGCTTTACCTCCCAGTTTTAGCTTTGTCCTTCTGCAAAACTGTAAAAGCAGAGAATTAATTAGTGTTGGATGGGACCTCTGGAGGTCATCCAGTCCAGCCTCCTCCTCATAGAGACCTCTGGAGGTCATCCAGTCCAGCCTCCTCCTCAGAGTAGGTCTAATTAGACCTGGTTTCTCAGGGACTTGACCAGTTAAATCTTGAAGACCTCCGAGGATGGAGATTCAATCTGGAGCTACCTGTCTGCTAGATGGGTCCGTGCACGGGGACCATTTTTGGATCTGTTCAGGCAGTTCAATGAAAAGAAAAGCTAATTTGTAGGCAGATACTGTGTTCTCTGGACCTGAAAATCCTGGGGTTGTGTGTTACTAAGGTCAGGTCTACTTCCACCCGTGACCAACACCGGTTCTCATCAAGACCAAAATATTTTCCCCTTCCTCAGGTTTGTCTGCACATGGAGCAGTAGCAGGAGGTTTTTAATGGCCTGATACCCACTTTTTTGGATGGTAAAGTAGTGCAGATTCTAGATCAGGCAAGAAGTTTGCTCCTCACAGGTTTGTATTACTTCTTCGGGAATCCTGGGACATGTTAATTGGCAAGTCAGATGGGGGATAAGCTGTTTCTAGGATGCTCTTTTCCCCTGGTTCTTCTCTGGTACAATGAAACCACCCTCTGGTGCTTGCAGAATGAATGAACCCACCAAAGACCTGAAATCTATTTATCAAAGCCCTTCACTCAGCCTCAAGCTGAATTTTCATTGAGAAAGAGGAAACACAGTTTATCAGGGGGTTTCTTCCATAAACACTTTACAGTTGTAGGCACTGAACAACCCTTTGCTGTTACACGTCACCCTGAGTGATAAAGGGTGCCACCATACGTATTTTCTCATCCCTCCTCCCCTCTGGTGACAAGAGAATCACAGAATCATAGAATCAACCATAGAATGGTTTGAGTTGGAAGAAACCTTAAAGACCAAGATCCAACCCCCTGCCCTGGGCAGGGACACCTCCCACCAGACCAGGTTGCTCAAAGCCCCATCCAGCCTGGCCTTGAACCCCTCCAGGGATGGGGCATCCACAGCTTCTCTGGGCAACCTGGGCCAGGGTCTCACCATCCTCACAGGAAAGAATTTCTTCCCAATATCTCATCTAAATCTCCCCTTTTTCAATTTAAAATCATTCCCCCTCATTCTATCACTGAATTCCCTGATAAGAGTCCGTCCCCATCTCTCCTGTAGGCCCCCGTTCAGGTACTGAAAGGCCATTATAAGGTGTCCCTGGAGCCTTCTCTTCTCCAGGCTGAACAATCCCAGCTCCCTCAGCCTGTCCTCATAGGGGAGGTGCTCCATCCCTCTGATCATCTTCGTGGCCCTCCGCTGGACCCGTTCCAACAGATCCATGTCCTTCCTGTGTTGAGGACTCCACAGCTGGACACAGTGCTCCAGGTGGGATCTCACCAGAGCAGAGCGGTGGGGTAGAATCACCTCCCGTGACCTGCTGGCCACGCTTCTCTTGATGCAGCCCAGGATGGGGTTGGCTCTCTGGGCTGCCAGCGCACGTTGCTGGCTCATGTTGAGCTTCTCATCCACGAGCACTCCCAAGCCCTTCTCCTCAGGGCTGCTCTCCAGCCATTCTCTGCCCAACCTGTATTTCTGCCTGGGATTGCCATGTCCCAGGTGCAGGACCTTGCACTTGGCTTGGTTGAACTTCATGAGGTTCACATGGGCCCACTTCTCAAGCCTGCCCAGGTCCCTCTGGGTGGCATCCTTTCCCTCCAGCGCGTCGACCGTGCCACACAGCTTGGTATAGTCAGCATACTTGTTGAGGCCGCACTCTATCCCACTGTCCATGTCTGCAGCAAAGATGTTAAACAGCACTGAAATCTCTCCCAGAACTATTTCTTGCCTTCTGAGCAACTGAAGAGCAATTCTGCACCATGGTACATCTTGTAAGAAGGGCATCTCTTATTGTCATCCTCTTCCTCAGGAAAAATCACTTTCGTTAGCCCATCAGTTGAGCTTGGTGTTCAGGAAAGGAGATTTGATCTGCACAGAACACAAAAGGGTATTTTACCCTGAAATAGATGAGTGTTAATGCATTTCCGTATGTATGTCCTTTTTGTCCTGAAACTGTGCGGTCCAGTCGATGGAAAACATTTTTTTGCTGCTTCTCACATTTGCCAGAGAGGCTGTTTGCACAGATTATTATTTTTCCTTTACGGCTTTGTTTTCATTCCCCTTGAAATGACACATGCTCAAGCTTCAGGATCAACCACATGTTTTGTTTGAGACTCAACACACTCATTAACTAATTGTGCTGGCATGGAGAAGCTTGAAGATAACAAAAGACAGCTTGGACCCTGCTCGGGTGGAAACAGGAAATATTATGATACAGAAGGGGAATTTTCAGGACAGTCCTGCTCCTCTTCCCTCTCACAACTCAGTGTAGGAGCAGGCACTCAGAAAGGATTGCTGTGCTCTCATCTGGCCATGATGAGTCTTCAGATCAGGCTGAAATGCAATCTCTTGGGCAACCTGCAAGAAGCACCAAGGTCTGAACCCTGGACATCCTTGTGAAGAGGAGGAAGGGGGTCTGAAAACAAAGTTCCAGGATGAAAAAAAGAGGAAGGCAGGTGTGATTCAGAGGAAAAAGGCTTTGCAGAGCCAGAATGAGTGTATATCTCACTTCTGGAGAGATTCCCCACAGCTGGTGTGGGAATTTTATGGGTAGGGCAACAAGAGGCACTTTGAGAGGGTATGAAGTCACCTGGCTTCTCACCATGTTTTGCTAAAAGACAGCAGCATCTGCTCCTTGTCAGATTCGGTCCTGCATCATCCTGTTGGTCTATTTCAATGATCAGGACCCTGGCAAAAATCTCTAAGCAAATGTGTTGGTGGAAAACAGTTCAGAATGGAGATAATCGAATTAGTTTTGAAGGTTTGGCTTGCCTGCTTCCTTTCTCCATCAGATGCTCTCATCTCTCTCTCCATGGGATTGCGTGAGCTGTGCAGAGCCTGCAGGTCATGAAAGCTGGGCAAAGCATGATTCTTTCACTGTTGGGAGGATTTTTTTTTGTTCCAGAATTTGGTATTACACCTGATTTTGAATGGAAACCAAAGTTTTAGATCTTCACTCCAAAAACGAAGTAGAGAACCACACAGTGCCCTGCTCAGCTGTTCCCTGGAGACAACAGTTTTGTTCCAGCCCATCTTCAAGGTCTTTCCAGAGCTGGCATCTTGGAAAGTGGTGGGTCTGGAGACCAGACCCGAAGCCTTTCCTGGAGGTATTTAAAAGACATGTAGATGTGGTGCTGAGGGACGTGGTTTAGTGGTGGACTTGGCTAGGTTTATGGTTGGACTCAATGATCTTATAGGTAATTTCTAAATGCTCTAAATAATTCTGATTCTATGAGGTGTGTACCGCCCAGAAGCCCACTTGACCCACCAAGTAGGAAAGTTAGCACAAAACCAGGCTCAGGCCTCTTTCTCAGGAGAATTCCAGCCAAGTTGAATGTCCATCTGCAAAATGTTTTGATTTCAGCAATTTCTACCCAGGCCCGTGTCCGCTGATGTATTCCAGGTCTCTCTGTGTTGTGTTGGAGTTTCCCCTGTCCATTTCACATACACATGTATTCACTGCTGGGATGTTGTGGACCCTCATGAAAATGTAGGGTTGGAAAAGGTGAGAGAGAAGATGAGAAGAACCCAGCTAAAGGAGGAATAATTAATGCTGTATGTGATCTAGATGTCACCTTGTACTTTCCTTGCTGGACACACAATCTCACTACTGAAAACATACAGATTTCCCCTCTCCTAGTCAATGGTCCAATCCAGAAGTTTCCTCCTCAGTGTCTCCTTTAATCATACCCTTTGCCCATCACCAGGCTGTGGCAGAAACCATCAGTTCAAAAGGAAACACATGCTGAAATGGGTCTGTCGAGCAAATTCAGGGCCACTATACAGACCTTAATAAAAACTGAAAGTGCTAGAGGGAAAAAAAAGAACTTAAAAATTAAAAGCTTTCTCCCAAGCTCCTTCATCTCCAGGCAATTAACTTTATAATAAGACATTATGTGGGGCTGTGTGGTTGGAGAAACAAATTAAGGAGTATTTTGTAGGATCTGGAACTCATTATTGAGGTGCAAGAAATTAAATCTTTGTGATCAGGACAAAAATAGGAAGCAAACCCAGATTAAACAAGCCAAGCACTCAAATTATCCTGTGAGACAAATGTGAGTCCTAAGTGGGGCAGAAACATTTCACACAAACTAAAGTTTGATTTTCAAATTTTTCTGGAGAAATAATAGGGACAGGAAAGAATGGACCAAGCTTTGAGTTCGGTTGAGTCTTACCCGAAGAGAGCTAGAGCAAGAGCTCAGGGCCTGCTTTTGGGGAATGCAGGCTGATGGATGAGGTAGGAACTGTGCCAGACAATGCATTTGATGTAGTCTGAGGTGCCAGACAATGAGTTTTGGGTGTCTTCAAATTGTAATTTGGAAAACAGTCATATGGATATTCCTCCCAGCAGCCAGGCCAGATCCCTGCTCTAGTCTATATCTACATGGGTTCTGCTGTCAGTGCAACTGTTTATGGTGCTGGATGGTGAAACAGAGCTAATGTGGGTTCAGCTGAGGGGTTATATGGACTTGGGCTTCTTTGGTCTTGAAACACTAGGTGCACAACTGCACACAGTGACAGTGGTGCCACCAGCTGCATCAGTGATGGTTCATTCAGCGTGCGGTTCATTGTAGGTAGGTCTTGTTGAGGCCGAGATGTAAAATACCTCATTGTCAAGTGAACAAGGAATGAACTGAACAGATTCACCAAGCATCCTTGAGCTGAATTTGAGAAGCCAAAACATACCTCTGAAAAATCTTCATTAAATGCACAAATGTTTCTGGAGTAAATGGATCTGTCTCTCAATTGGTCTCTCTCTTCAGTCTTTGGTAATCAACGATGATTGAAAACAAGATCTCAGACTCTGCAAGAGCCCCTGTGCTCCTGATGCTACATCCTTAACACTGTTTCATGTGGACATCATCATTATTTCCATAGCAACCACCTGCAATGGCACAGTGGATTATGACTTCAGAAGGAGAATTAACAATAGCAGACAAAATCCCAGAGCAGCCGTTTGGTTTTCTTGTGCCATAAAAGACCCAGTTTCGAGAGGAATAAGAGGAAAGAGCAACAAAAAATACAGCAAGGATGCAGAATTACTTTGAAAACAAGTATCTTTTTTGTTCTGACAGGATATGAAAATCTTAATATCCTGCCCTGAAGTGTTTTTGGAGTATTGGTGATCACAAACGAATCATTGAGACCAGCCCATGAGGCATAGGATGAGATGGGACCTCTTGGGTTAAAGAGGCCAGTTCCCTCCTATCATACTTAATCATATTATTTAAATCCATTCAGAAAATGATCAGCTCCATCTGAAAACATATTCATTTCTCACACAGCACTTATTTCTTTGGAAAGTTTTTCTGTATCCTCCCACTTCAGAACATGAGAAATATTCTACTTTCTAATCTCACTTCATTTGTCAACAGGTTATGGCCATCTGTGCTTGTACCAAGGTCTCTTCTAGCTTAAATAGTTCTTCTTCTTCTCTGATGCTTACACTGCTCATGTTTTTTTTAAAGACCTGTGGAAGCCAAATTTCTCACACCCTTCCTTCACAAGGTGCCTAAAATAAAATCAGCAGAGCAAGAAATTCAATGTAACATAAAATTAAATCAGATTAACTGTGTTCCATTGCTATTATTAAATGAATGTCTGACCAAAACCTCCACATCTGAACAGTCTTGAATTTTAAGGCAAATTGGATCTAGCTCTGAATTCATTGCCTGCCCTTTCCTGCCTAATAACCTCACACCTTGGTGAAACCCCTGTGTGTCAAAAACCCAGAAACAACCAAAAAATGGGCTCCTGCAGGAAATGTGAAATGCAGTGGGATTTGGGGAAGAGATTAACACCACAGTTCCACTAGCACTTTAAGATGTCTGAAGCCAACTCTACCATGAAAAATGTCTAAATCTTTTCCAAGCCTGGCTGTAAGTTCCCACCCTCCACTCCCTCCTTGGACCAGCATGGACATTTTGTGTAGTGGGAGACTGATCCGGGTTCAAACAAGCAACGCTGGTGCAGATTAGTTGGGGAGAGAAATAGGAGATGTTTCTGATATACCTTACATGTTTCAGGATGGGATGAATCATATTTTCTGAATGGCTGTTTTCATTAACTAGGGAGTGGCTCGAGGATAGTTCAATCCATCTCTCAGACATCTCAGCTGTGGAGATGGGCAACCTTCCACCCTTCTGGGATCTTGTTGGGGTCTAAGTGAGGTTGTTTTGGGGTTTTCTTTCCAGCTGAAGTCACCTACTGAACGAGCCCTGAGCCATGCAAGAGTCTGCCACTAATGTTAATGCCACTTTCCATGATCTAAACAACACAAAGAAAGCAATGTCAAATATGTACTGAAATGAGCTATCGCAGAAGATGCATAATTTAGTAATGTGAAGCACTGAGAACTCCTGTCAGCTGTCTCCAACACCTCTGAAAATCAGGCACCATATGCCCCAAAAGTGAGGCACATCAACTCAGCTGTCATTTCTGAACACATTGGCCTACAGCCCAACATCTACACACTTTTGATTGACCAATCCAGCCAAAATCATGTAGCAAATTGGGGACTGGCATCATAAAAGTATATTTGTGTTGTATTACAACAGCAGGGAGAACAGAGCAGATTAGTAAGGAACAAGAGAGCTTCTCAGAGCAAGACAATAGAGCCAGGAGCTGTCTGAAAAACAGAGAGTGACATGTAGTTATTACAGTTGGAGCTCTTCCTTGGGCTAGTGAGATTTCTTGCCATCTGGGAGAGCTTTGAGAGAGAGCAGGAAGAGGCTTGATGAATGTTGCGTGGGGGAGTGTTGCATGAAGGAACGTTGGACATCGTGAGCGAGCCAAGCAAACAAAGAGGGCAGTCAAAAGGGAGATGGAGGGGAGCGAAAGGGAAGAGGTTGTGTGGGAGATGAGGGGAGAGGCCTGACTCCAACACAAAAGAGGTCCCTCAACTCGTGGCCATCCACATCACTCTGCGTGTGGGAGGCAAAGAGACCCTTCACACTCCTTGTGCTTCTGTGAAGATGACAGTGCTGCAAAGCTTTGGGCTGCCACCACCCACCAGTCATATAATCATAGAATCATAGAATCATTTAGGTTGGAAATGACCCTTGGGATCATCGAGTCCAACCATCAGCCCTACTCTACAGAGTTCTCCCTTACACCATATCCCCCAACACCGCATCTAAATGACTCTTAAACACGTCCAGGAATGGCGACTCAACCACCTCCCTGGGAAGCCTATTCCAGTGCCTGACCACTCTTTCTGTGAAAAGTTCTTTCTTAATGTCCAGTCTAAACCTACCCTGGTGGAGCTTGAAGCTATTCCCTCTCGTTCTGTCACTATTTACCTGTGAGAAGAGACCAGCACCAACCTCTCTACAGTGTCCTTTCAAGGAGTTGTAGAGAGTGATGGGGTCTCCCCTCAGCCTCCTCTTTCTCAAACTAAACAGTCCCAGATCCTTCAACTGCTCTTCATAAGATTTATTCTCCAGGCCCTTCACCAGCTTTGTTGCCCTCTTCTGCACTTGCTCCACCACCTCACCCCTTTTTTCTCTGCTACTGGGTCCCTCACCATCCTCTGGACTGTACCCACCACCTCCTGATCACTGTGCTACCAACACTAATCGAGAACACTAAGTTCTCGAACTTCTTGGATACTTGGGCTAAGACATTTCTTATGGGCTACGAAGTAGCATGAACCACCGAACTGAAATAATTCTTCCGCGCAATTCCACAGACCAGGTTTTATGGCCTTGTAAGCCTGAGTTAGGGAATGACCATTCTGTGATTTAACCCTCACATTCATGCCCCCCTGGCCAATTTTGTTGCCTTCTATGAAAGCTCTCTCCAGTTCTGCAGAAATAAGCATTTTGCATATCTAAGGCTGGCTATACTTGGGTGTCCTAGAGGTGCAGCAAATTATTCTGAGATGAGTAGGGGTTGACAGAAAATGGAAATGCACACCTTAAGGCCTTTAAGGTTGTGAGGTTTGTCCCATCATTATCACAGCTGCAAAGCAAATGCTCCAATCAGGTTGTATTTTGCCCTCCCAGCGTCCTGTTTTTGCACCAATGCACCTAAGAAGGGTGGTGGGTAACCTGCAGTTCCTTGGAGATGATGGGAGCTGGGTGGATGAATCCAGTTCCTGGTGGGTCAGTGCAAGGTAGATGTTAAAGACAACAGATCGGCAAACCAGGCAACTGCTACAAGACTAGTGGGGTAGTACTTCAGTATTTCATAGAATCATAGAATGGGCCAGGCTGGAAGGGACCTCCAAAGGCCATCTTTTCCAACCTCCCCGCAGTCAGCAGGGACACCTCCAACTAGACCAGGTTGCCCAGGGCCTCGTAGAGCCTCACCGTGAATATCTCCAGGGAAGGGACCTCAACTACCTCCCTGGGCAACTTGTTGCAGTGTTCCACCATCCTCATAGTAAAGAACTTGTCCCTAATAGTAAAGAACTTGTTCCTAAATTTCCTTGTTTATAGTTGCTGCTCTAGATGTTCTTTATTGACCATTTGCAGAAAGAGGCCTGAAGACAACAGGAACTGTGGCCTCATCCAATGTTACAGACCTGAATCTCTTAGGTGGTTGCCTTAAACAGCTCCTGGCTTCCAGGGATGCGCTGTGGGCTGCCTATTTTGTTAGCCCTGTGTGTGTGTGTGTGTACACCCATGCACAAGAGTGCATCCATGTGTGAGTATAAACAGCTGTGGAAAGGATCTGGACAAAACTCAGGTCTCAGCATCCAACTTGGAATAACTTGTGTAGCTGTTGATGTAGTTGTAGTGTTGATGTTGTTGATGTAGTCCTTTCCATCGCAGACTCTCAAAGTATTTTAAAGGTGATGATTAATATTTTCAATCCCTTCTAAAATGATAGCTTCAGAAGAGCTGTTTTAAGTCCAGCCTACCTCAGTGAGACTTGATTGAAAAAAACCACATTTTCTCTCTCCTGCCAGATACTTTCAAACCCTGTGTGCTTATGCATTGCTCCGTTTCATCTATCAGTTGGCCGGTCACGGATAGAAAGATTTCACTCCAGTTCTGCACTGTGCAGTCCCAGATCTAATCCCCACAACCTCCCTTCTGTGATTTATGGGAGCAGGCCAGCCCTGCAACCTTCTCCTTTTAACTCTGCACCTGCACGTCAGGGCTAACGGCTCTAGGTGCTTTCCTGCAATAACTCATACGATCTCTTTCCCAGGCAGTCACACCTTTCCCTTAGCAGATATTTCCCCTTCTGGTCCTTTGCTCTCCGGCTCATTTTTTGACTGTACTCAGCCTTTCCCAGATGCTGAAATACCTAAGTCCTGCGGTAACAGACTGTGCTGCCTTTGTGGTGTGCTCAGCTGTTTGATGCAGCATCACATTTGGCTTCGCCGCCCTCCTGCCCATCACCTGCACCGTTGCTGTTCAGAAAAATAATCCCACAGCTGAATTGCAGCGTACAAACCCCTTGCAATGAAGATGCTGGGAGGGCTGGAGCCCCTCTGCTGTGAGGACAGGCTGAGAGAGTTGGGGGGATTCAGCCTGGAGAAGAGAAGGCTCCAGGGAGACCTTGGAGCCCCTTCCAGTCCCTCAAGGGGCTCCAGGAGAGATGGGGAGGGACTCTTGACGAGGGAGTGGAGCCACAGGATGAGGGGAAAGGGTTTTAAACGGAAAGAGGGGAGATTTAGATGAGATCTCAGAAGAAATTCTTCATTCTGAGGGTGGTGAGACCCTGTTCTAGGTTGCCCAGAGAAGCTGTGGCTGCCCCATCCCTGGAGGTGTTCAAGACCAGGCTGGATGGGGCTTGGAGCAACCTGGTCTGGTGGGAGGTGTCCCTGCCCATGGGAGGGACTTGGAACTAGATGATCTTTAAGGTCCGTTCCAGCTCTAACCATTCTATGATTCTATGACATACCCAGGAAAACTCTGCTGGCAGCTTCTGCTGCTTCCACAATAGAAGCAGTTTTGCTCGTCTTTAGCTTCTGGCCTGCTTTTGCCCAGATTTCTTTACATTGTGGTAATTTTTCTGTCCCTGATCTGTGATCAAGCCCCTGATTACACACTTTTAAAATTACCTCAGAGAATAAAGTATATATATACACATATATGCACACACACATATGTCTATCTCTGGTATACCAGGGGTCCAGCATGGCTGGTGGATTATGCATCTGAGTTAAGAGCTTGGCTTCACAATCTGCTATAAGAGCATATGTCCCAACATCTCCTTAAGTGAAGCAGCCTATTACCCAGGGAGAACTTGTCCCTGAAACGCATGCCATGCCATTTTCAAGGTGATCTTATTCCCAGCTGAAGGCTCTGATTTTTCTTTATATCTGGAAGCTGGAGCAGCAGGGAGTCATTTGTATCTAAATATCTCAGACCTGGGAAAGCACCTTGGTATGAAGAGCAGCTTTATTTCACAACAGGAAAAAGAAAGAGAAGAGCTGAGCACAGTTCTCCATCAACACCCATCCCAACTATACAGTATCTTCTTATCAAGGTGGCCTCTGAGACAGGAGAGTTTCAAAGAAATTTGGCCACGTACAGCCACAACACCACTGGACAGATCTTTTGGACTGTGGTACTGTAATTCTTAACATCAGAATGGGCACTGCTGATTTACACCAAGCCAAGGTGGCTCAGAGCCCATACTGTGGGTCCACACTGTGCCCTGGCTTGTCCCAAACTGTGCTCTTCATGATGTGGATCACTTCAGATAGACGGTGGCAGCAGCAGGAGCAACTGGCTCATGTCTGAATGTTGAAAAGAAATATGGCACAGCATTTTGCTGTTAAACCTGCTTGGCACCAGGTCAGGTTGATGCTTATGGTCAGAGTGCACTGATGAAACCTCCAGAAACTCAGCTGTGATGAGCCCTCCATCTCTTTCCCGTAGGCTGCACCACCTGCAGATCCCACAAAATGAAAAGGAGCCCCACTCAAGCCCTGGGATGAAGTAGCCCATCAAAATTCACTGAGGCCAGCCAGGGACTTTCCACTGCCTCAGGTCCTTCTGCCTGATTCACTATAAGCAATTCACTGCCTGCAAAGACTGAGTAAACCAGTCCAGGGAAGCTGGATTCAATTACCAGCTCTGCCACTTGCCTTTTCAGTAGATTTCTAGCCTCTACTTCTCCTTTTAACTCTTGTCTCTTTGGAGTGAAGAAGGATTTAGTTTCTCCTTGTGGGACCAGAGCAACATCAGCAACCATGGGATACCGAAATGCTGTTGCACCAAACTTCTCAAAACAAAATACATGTAAATAAATCACAGAAAGCTCCCATTTCTCTTTGGTTGCTTACAGTAAAAGAGCTTTACCACTTAGGAAGAGGGAGGGTGGACCCTCTGGTTTATAGCAAGGGTCCATAAAGCCCAATATCTTCAATGGACGCACAAACAGGATGAACGTACTCGATACCAGCCTTGATTACTCTCTCAGCCACTGAACACTTTCTGCATGAAGCATTTCTTGGCTGAAGTATGTCTAGAGTTAGTAATCTCCAATGCGTCTCTTTTCCAAGAACTCCTCTCAAGCCCATAGTCACATCAAGGTCAGGTTGGATGGGGCTTTGAGCAACTCGGTCTAGTGGGAGGTGTCCCTGCCCATGGCAAGGGGTTGGAACTTGATAATCTTTAAGGTTCCTTCCAACTCCAACTTCCAACCTTTCTATGATTCTATGATTCTATGCTTCTGTGTTTTTTGTCCATCACATCATCTGACAAGGAGTTCCACGGGTTAACTAACGGCTCACTTCAGGAGTTCAAACTTGGTGTATCTTAATATGCAACACTTGGGTCTTCAAACACTTTTATAACCTGGTGCCTCACTCCCCTTTAGCTGTAAAATGTCAGCCAGGCCGATGGCTGCATCCTGGCTTCGGCTTGAGGCGATGCAGATCACAGCCTGGAAGCTGAAAAGCACCTCAGAATAAAAGGCTCTCAGATTGTCTGCCAGTGCCTCGTGCAATGAAATACAGTTCAGCTCATAAAACGTCAAAGGTATGTCAGTGAGAAGAGAAAAAAAAAAAAAAAGTTGGAAAAAAGTTTTTGATAGCAGCCAGGAAAATGTAACTCCTTCTACTTAATCTTTCTTTGCACCTTCTGAGCTTGAAGCTTTCTTTCAGTGGAGGAAAAAAGTGGGAAGAAGGGTTAAAATGGAGCGGGAGCATTTAAGTGTTTGTTGGCTTTGTATCAAGGAATCGTACGCATCACGTGCTGAAGTCCCTGCAACTCTTTAACACCCTTCCCCACATGCTATCTCCGAAATTCCTTCACTTCTCCTCTTGCAGCAGCCAGGACAGCAGCTGCCTGCTGTGCTCAGCTGTCTCGCAGGTATGACCATGTTTGCTCTGGGCTACTTGGCTGCAGGAGACAGTAGCCATTTTGAGTTTCACGGCACTTCTCCTCTCAGGTCTGGGCATATTTCAAGGGTCCCCAAAATTTGAGTCAAGGGTTGCAGGGAAGAAGAGGTAAAGGTAAGGGGAAGATGGGTTCCCTGAATGAACATAGTGAAATGATTGCTAGGGAGCTGGAGCAGAAATGACCACAGCACGTCCTTCTGCCTTGCTCCTCAGAGCACCATGCAGAGACTGGGCACGCTGAGTTGTCTTTGACCCCTGAAATAGTCTCCTGTGGAGCTTCCCAGATCAACACATCTCAGAGCTGCCCTCCTTTTCCCCTACCTTCCACTCAACACTCAATGTCCAGCCCTTAGTGACATCCCATCAAGGGTGGCATCCCTGGATCACCCCACCACGGCCCACCACCCAGCTCAGCCTTCAAGGAGCCAGCAAGGAGGTTTTTCTTCCCTTCTTGCCACCTGAACCCAAGGCATGGCAGCTCGGCATGGGACCAGCAAGGCTTCTCCCAGCACTACATCCCCATCAGTTGCTCGTTCTCCATGGGCCTCTGCCTGGCTCTGCTCCACTAATGTTCTCCGTGTCATACCGAAACAATCAGCCGGCACCAGTGCATGTGTCTATCGAGACCAGCGAGCAGTGGGTCAAGAGTGCACCCCAGGAGAACGTGGTGTAAATAACTGACTCCATCTGCTTCGGGTCAGAACAGCTCCAACTCATCAGGGGGAACCAAAGAGCCTCCACAGGCGGCGAATGGGGTTTCTGCATCCATCCAGGGAGCTGGCACTGGAAGAAGCCAAACAGGCTCTCAGTGTTTATGCTGTCAGGCTCCGAGGTATTCATCTTCATCCCGAAACACATTCCTCACAGAACACTTCTGTGCTTCAAACTGTATCATCGGGAGAGCTAAGGAAATAAAATGTGGGAGGATGATGGGAAGCCCTCCTGCCTTGCAGCAGCAACTGCTCCCATGATAGAGACGTCTCCCGAGAGGCAGCAGGACACTGCACCGGTGCTGGTTTGTTTTCATCCTGCCACGGACATCTGGATTAAAGTATTGTATCCTTGTCCACTGCCAGCTTGCTGCCATGTGGGGAAGGCGGAGGGGAGCAAAGGGGTTGTTGAAAACCCAAGCTGGAAATTTTCCTCCCTGGGTTCCCCTCCAGTGGGCTCAAAATCTCCCCATACAGGTTGGCCTTCCATCCTGAGATGGGGCTAATCATTCAGCCCAAACGCTGGCCGATTCAGAGAGGAAAATGTCCATGAAGCCTTAGGAGATGAGCAAAGTGGAGGACAGACAGTGCTCCAAGCTCACACTTGGCATGTGAGACAAAGGGCAATGGCAACAAACTGGAACACGGGAAATTCCACCTGAACATGAGGAAAAATTTCTTTCCTGTGAGGGGTGCCAGAACCCTGGAAGAGGCTGCCCAGAGAGGTGGTGGAGTCTCCTTCTCTGGAGACATTCAAACCCCGCCTGGACACTTTCCTGTGCAACCTGCTCTGGGTGGACCTGCTTTGGCAGGGGGTTGGACGGGATGATCTCCAGAGGTTCCTTCCAACCCCATATCATTCTGTGATTCTGACCAGGGAGAGAGCAGGAAAGTGATAGCAGATGGTGTCCCCTCTGGGTCCACTTCCACATCGAGAGATGTTTTCACAAGGCTGGATGGGCCCAAGCCAAAGCATATTCCATGTGTAAGCTTCAGCAAGGTTGATTCTAGACAGCTTGGGTGGCAATGCCAGAAAAATCCCACTGTCAGTGATTTAGGCTGGGCTGTCATGGGTGTTATTATCCCAAACCTCCCCATGGCTTTTAGAAGGGGTGCTTCATTCCTTCACCTTCTTGGTCCCACATTTTTCCCACTCAGACAAGGTCAGTAGGACCTGCTAGGGGTGTGTGTACACAGCTATAAGTGCAGCTTCCCAAATATTGATGTTGCAGATCTCAGAGACCAACTGCATTGCAGCATGCTGGGACTTCTATGTCCCTCGAGATCCGGGACTTGCATTTTGGCCTTGATGGAGCAATAACTGGGCAACACCCTGAGAAGTCCCGGATATATTATTGCCTGCTGAGTTCCTCCTCTTAAAAGTGCAAGCAAACCGTAAGTCAAGTTTTCATCTTGTTTGCTCTCAAGCCCAGAAAAATAAGCAGGACAGTACAACCCATGGAGGTGGCAGCTCCTGAAATGCATAAATCTCCACCTCATTTCAAACATTGTTTTTAGTGGGATATTGCTTCTATTTCATGACTTTGTCACTTTTTTTTTGTCCCCTCCTGCCTGCCAGCTACTGTATATATATATATATGCTTTTTCTTATCCTGTTGTTGATCTCCTGAGACCCTGAAGCCTTTAAAGATTTTTTGATGGGGAATAAAGTGCTGGGAATTTGAGGGATGAGCCTACATCTGGTCTGCAAACAGCTGAAGTGGTGAACATCACTGCCTCCCCTTTCTCCTCCCCTGGCCAGCTTCCCTCTACGCCTCTCTGCCAAAAGCACACCGGGGATGAGATGTGTTAGCCACGGATGCTCCGATTCCTCCTGTGCACTCAGCCAGACTACATGCAACCACCAGGATCCAAGCAGATTGACTTTACACGGTGGTGGACTGGGATTGCCCACCTCATTTAACATGACTCACCCTGGCAAGGGGCTTCTCAAGCATCAGGGAGGTCCAGAAGAGCCTGTTGGCTTTGGCCTGTGTTGAAAGAGCCACGGCCCATCACTCTTCTCCTGGTGTCCGGTTGAGAAATGGGGATTATGCTTTTCTCATGCTCTAAGAGAAATGGCATAAGGTGATTTTCCTCCACAGAAATTTCTTGATGCCAAGACGATCCCTCTGCCTGCACCCTAGTTCCCTGCAGACACCATCTCCAGGTCTTCTGAACTGGATCTCCCTTTTTCCCCGGTGCCCAGGGCCCATCATTCTCTTTGCCAGATGTAGAAGAGATGTGGTGTAAACTTTTCTGACTCTCCTGCATCCTCTCTATATGAAGTTGTGAGCACAGCTGGAAATAATGCAGGTAAGAGGGTGAGCTCACGAGAAGTTTCCATGGAAGCTGTGGCATTAAAACCCTCCAGCCTTTGATGGCGATATCATCCCTGAGCCCTCACAGCTTTACTAGGAGTGTAATGAAATTGGAATGGAGTGGCAGCCCCTACGTGGAGAAGGAATTCGAGACATTAAGCCAAGGGTGGATTAAGGTTAAATGGGTCCCAGATCCACCCAAATATTGCCCCAGTAGACGAAAGCTTCCCAGCCTCCCAGGATTTTCTTCATCCCCTGAAGAGAAGTGGAATTGCCAAAGCTGCACTGTGGGGTGTTTAATACGTGAGTGATGGGGGGAAATTATGGTTTTGCCCAAAGGGTGGGTTTAGATCATCTGATGGTCAGATTTGCCAGGTCTACTCCACCTCCGGGTCCCATGCTGTCTAAAGGGGTAGTCTGCAGAGAGCCCTTTGCATGGTAAGGCAGTAAGGATATGGCTGCCCATGTCTGGGGGGAAGAAGAGATGTTAGATTAGTAGGTTGTGCCCCAAAGAAAAATGCTCTTGGTTTCTTTCTCTTCTTTGTCTTCCTTTTTCAGTCGGGTCTGGAGACATGCCTGGCAGAAAAGGACCTGAGGGTGTTGGTTGACTCTGGGCTGAACATTAGCCAGAATTGTGCCTAGATGGCCAAGACGGCCAACATCATTCTGGCCTATATCAGGAACAGTGTGGTGAGTAGGACTCGGGAGGTGATCATCCCCCTGTACTGGACACTGGTGAGGCCCCACCTCAAGTACTGTGTCCAGTTTTGGGCCCTTTACCACAAAAAAGAACTGAGGTGCTGGAGCAAGTCCAGAGAAGGGCAACAAAGCTGAGGAGGGGTCTGGAGAATAAGTATTACGAGAAGCAGCTGAGTGAACTGTGGGTGTCCAGCCTGGAGAAAAGGAGGCTGAGGGGAGATGTTAACTCCCTGAAAGGAGGGTGTAGAAAGGCAGGGGTTGGTCTTTTCTCCCAAGTCACTGACGATAGGACAAGAGGAAGTGGCCTCAAGTTGTGCCAGGGGAGGTTCAGATTGGATATTAGGAAAATTTTTGACACTGCAAGGGTTATTAAGTCTTGGAATGGGCTGCCCAGGGAAGTGGTTGAGGCACCATCTCTGGAAGTATTTAAAAGATGGGTTGACATGGAGTTTAGAAACATGGTTTAGTGATATTTGACACTGCAAGGGTTATTAAGTCTTGGAATGGGCTGCCCAGGGAAGTGGTTGAGGCACCATCTCTGGAGGTATTTAAAAGATGCGTTGACATGGAGCTTAGAAACATGGTTTAGTAGGAGCAAGTCCAGAGAAGGGCAACAAAGCTGAGGAGGGGTCTGGAGAATAAGTATTACGAGGAGCAGCTGAGTGAACTGTGGGTGTCCAGCCTGGAGAAAAGGAGGCTGAGGGGAGATGTTAACTCCCTGAAAGGAGGGTGTAGAAAGGCAGGGGTTGGTCTTTTCTCCCAAGTCACTGACGATAGGACAAGAGGAAGTGGCCTCAAGTTGTGCCAGGGGAGGTTCAGATTGGATATTAGGAAAATTTTTGACACTGCAAGGGTTATTAAGCCTTGGAATGGGCTGCCCAGGGAGGTGGTTGAGGCACCATCTCTGGAAGTATTTAAAAGATGGGTTGACATGGAGTTTAGAAACATGGTTTAGTGATAGCTTTTATCAGAGTTAGGTTGATGGTTGGACTAGATGATCTGAGAGGTCCCTTCCAACCTAGGCAATTCTATGATTCCAGGTCCTGCACAGCCTGTGGTTACTTTCAGGCTAAAACCTACTGCTTCACACTTTCACAAAGCATTTTCTCTTCCCCACCAGTAATTTCCAGTCGTTGTTCCAGGGCTCTGTTCCTGGAAGTGTTGTGCCTGCAAGGCTAGAGCTCTGGATGTGTTTGAGCAATGAGTGACCCACACCTGCAGAAGAAGGGCGGGATGAAAGACGTGCCACTTGTCACTTGCGGACTTGTGTTCCAGGCGTCATGGAGCCTTGGGAAAGTTTGGATCAGGCTTCTTTGCAGCTGTCAGCTGCCTCCGTAATTGCCCATACCTACAGTTTTGTTCCAAATAGCCTGGCATGCTGGGTAAATCCTGAGCTGGATCTGAGCATCCTGGTCTGGGCTTGAGTCACGCCGTAAATTCTAGTCCTGCTTTGGCAGCTTAGCCCTTTGGTTGGAGGCAGGTCATTAACTTAACAGGTAAACTTTCTGGTGCACTGTGCTGTAACATAATCGCCCTCCCTTTCTTCTCTTTTTTGGTGGGGTAGAAGTCAGAGATTTCAGGCCTTTTCTCTTTTGCAGCCACAAAACTAATTTTCTGGGTTAAAAAAAAGCAGGAAAAAAAAAAAAAAAGACCCAACGGCTCCTTCTGGGGGAAGGGATGGGGTTAGTAATGACTTACAGAGCTGTGAACCAGCAGCACAGAACAATAAGTCCCAGGCAGAGGAGTTTAAAACAAATGAAGTCCAGCCTACAATGGCCCAGGGGCTTGGAAATAAATGATAGAGTCAATCTGAGAGAGAGATTTCACGACTGAAAATTAACATCTGATGCTGGCTGTGTGAGGAGTTCCTAGGGAGAAAAAGCTTGCCATCCCTTGCAAAACTGGGAGTTCTGGTGGTTTCACCTCCCAGGATCCCATTCCTCATCCAGGGTGGCCTGGAGTGAGGTTGTGTGCAGGGGAGGTTGGTGCTCTTCCCACGCCAGCAGCTATGGTCCCCACAGCATGGGTCCCCACGGCATCAGTCCCCACATCCTTGGGGCTTCGTGAGTTGTGGTGGTCCCTGGTCCCCTGCGGATGGCTGAGCCACGTGAGCACCAAGAGACATCGCCAAATCTGGCCTCTCCCTTGTAGGTTTTGATGTTCAGTCTCATTTCATGGCAGCATGTGGTTCTGTTTTCCAGTGTTTATTATGGTGTTTCACGTGCTGTGCTATGAAAAGGAGCTGGGTCTACAGCTGACGGATGTTGTCCCGCAATGCACAGGAAATGTTGCCTTTTCATTTTTTTATTTTTTATTTTAAGGGATATCTGATTACTTTTAAACTTTGTTTTGGTGTTATGCACCATTGGCACCATTAAAGACACAGCCTCGAACAGCTTTTAGCTGTGTTTTAAACACAGTGGTTTTTTGGGACAGTGAAGATAAGCTGGTTCCATGAGAAACCTCATGGACACATCAGCTCTAATGATATTAAAGGGGGTTATTATCAGTGGTAAAAAACAAGAATATCTTGTTCTTCAGTAGAGCCTTTCACTTGGAGACAGCCCCGTTACAAATAGATCCAACCCCCCCCGACTGAATTTGCAAAGTAACCTCATTCCCCTTTTAAAAGTGCAAAAACAAAGGGAGAAAAGCCAACATTGTTTAAATTTCTTCTTGCTTCTATAGCCGCAAGTGGCAGAGGTTGCTTGGACTTGATCAGTGTCAGAGCAGGATCAGACCCAGAGAGAGCCCAGGAGCATCGGTCCTGTGCTTTTTCTCCTTTCACTGGTTTGTTATCTCTCAGTGGCTTTCATCTCATCCTGGGGGGCTGTCTGTCCTCAGACCCCAAGCTGTCACCGCAATATATATTTTTTATTATTTTTGTTTGTTGCAGTATTTCTGTCCCATCCCAGAAGCACCATGAATAGCGGGATGTGTTCAGCCTCAGGGCTGGAAGGCACGGACGGGGGCCAGAGGGTCCTGCCTTTGCTAGATGTGGCTTCACGTCACACCCTGAGAATATCCAGAAGAGCGACATTTCATCCACCAAAATAAAAGTAAAATTAATGACCCCCACTCACATTAATTTTGGAAAGAAATTCATGCGCACCCAAAGCCTCTGAGAATGCTCTGTTTTCCATCTAGCTCCTCATCCAGTCATAACCGACTAAACTACTTTATATGCCCCTGGATTCTGGCCCAGAAAATGTGTGGTTTCTTAAAATATATATGTATACACTACTTTAATACCAGCCAATACCTTCTGAAATGTAGGTGGCCAGAAAGGCATTGGCTGATCTTTTCCTATTACATATTTTAAAAATGAGTTGACATTCGTATATAAATTCTGCGTAAGCTTCATGGAGTTTTAGTAGCAATATTGAAAGGGAATGTCAACAACCGCTTAGCTGCTAATACGGGCTGGAGATAATAACTAAGGTAGCTGGGCAAATTGTATTTCCAGGAAATTTTGTCAGTTATTAAAAAATGGAACAGCTTGGAAAAAAAAAAAATAACCTTGATTTCTTTTCATGAAAGAAATAGGTACTGTGAGGTCGAAAGGAAATTTGAAAATGGATGTATAGGGTCCTAATTTACTTTAATATTTCCTGTGTAAAGTCTTAAAGTTAAAGATTGATTTTTCCAATAAACATTACAAGCATAATGACCTGGAGGTATGATCACAGATCACGTACCAGATGGAGAGCGATGGAAAAAGAGCTACTGCTGTTAGAACGTGTTTTGTCTTTTTTCTTTCTCAGGGAAACCTGCAGTAGTTTGAAAGAAAAGGATCAGACTCTGAAGCGTGCAATAAGAAAGACTCCATGTACTAATGTATGAATAAAGACGGAATAATTTGGCCCAGAAACGAACTCTCTTAGGAAAGGATGCTGAAAGCACACGTATCAAATTTAATTGAAATTTCAAGGGGATTTCCAATACACAAATTGCATTTATAATTTGGTCCCAGCATCATAAATAGAGTAATCATAAAGTCTGGGGCAAAACTTTTATTTTCCCAACCAAAGGAAGTGCAGTTTTTTACTGAAAAGAAAACTTCTTTCAGAGTCCTGACTTCAGCACAATCCCGCGTTAAAACTGAGCAGGCACATTCAGACGATGTCCAGGGTCCACGTGTCTGCCCCTCTGCAGAATAAAATGCTTTGACCTTTTTTTTTTTCACCATTTTTCATGGGGCAAGCACTGTTTTCATACAAGAAAACATTAAGGACTCTTAAAAAGTTGGATTCCAAATGAAATTGAGTGGTTTTCTTGAACTCAGTCCTTTTTGGTGGGTTAGATGTATTTTTTTTCTGGTGCATTTTTGGGTGTGTTCACACATTCAGATTTCAGGGGGTGGAAGCTACCAAAATCAAAGCCTGGCCTTCCAGAGCAGAAAAGCAAATGCTCACTCGCTTCCAATTTCCACGCTAAACACAATGATGAATATGTTGGAGAGCGATCCTGCCTTCTGGCTGCCTTCTCCCTTTAGGAACAAGCCATTTGGGATGGAGCAACAAAACCAAGGGCAGAAAATGGGCAGGCAGATGGAGAAGACCCATCACTCAACAGAGCCACCACTTTTATAAGTCAACACTCCCTTGATCATTCCAAGGAACTGGGATCAACGTCCCTGACTTTGCTCACTCTTGGCTAAGAGTGTTTGCAAATCCATCCCTGTGTTTCTGTATTTATTTCTTGCTAACTTCTGCCATAATGTGTCTTCCCTGCAGGAATAATTACGTGCTCCTGGGTGCATGCTGCAGGATGTGTGCTTGCATCTGCCGTCCTCTGAGCCCCCCCATTTCACCTTCCTCCTTTACAGCTGCTGCCTGTGACTTTAACATCTTCTCTTTGGGGTTTGGAGAAGGACGTCTTTGTCCCCAGGCTCATCCAGCTTGGTGAGGAGACCTGATGACTTCCAGGACCAAGGAGCCCTCTGGAGAAGGTTGGTGCATCCATGAGTTAGCCTTCAGTGCTCTTCCATCACATCATCAGCCGTGCCAAGGACACTGAGCCACCCCCAGGGGTGCTCACGTCTTGTCATCCTTTTGCCCAGGACATTTCGTGGTGCATCTGACAGATGGTCCTCCTGAAAATGACCCAGGTGTGTGCAGCTGAGAGAGCTGCAAAGGCACCTGCTTCTCCTGCCTGTTGCGTTCAGAGAGCTCCTAGGACATCTCCCTACATGTCTTCTGGCTTTTTGTTCGGATAAGTGCACAAAATGACATAATGACATCTCATCTCATCTCATCCCATCCCTCCAGCATGGAATAAAGATCAATGGCAGTTGTTGGACAACCAAAGAGTGTGAACCTCATCACGAGAGGGAAGGACGCCAAGGGAAAAGCGGTGAAAATGTATATTGTTCCCAGCGAGCTTGGAGAACATTTAAAACACAACAATGGAACCTGACTCCTTCTGAAAACCTCCAAAGCACTTAAAAATGGGAATCCGGTCTCTCGCCCCCTCTCCGCCCCACATACTCTGAAGCTTGTAACAATAGAAACTCTGTTCCTACGGGTTCCCCTACAAATGACCCCTGGAAAGCATCGACTGCTTCCTGTAGGCTCCTGCCATCATCCCTTCCCCAGTAATACCTGCATCTGCCTCTAGATCCGTAATCACATTTCCTTAATTGAGCTGTGAAGTAGGATTTACGTGACTCCATTTAGATTTCGTCGCTTGCCAATAAGGAGAGATAGTTATTTCAAATTAGACGCGAGGAACATGAGATTCTGATCTAAGGGAGAATCTAATATCTAATAATATGTGCCTGGCTATAGGTGATAATTTAAGATGAGTTTACGGAGCCCCTGTAATTACATTTTCTATGCGTGCTTTGTTGTGGTTACCAGGTAACAGCAAAGTGATTACATGAATATTTATGCTTGGCAGATTAGACACTGCTGATACATGGGATTAGCATCTTTTTTCCCCTCTTGTAATTCTTTGCACTAATATCTGGGACTCATATCAGGATAAAGGCGCCTCACCAGCAAAAAAAAAACCAAACCACTGCTAATCCCGTGCTCCTTATCTGAAGCATCAATTTGTTTTTCCCTGAAGCACAGCACTTGCATTTTGAAATACAAATGGGTCTTTCCTTCCTCCCTGATACATCCAGGATTGTTTAAGTCAGGTTGGAAAGCTCTGATCTTGCCTTTTGTAGAGGTTGTGCAACATGCCGTGTAGGACTATTTCTGCCCAACCTATACAACTTTGCATGTGTATGTGCATATGTGTGTGTGTGGATGGACACAGAAGAGGTTTGGCCTGCTCCTTTTGGGGAATATAAGTACAAAAAAGGGCACAGACACAGGAGTAAGTCACCAAGGCAAGGGTGTGAAGTTGCACTGTGTCATAGTGCCCACATCCGTGCTCTTACCCTGTGGTAAGCATGAGGTAATGAGAGGTGAAATCATGCTCCTTAATTAGAGAGGGTGGTGCTGGCTCATGTTTGCTGTGGTATGGGAGGGTGTGCATCATGCCGTCCGACAGACCGGCTCGTGCCCTCGCCAAATCCATCATGACTGCTCTGCAAGTCCCCCAGCCAACATCAGTGTGGAGTCACAAACTTGGATAACTACAGAAATTTTGGGATAACATGGATCTTTGGGGTGCCCAACTGGTTTGCTCCTCACCCTAGATGTGCTAATGGCACAGCAAGGGCCGTTTGGAGAAGGAAGGTTTTGGAAGGCCCTTCTGTCTGGCTCCCACTCGAGTATCAAGTGACAGCTGGGATGTAGATGATGACCTGGACAGGCTGGAGAGCTGGGCAGAGAAGAACCTAATGAGATTCAACAAGGGCAAGTGTAGGGTCCTGCACCTGGGGAGGAAGAATGCCAGACACCAATATAGGTTTGGGGTGGACCTGCTGAAAGGCACTTCTGAGGAGAAGGATCTGGAGGTCCTGGCCACCAATGTGCCCTTGTGGCCAAGAGGGCCAATGGGATCCTGGGCTGCACAGGGAAGAGTGTGGCCAGTAGGTGGAGGGAGGTCATTCTTCCCCTCTGCTCTGCACTGGTGAGGCCACAATTGGAATCCTGCATCCAGTTCTGGGCTCCCCAGTTCAAGAGGGACAGGGAACTACTGGAGAGAGTCCAGCATAGGGCAACAAAGATGACTGAGGGATTGGAGTGTCTCCCTGATGAGGAAAGGCTGAGAGAGCTGAGGCTCTTTAGCCTGGAGAAGAGAAGGCTGAGGGGAGACCTTATTAATGCTTCTAAGTATCTAAAGAGTGGGTTGAAGGAGGATGGATCTGGACTCTTTTCAGTGGTTGCCAGTGATAGGACAAGGGGCAATGGGCACAAGCTGGAACATGGAAAGTTCCATTCAAATATGAGGACAAACTTTTTTCTGGTGAGGGTGATGGAGCCCTGGAACAGGCTGCCCAGGGAGGGTGTGGAGTCCCCTTCTCTGGAGACCTTCAAGACCCACCTGGATGCAGTCCTGAGTGATGTGCTCTGGACAATCCTGCTTTAGCAGGGGAGTTGGGCTAGATGATCTCTAGAGGTCCCTTCCAACTCTGATGAATCTGTGATTCCGTGATGTCCCAGGGCTGCCACCTGCCTCCCATGTATTCTGATCAGGCAGTGAGACCCAAAACTTCCATCTCATCTCACAAGGGGGTTTTGTTCCACAGTACTCCTCTTTTGGGAATGCAAGACTCAGTGCTGCAAAAGTGGGGAGCACTTGTAAAGCCACTCAGCTGTTGGCTTACCCTGTGCCTCCCAGCCCTACCACTTCTCTGTCTTCTAACAGTCACAGCAGGCAGGAGGGGACAGGCAGAAAGTACCTGTAGCGATACAACAAGGCTTTAAACTATCTAGACTAGATATAAGGAAGAAATATTTTATGCTGAGGGTGGTGAGACACTGGCCCAGGTAACCCAGAGAGGTGGGTGATGCCTTATCCCTGGAAAGACTCCAGGCTATGTTGCACTTGAGACACTGGCCCAGGTAACCCAGAGAGGTAGGTGATGCCTTATCCCTGGAAAGATTCCAGGCTATGTTGGACATGACTCTGAGCAACCTGGTCTAGGTGAAGATGTCCCTGCTCATTACAGGGGCGGGGGTTGGAACTAGATGGTCTTTAAAAGTCCCTTCTAACCCAAACCATTCCATGATCCTATGTTTCTATGACTCTCTGACTTCTATGAAGCAAACTACCTAGCAAACTCCAGTTGATAATGAAGAACTGGCCTTTTGCCTTTGGCCCTGATGGCTGTATCTATAAGGGTCAATGCAAACTCCAGTTGATAATGAAGAACTGGCCTTTTGCCTTTGGCCCTGATGGCTGCATCTGTAAGGGTCAATGCAATAATACATACCACTAAAGAGCACTTAAATGGAACAGCCCCTTCTAAACTGTCTACTGGGAAAGGGCATGGTTGCAGAAGAGCCCTTGCTTTTGGCAGAAAAGGGAAAGTTGAAGAGAACAACACTGGATGGGAATCATTAAATTGAGTGTTCATGGTATAAATAGCTCATCCGTCAGCTAATCTGGTGTCCTCTCTTGTGTAAGTGTGGCCCAAGTGCTACGTGAGCTCAGTGAGAGTTGCTATTAGTCAGGGACCTGATTTTCCTCTCAGCATCGTTTCACCGAATCTGATCAAATCAGGAAGAACAACCCAACTGGCTTCCCAGGTCAGGAGAGAGGAGATGGTGGTCACAACAAGCCCGGGCAGCGATTACCCTCAGATCTGACACTGTCGTGGCAGAACCCATAGAGGCATTTTACTGGGCGTTATGCACTTTGACATTGTTATGATAATCCAGGTTGAATCACCCCAAGCTTAGGCATGGATTTGGTGGCCAGTGATTTCAGAAATGACTTTTATTCCATGATCAGGCCGCTGTTTGCCCATGAAAACGCTCTGGTTGCAAAACATGGGCCTGCAAAATGAGGGACGGGGGCTGAAGGCTTGGGATCTGATTTATTTCTAAAGGCTCTGCGTGGAGCTTTCAAGAGTGCAGAAACCTGCCCCCAAAAAGAGGAAATTATGTGAAGGGAGCCCGCTTTTAAGTAGAAAAGAAATCATTTGCTGAATGTTTTAGATACTGTTGATGTTCTCAAATTTAAGGCATGAAAAGAAACCATTTCTAGCAGCAAGGCTGTGAGCAGGAGCCATCTCTTTGATCTGTATCTGCACACAGTGGGGTGGGGCCCATGAATTACAAGGAAACGTAATGCGCTGTCATTCTTAAATAAAAAACACACCGGCTAATTAAATTGAGGCCCAGTGACCAAGCGACTGCTCTGCAAGTTTGGAAATCTCTATCCTGTGCAGCTCTGCGGCTTGGGATAAGCCACTTAACCTCTGTGTTTCCCAGTCCCCCTCCCCACAGCCTCCCCGTCTGCTGATGAAAAATTAAGTATGATTTACATGGAGTTGTATGAACCTATTTTCCTCATCCTTCAGGACTTGGGACTCTGACATTAATCAGAGCTGCACCCGCTGACATAGCATATGGTTGGCCTCCACATGTCCCCAGCCATCCAGGCTGCTGTCTGGGCTGGCTGCTCCTTGGGTCTCTGCTGGTCATCACCGAGTCAAAGGTTTGGAGACCCAAACGTTGGAGGACGTGGGTCAAGTAGGGAATGTGGTCCCATGAGACCATGGGAAACACTTAATTGCTCATTCTTCAACTCCCACACCGCGACGGGCCAGCCAGAACTTCCCCAAACACTGTCTTGACTTGGCCAGGATTTTCATATAAGAAATATTTACACCACGGAGCATTAGCCTAACTCATCCTGGATATATCAGATTGACAGAACATGCATATCTGGCCATCTGATGGCCAGCAGTCCTCCGGAAGCCACGGCTTTAGGTGGGCTGCTGAATGTCTGGAAATCCAGCAGATCATTTATAAAAGTAGATCATCATTAAAAAAACAGGAAGAACAGTATCTTCCTCGTGAAATCAGCAAACTACCTCAGCAAGCAATAGAATATGAGATTATCCCCAAAGCTGTAAAATGATAGATTAACAGTGAGACAACAGATACCAAGTAAAACAGACAGAGCAGTAGATCAGGTTAAAAGTAGTAGATGGCCATGTGACTCATGAAGGGAGGTTGTCCAATGCTGGTTTTTGCTGTTGTAGCAGATAGCCTGTTTGGTAAAGGATGAGCATACATCAAATCTCATCCAGTTTCCAATCACAGGAAATGCCTTTTCACCCGTGGGAAGGTTTCCTTGTTGGATGAAGAACTGGAGTTTTACTGCAGAAGAAGCTCTGGTATTTCTGGAGGGCAAGGTCAGATCAATGCCAGGCCAAGAGGTGTCTGTAAAATGCTCTCAGTCCGTGTTCAAATTGTACTTTTTCAGGGTCTGATATTCTCCTTTTTCGTTTCCAGCAGCATCTGGGAAGCCTAAGACACTAAACTGATAAATGACTTTCAATCATAAGCCAAATCAACGTGTAGGAGCCTTGAGTCCAACAAGGAGGACCTTACCCTCTTATTTAACAGTCACAGCACAAGAACCCCAGGTCTGCATTTCATCACCTCCAAACGGCATGAGAGTTTCTTTGTTAGGATTGTTGCTGCTCCAGGATCTCTCTGTGGTCCCTGGAGAAACCTTCAGTAAGTGATTCAGATTTCACAGCAGATGTCTATCTTTTTCCATGGATTAGGGAGGAGCCCCAGCACAGGTACCTCATTTAGGTTGGATGCTCCTCTGTGTCAGTGAACAAGGAGAGACAATCTCCAACACACTCCTTGACCTCACCAGGGGCTTGGGAAAACTGCAACGATGTCAAACACTCACCAGAAACAAATGGGACTGGGCTACCTCAGAAAACTTCATTCCTCAGGAATCTGGGATAACTAATGGCAATTTCCAATGTTACATTTTGGGTCAGTGCCTCTTGTCCCATCACTGGGCACCTCCAAAGGGAGCCCATCTCTTTCTCCTCTGCACCATGCCAGCAGGGAGCTACAGAGAGCAATAAAATCCCCCTTTTCCTTCTCCACCACTGCACCCACACAACTCTCAGCCTCTCCTTGCATGCCTTGACCTCCAGCCCTGACCAGGATTTGCTTCTTCAGCTGCATCCCTGGCCAGCCCCATCTGTCTGCAGGTTTGCATCACCCTCTTTGGAAGGATCTGCTTCTATGTCCAGGCAGCTGGGGAGCTTGGCAACATGGTTCTCCTTGGGCCATCCCAGCAATGCTGACATCTTCTGTGCCACCAGGACGTGTGATATCCAGGTGCCTGGGGTCCTCAGTGCAGAAGATGCAACCATGATGCTGGACAGTACCTGGACCACATGGGTAGACATGGTGCTTAGCGATATAGAATCATAGAATCATAGAATGGTTTGGGTTGGAAGGGACCTCAAGGATCATCTAGTTCCAACCCCCCTGCCATGGGCAGGGACACCTCCCACTAGAGCAGGTTGCTCAAGGCCCCATCCAGCCTGGCCTTGAACACTTCCAGGGATGGGGCAGCCACAACTTCCCTGGGCAACCTGTTCCAGTGTCTCACCACCCTCACAGCAAAGAATTTCTTCCTGAGATCTAATCTGAATCTTTTTTCTTCCAATTTAAAACCGTTTCCCCTTGTCCTATCATTACCCTTCCTGGCAAAGAGTCCCTCCCCAGCTCTTCTATAGGCACCCTTCAGGTATTGAAAGGCCGCCATAAGGTCTCCCCGGAGCCTTCTCTTCTCCAGGTTGAACAATCCCAGCTCCCTCAGCCTGTCTTCATTGGAGAGGTGCTCCATCCCTCTGATCATCTTCGTGGCGATATGGTTTAGTGGTGGTTTTTGTCAGTGTTAGGTTGATGGTTGAACCTAATGATCTGAAAAGTCCTTTCCAATCTCAACAATTCTATGATTCTATGACCATACCGGGTGCGTTTGAAGTCCTCTCCCTGGTCACCACCCCATGGCAGAGCTTTGTGGACCGACCCGGTGGCCGTTCCTTCCACAAAAGCTGCATCAACCCTTTCCACATCTCCCTGAAACCACAGTTGTTGAAGACAACCCGCTCTGTAATTTTGATCTCAGAGACATCAGCAGGGGACGGTCCAGGTTCCTCCTCTCCATCCAGCGATGCAAAACCAGAGACACCCCAGGAGAGCCAACGGGCCCCCGTGTAAACGAGACGGGGGTCTGGCGCGCAGTAAAGTGACCTGCTTTGCATTATCGAGTTTCCTTGCACACAGCCTGATTTATTAATTTTTGGAGCAATCTGCGCAGGGCTATATTCGCTGAGCTAATTTCAAGTGGCTTTTTAAAGCAAACAAACACAGGATTTCAGCTATTCCTCCTCTGCTGTCTCATCTCTAGCTGACAGCTTGCTCCAGCAGGAAAATACGACCCCAGGAGGACCGCCTTTCACCGCTGTGTATCAAAACAAACAAGGCGGGCACACAAAAAGGGACCCGGCCGCTAACCTCAAGCAGCTTCATTTCTCACACACAGTGCTGTCTTTCAAAGGAAACTGCCTGCCCTGCTGTGGCCGGCGCTTTCTTCCCTGTCGGAGCGTTTCAAGAGCGAAACCAAGGACCTTCTGAGCAGCCGGGTTCAGCTCAGCTTGCGCCCTGCGCACAAGGAGACTTTGTTCTGCCCGCAGGCGTGGTGGCCTCCATCCCCACGTGCCCACCATGGAGCAGAGAGCACTCCACGGCACCCCTCGGGGCGTTGCTACGAGCTGAGAAGGTCCCCTTCACCATGAGAGTCTGAACGCTGCTGAGGAATGGCTTCAAGGTCAGGTGGGATGGTGCTCTGAGCAACCTGATCTAGTTGAAGATGTCCCTGGTCACGGCAGGGGAGGTTGGACCAGATCAGGTTGCTCATAGCACCATCCCAACCTGACCTTGAAGCCATTTCTCAGCAGTGTTCAGGCTTGCACAGTGAAGGTGACCAACCTTCCAAGCCAAACTATTCTATGATTCCATTCTATCACTATGAAGTCACCAAGAGGAACCACCACAGGGAGCAACCACTCTTGGCCTGGGGTGTCTGACCACCAGATCTTGCTGGAAAGCACCCATCAAAGCCCAAATGTCCCAAGCTGTGCCAAATTTGAATCAATAGCAACGCTCCTCAGTCCTAATGGCCTGGGGGGGGCACTTTGTGGGGGAATATTGGTGTTGAGGGAGAGGTGGTTCCACAACCAAGGACTTTGCAGCCATCTCCTGCTGAGGACCACGATATGGTGAGACCTTCCGGGAGCCCAAGGAAGGAGTAAGATGCTAGGGCAGTGAGTGGGCAGAGCATCCTCTGGAGCTACGTCAAATGGTCAGTTGGTGCAGCGCGGGATTCGTGTTAGGAAATGAACCATTCAATGCTTCCCCATGTTATGAGAAGACTGAAAAAAAAAAAGAAAAAAGGCCATATTGTTGATTTGTATCCTAAATATTAAATTTTATGACCTCATCAAGCCCTGTTGCAATGGGGCTTCTAGCCCACAAGTGTAACACACGGGCAAGTCCTTTCAGGATGAGAACCTGATTACCTGCCAGAGTGTTTTGGGTTTTTTCATTATTATTTTTATTGTAAAAACACTAAAAATCCCTTTTATCTCTCCTGTTGCTGGCACAGCAGGTGTGAAGCGGTGGCCACTCTGTTGGGCCTGGTCAACAGTGCGAGATCATTTCCTGTCGTGGGGCTGGGAAATGATGGGAAACGTTTGGGGAAACGATGGGAAACATCCGACATCTGCAAAAATTCCCATTTCTG
Organism: Calidris pugnax; assembly: GCF_001431845.1. Classification (NCBI taxonomy): domain Eukaryota; kingdom Metazoa; phylum Chordata; class Aves; order Charadriiformes; family Scolopacidae; genus Calidris; species Calidris pugnax. The sequence goes on along the minus strand of NW_015091277.1, from coordinate 987,371 downwards.
GGAAGAGATGCTTATTCCAGACTGCCTTCGGGACAGAGGAAAAACATGGTTTTCCGTGCGGAACTGCATTAAACAAGCTCTTGGGGAAACGTCCTCCCTTCTTATCCTCCTGAAATGCAAAGTAAAAACGGTTTGGGGTGGGTTGGTTTTTTTTTTCCAGATCCCACGGAAATATTACACCCCGATTTTGCACGCAGGGGGGGCGGATTCCCATTTTCGCACCGAATCTGCGCTTATAGGGCTATTCCGAGGGCAAGTTATACAGCCGGCTCGTTGGTCTAGGGGTATGATTCTCGGTTTGGGTCCGAGAGGTCCCGGGTTCAAATCCCGGACGAGCCCTGTTTTTTTTCCCCCCCCTCCCTTTTCTTCTCCCCTCTCTCCCTGTTTTCTATTCCCTCCCCACGCGTAAATTTCTCTTTTCGCGGTGGGGAAATTCGCGCGAAACACGCGCCACGAGCCGGATGGAGGCCCAAAA
>NW_015091277.1:986011-986312 GCF_001431845.1 Calidris pugnax | reverse complement strand
CAACACCGCTTAACGCCCCCCCGCACCCACCCCTGCACCCACCGCTTCTGCTCGCACCCATCTCTGCAGGTTCTTTCTCCCCTCGCACCCACTTTCTCTCCTCACACTTAACTTCTGGAGGTCCCGGGTTCAAATCCCGGACGAGCCCTGTTTTTTTTCCCCCCCCTCCCTTTTCTTCTCCCCTCTCTCCCTGTTTTCTATTCCCTCCCCACGCGTAAATTTCTCTTTTCGCGGTGGGGAAATTCGCGCGAAACACGCGCCACGAGCCGGATGGAGGCCCAAAAAAAAAAAAAAAAAAAAA
>NW_015091277.1:961461-985924 GCF_001431845.1 Calidris pugnax | reverse complement strand
CAACACCGCTTAACGCCCCCCCGCACCCACCCCTGCACCCACCGCTTCTGCTCGCACCCATCTCTGCAGGTTCTTTCTCCCCTCGCACCCACTTTCTCTCCTCACACTTAACTTCTGGAGGCACTTTCTCCCCTTGCACCCACTTTTGCAGGCACTTTCTCCTCTTGCACCCACCCCTGCACCCACTGCTTTCTGCTTGCACCCATCCCCTGCAGGCACTTTCTCCTCTTGCACCCATTTTCTCCCCTTGCACCCACCCCTGCAGGCACTTTCTCCTGTCGCACCCACTCCTGCACCCATTGTTTTCTGCTTGACCCACCCCTGCAGACACTATCTCCCCTCTGCACCCACTTTCTCCCCTTCCACCCACCCCTGCACCCACTGCGTTCTTCTTGCATCCATCCCTGCAGGCACTTTCTCCCCTTGCACCCACTTTCTTCCCTCGCATCCACTTTTGCAGGCACTTTCTTTCCTCGCACCCACCCCTGCAGGGACTTTCTCCCTTCACACCCACTTTTGCAGGCACTTTCTCCCTTTACACCTACTTTCTTCCCTTGCACCCATTTTTGCAGGCATTTTCTTCCCCTGCACCCACCCCTGCACCCACTGCTTTCTCCTTGCACCCACCCCTGCAGGCACTTTCTCTCCTTGCACCCACTTTTGCAAGCACGTTCTCCTCTTGCACCCACCCCTGCCTGCACTTTCTCCTCTTGCACCACCCCAGCAGGCACTTTCTCTATTTACACCCACTCCTGCAGGTATTTTCTCCCCTTGCACCCACTTTCTCCCCTCGCACCCACCCCTGCCGACACTTTCTCCCTTCGCACCCACTTTTGCAGCCACTGTCTCCCCTTGCACCCACCCCTGCAGCCACTTTCTCCCCTTGCACCCACCCCTGCAGCCACTTTCTCCCCTTGCACCCATCCCTGCACCCACTGCTTTCTGTTTGCACCCACTTTTGCAGGCGCTTTCTCCCTTTGCACCAAGTTTCTCCCCTTGCACCCACTTTACCCCCTTTACACTCATCCCTGCGGGGATGTGAGCACCTTGCACACCCCACCCCCCCAACTTTCTCCCCTGGCACCCCCCTCTGCGGGCACCTTTTCCCCTTGCACTTTCTCCTTTTGCAGTTGGCAGGGCCCCAGGCTCACGGGCAGGTCATCGCCAAGGGCACAATTCCCATTCCTGGTGGCCTCAAACCCCTGGGACCACCTCGAGGAGCTGATAATTCCCGTGTGGTTTTTGGGAGGTCTTTCCTTCAGGGAAAGCACACAAACCTGCACGGGACCCGTGTCACACCCATGGCATGGGTTGTAGGGATGCATGGAAGACCAGTGCTTGGTGTCACCCACTCCAGGGAGTTTTCACCCCACCACAAAATATTTATAGCTTATATATGTATTACCCGTTGAAGTATCTTGCCACTGAAGGTTGGAGGAGTAGGGTCAAACCCCAGTAAACGCCAAATTGAAATTCTTTAGACACTCACTGGAAATTTCAGCAGCCCCGTAGGGTGTGAGATGTAACGTCAATTAATGCCAAGACATTTTTTTCAGAGGAGGGAATCTGTGCATGGTGACACAGAATCATAGAGTGGTTTGGGTGGGAAGGGACCGCTAAAGGCCATCTAGTCCAACCCCCCTGCCATGGGCAGGGCCATCTTCCACCAGACCAGGTCGCTCAAAGCCTCGTCCAACCTGACCTTGATCACCTCCAGGGATGGGGCATCTCCCACCTTTCTGGGCAACTTTGTCCAGTGTCTCACCATCCTCAGAGTGAAAAATTTCTTCCCGAGACCTCATCTAAATCTCCCCTCTTCCAGTTCAAAACCCTTTCCCCTCATCCTATGGCTCCCCTCCCTCATCAAGAGTCCCTCCCCAATATCCCTGGAGCCCCTTGAGGGACTGGAAGGGGCTCGAAGGTCTTCCTGGAGCCTTCTCCAGGGCGAACCCCCTAACTCTTTCAGCCTGTCCTCCCAGCAGAGGGGCTCCAGCTCTCCCAGCATCTCTGTGGCCTCCTCTGGCCCCGCTCCAACAGGTCCATGTCCTTCCTATGTTGGTGGCCTCAGAGCTGGAGGCAGCACTGGGTGGGGGGTGTCTCCCCAGAGCGGAGCAGAGGGGCAGAATCCCCCCCCTGGCCCTGCTGGCCACACTGCTGGGGATGCAGCCCAGGATGTGGGGGGCTTTCTGGGCTTCTAGCCCATGTTTCCAGCTCACCTTGACCTTCTCATCCACCAACACCCCCAAGTCCTTCTCCTCAGGGCTATTCTCCATCCCTCCATCCCCCAGCCTGTGTGGGTCCCTGGGGGGTTGACCACACATTGCTGTGCCCTGCATGCTCCTAAGTGTGCAGAAAAGAGAGGAAATGTTACAGGGAGTGGAGCGAAGCCTCCTCGCTTCAGATAAATTAATTGTGTACATACTGCCTGATGTAAATATGTAAATATTGGTGCCTCATATGTGGTCTCCTAACTGGGGGGATGCAGGCAGCCCCGACCCACAGGGAATGGCTTGTTTGATGTGAGGAGCATGATACGGTTTTTGGGGGGCAGATGGGGAGGATTTAGCCACATGAAAAAGAAGCTCAAAGCGACTTTGGGCTTGAGGCCGGCGACTCTTCAAATAAAAGGATAAACCAAAACAAAACCGAATGGCGAGCTGACGCCCTAAAAAGCGAAACCTCGAGCTCAGAAGAGGTAGTTTAAAACTCAGTTTCACTTCAAAGCCTTCTGGGCGTGGGGTCCCAGCGCAGCTCCCAGTGCTTGGTCCTTTTCTCAAGCACAGTCGAGCCTTTGTTTTGTGTTTGGAGGAAAAAAAAAAAAAAAAAAAAGGAGTGACAAACCACGCTGTCTGGAGAGTGCTGGGGTTTGCTCCACGCCTGCCTGCAGGGATGCTTTTCTCCGGGTACAAACTCTTCTGTGGCACATGAGACATGATTTTCACACTGATTTTAATGACTGCCCTTCGTAAAAACAGTTCTCTGGAGCTGTGGTCCCTTGGGAGGAATTCCCTCGAGTCCAGCAGCCGCTGGGGGCAGAGGGATTTGCAGCATCCCTTTGGGGAGGATGAGCCTCCTCATGTTTCTTGGTACCACCCCCTTCCCTCGCCCCACATCCCTCTGTGCTTCCGAGGGGAAACCAACCACTCCAGCATCCAGTCTCGTTTTGGGGTGAATCCAAGAAGACTGAGTTATTATTGCAGCGATCACCTTCACCTGCCATTAAAAAATTTCACTCTGTTTAGTAACTACCGCTGGGCAAACGCCGTTACATCCCCTTGGCTGTTGGATTTGCTCTGTGCAAGCCCAGGTAGATACATACCTGGCAGCGAGGCAGAGTTATACCTTCCTTTACATAAATTAAAAGTTAATTTTCCCTTGGGGGTGGAGACTTTTCCAGCCTTTTAAATAACAGAATCACAGAGTGATATGGGGTTGGAAAGGACCTCTGGAGATCATCGAGTCCAAGCTCCCTGCCAAAGCAGGTTGCGCAGGAATGTGTCCTGGCAGGTTTTGAATGTCTCCAGAGATGGAGACTCCACCACCTTTCTGGGCAGCCTCTTCCAGGGCTCTGCCACCCTCACAGGAAAGAAGTTCCTCCTCATGTTTAGATGGAATTTCTTATGTACAAGTTTGTGCCAGTCACCTTGTGTCCTGTCCCTGGGCACCACTGAAAAAAGACTGGCCCCATCCTCCTGACACCCACCCTTTAAGTATTTATAGGTGTTGATCAGGTTCCCCCTCAATCTTTTCTAAACTAAAAAGACCCAAGTCCCTCAGCCTTTCCTTGTAAGAGAGATGCTCCAGGCCCCTCATCATCTTTGTAGCCTCTGCTGTACCCTCCCCAGCAGTTCCCTGTCCTTCTGGAACTGGGGAGCCCAGAACTGGACACAGTGCTCCAAATTACACCCTCCCCTGTTTTGTCTCTCCTGCCTTTATCATTTTTTTTCAGCAAAAAGTCCATCTGTCTGTTGGGGAATAGGGGGAAACAATCACCAGGCGGCAGCCCCTGTGAAATGAAGTCATGGGCTCTATCTGGCCGTGGGTCCCCCTCTTCCCCACCTCCTTTTCTTCCCCCCCCTTCCCCTTCCTTCCCCGTAATAATACGTTTTGTGATGTGGATTTCTGTCGACAGAGCGAGACGCCCGGCTCTCTCTCCTCCTGATGAACACGTCCCGCGAGGACAATGATGGAGTTCCTGCGAAATTTTTACCGCTGACCTTTTCTCCGCCGTGGAGCGGGAACGCGTCTCCCCAGTGAAGGCTGGGGACAGAGGAGAGCATGTTACAACGATGGAAAATGTGACTCCGTCTATGTGGAATGCCATTTTTATCCCCTCCCTCTCCTTTCCTTCTCTTTTCTTCTCCCCCCGTCCCCCCCATCCCAATCCCCTTAGAAAAACGCAGCGCTGAAAATGTGAAAATTTAAGGCAAAAAATTGCCGTCTGCTCCCCCCCCTCCCCTTCCCAGCTCCGTCTGAACAAGCAGCCAAGCTGTTAAATGCTTTTACCTGCTGTGTCCAAGTCAAAAGTTAAATAATGTGTGAACGAATGTGGAAGGAAAAACAAGAGGCAGAGAGGGAGGGCGGGAGAGAGCCCCTCTTACAACAAGATAATTGTTACGTTATGAGAAACAAATAACGCCCTGCTCCTCTCCGCCTCTGCCTCCGTGACATCTTGACAGGTACATCTGAAGTTAATTAAGTGCCTCTCGTTGGGTTTTGCTCCGCCGCTGATCCTGCAAACACGTGGGACACAGCAAAGCATCCCTGGTAGCCAACCCTGGCTTTCCCTGGCCCGTCGTGGCTGCAAAAATTGCCTTTGGATGTCCCAGCCCATGGTGGGTTGGAGGCCCATGTCGTGGGACCTGCCTCTCACCCATGCCCACAAGGAGAAGTCTATGGCTCCTACCAACACGGTAGAGTTATATTATTCTTGCTGTTAGGACACTTGTCACATCTTCTCTTCTTGGGGCTTGTTTCCTGCTCCTTGATGCTGGAAAGATGTTGGTGTCTAACCTGGTGAGTTCCCATCCATGTAGAGATGATGCTTTAATCCTGCAGGCTTCCACCTTTGCTGAGTGTCCTTCACCACATCTCAAGTCCTTCTCCACCCAACCACCCATCCCACCTTTGTCCCCATGGTGGGGTGTCCTGGGTGCCTATGAATTATATTTAAGTGCTAATAGTTGGGCCAATGTGATAAATGAAAGGGCTCTTGGTCCCTTCTGGACATGGATTCATCTCACCTGCATCGGTGACCAGATGTCCCTGGTTGACCCAAGCTACCTTGATGTTTGATGGAGGGTTTCTCAGAGATCAGTTCATCTGTCTTCTCCCATGGCTGTATTTAGAAGTGATATATCAAAGTGTGTCTCTCTTGATGTTGACTATAAGGAAAGCCGGACATGATGACCTGGGATGCTGGGGACATGCTGATGAATGCTTTTGGTCAGATGTCTCCTGCCCCATGGGTAGAAATGTGTGCTACACTCATTAAGGATGACAATTTATCCCCCCTCTTTGCTTAAATATTGCTTTTATTTGGGTTCACATTCAAAGAGATGAGGAATTTGATGGGTGGAGAGGTGATGTGCGTTCTCCTTCAAACTCTTCCACCAGACCTGGGTTTGTCACAATGGATCTGAGTTTCTTACTGTACATGGTATAAAAGGTACACCTCTACCCCTGCCCAGGAGCCATCCAGGCTGACCCAGCAAAGTCAGTTTGTCTACATTATTGACCAGGAGGCCACCAGAAGATGAGCTTGAGACCATCTGGATGGTCCATAATGCTCAAGCCCTGCCCCGTGCCCAGCCTGGGATGAGCTTACTCAAGAGTCCTCATGGGCTCAGTGAATCTGAACCTGTTTTGACCCCTTCTGTCCCATGCATAGCCCCAACAGGCTTCACACCCTCAAGCATTGGTTTCATGCTAGAAGACACCACTCTGGTGGTCTGCAGCACAGCCCACATACTATTTCAGACAGTTTAACTTGGCCAAAACACACAAAACAGTTGGGGTCAGAGGGGCAACACTCGAGCTGGGAGAAAGTGGCACCATGTGTGGAGTAGGGGGGATGTGCTCCAGACAGGGACAGCCCTGAGCAGAGTGGACACCCACTGTTCCATACCCCTTGGCCTCAGGGGGACACTCACTAGGCCTCTGTTATTTGGCAGTATAGACATGACCTACAAATCCCACCGCTAAGAGCTTCTGTGTTTCTTTGCATGATCTTCATCTGTACCCTGATATTAACCACAGCTCCTTGGGTGAAGATGTCTGGTTATGTCCACATCACCAGGCTATGAGGAGTGAAAAAGTGCTGAAGACTTGATAGCCAAAATTCAGAGAGGTTTGGGGTTTTTTTGTTTGTTTTATTATTATTATTATTATTATTATTATTATTATTGTTATTGTTATTATTATTATTATTATTTTGTACTAGATATAGCCTGGTCCTGTGGACCCACCCTGGGTCAATGTGTGGGAGGTGCTTCCCTGCTGCAGATCTTCTGGTTTGGATTTGTTGTAAGCTGATCAATGCAGATACACACTCTTCCCTTGGACAGAAGCAATGGTCAGGAAGACCATCAAAAGCTTTTCCTCCCACCAAGTCCACGTTCTTTGACTTTTGCATCAACTTTGAAGTTCAAACAAAACCAGAAACTTGAAAGGAAACCTCATCCCAAAGCTTCCCCGTGGTAGCTTCACCCTTGTAGACATGGCAAGACCACAAGCTGTTTGCTTGGAGCTGGCACACCTTGCCCAGCTCTTTCACAGACGCTCAGCAGAGTCTCACCTCCATCTCAAACCCCAAGTCCAGATGATCTTCCTGTGCCCAGAGCTTTACCTTTTATTTGCACCCCTTCAATAATGACGTTATTATTCCCCTGGGCATCTGTGCCAATACAAATGAACGTCTCCTGTGTTTTTTTCTCCAAGGATGAATTTTGGTGGCTTCCTTCAGCTATTACTTTAAGGCACATTATGGATTGACTATGATCAGTACTTTTTGACTTTCTAACTTGGTTGGAAAACTCCCACAAAGAAAATAATCAATCGCGAGTAAATAAGCGTAGCCACACGCCCCACAACAAATTTACGATCTGGATACCCTCAGGACTTCTAAGTAAAGACCATATGTTATTTTTTTTTTTTTTTTTCAAACATTTTATTTGGCAGGTGTTCCTGGAAGACCAGGGCTCAGTGGTGGGGTTGGGAACTGACTGAACGAGACCTGTAGCCGTTCTTATGAGATTGCAAGCATTTTTAAGGCTGTTGGAGAAAACACCAAACAAAATAGCTTGAAATTAGGTTGAAGGTGCTTTCTCAAGTTTCTTTTCTTCCCAGAGGCAAAATATATCACACAGGGCTCTTGTCTTTCTATCACTCTCAGACAGAAAGGAAGGTAATTCATTTGATGTTCGCTCCTCTGAGTAGACCTGCCTATAGCCTACGATGCATTTTTAATATTAGTCCGAATAACATTCCAGGTACAGTTCTAGATGCTGGAGGGATTTCAGAAATGCTTTTGTGCTGCATGCCAAAATGCTAAAAGCAGGGCTAGATTGTGTCATCAGTTTTCAATCAAGCCTCTCTGTGCCTCTTTCTGTAAGTTGTTAAAAAAGTTACACATAAAGTAGTGAGCAAAGACTTTCCATAGAACTCAAAAAACAAGGTTCCTCGTGGCAACTGCTGTAGGTGATTTGGGGTGTTCTGCTGAAGGATCTGGCCCTGTCTGGGTTCATACGGCAGGGGCAAGGAGAAGGGAATACTTTTGCTTGGCTTAGTTTGCACATTTGCTCTGTTCTGCACCAAAATCGATCATCATATTTTTACAATTCCATCCCAAGCAGGAAATCTAGACTATGGATCAGTGGCTGCCCTAATTTTTATTGGCAAATCATGATCTTTATTGGTGGAATTATGAGCTAGCTGGACTTTACAGTCTTTGTGCAATGAAGCCAATATATTACTACCAGTGTGATGTTTTAAATTTAATGTAGCAAAGAACAAAGGTACCTTTCTTCTTACTTTCCTTCTCTTTCTCTTTCTTTCCTTCTGTCCTCCTCTCTCCTTCTTTCCTTCTTTCTTTTTTTTCCTTCCTTCTTTCCTTCCTCCCTTCCTTCCTTCCTCCCTCCCTCCCTCCCTCCCTTCCTCCCTTCCTCCCTTCCTCCCTTCCTTCCTATCATTTAGGTCCCAATTTAGGTCCCAAAAACCCCTTAAGTTCATGGAGTCCAACCTTTCACCTAACACTACCAAGTCTACCACTAAACCATGTTCCTTCTGCATTGCCAGTAGGTCACTCACTCTAACATGGACACAATTACTTTATCAAAAGAGAATTAGAAGAAAAGAACCAATACTGGTAAGATGAAGTGTTTCTGCTGGTGCAGCTGTGGTGAGAACTCCATCTCTACCCTGCTTGGTCCCATTGCTATGTGAGATGGAGCCCTAAATTCAGAGATTACAGATACAAAAGTCACTCTGGACTCAATCAAATCCCCTGCAGAGCAGTGTTTGGTAGGGAAGGCTCCATCCATCACCTTTAGAGGAAGGAGAGCTGGCTGAGTTAGACAACCACCTTCAGGAAGGCTGAAGAAGAGTGAAACAAATCAAACCTTCCATGGTTATGGTTGGATGGTACCAACCATCACATGAAATACAGCAGCTGCCAAGCAAAATGCTGGCTCTGGCCTCAACTCCAGGGCTCAAGGTTGTCCATTGGAGAATTCTCTCTCCTTCTACTGACTATGAAAAATCCAAAGGATATCAGACAATTGCTGTAAGTGCTTAAAGTTATCCAGCATGAATAAACACCCTCCCTTCACCTTCCCCAGCTCTGCCCCAAAGGGTTGGAGTCAGAACAAGAAGGTGAAGGAGAGGAATAGGGACATGGGGTGAAATCACGGGCTTGGCAACAGCCCCTGGTCACCACTGGAGCAGGGAGTGCAGTCCCAGCATCTCTGTTTCTAAACCAGGATTGAACCCCCCCAGATGGCTCAGCAGTGATCAGCTCCAGCAGGACTTTGTGTTTCAGTTCCCAAAAGGAAAAACGCAAAACATCAACCCTTTCCAGACCTATTTTTTTTTTTTTTTTGATTTGTGGGGGTTTTTTTTACAGGCTGGAAGGTGGGAAGGATGTGAAGGATCAGGTCCTTGGTGCTGCCCAAGCCAAAGGAGCACGTCTGGCTTCTCAGACCCTGGGACAGGTTGGCATCACGAGCAGCAGGAATGTATCTGTGTATCTATCACAGGCTGTGTCTGTGAACCCTGCAAAGTTACAATGGTGTCACCAAACCACACCAACCATCAACCTATGAAACTGGTTTTACAGTCTCCATCCAGACCAAAGCCTTGCTTTAATACTGCGTGCACGTAATCTTCCGTTTGTAACATTTGCTTAATTCTTTATTGTTAAAAAACCCCAGAGGAAGGCTAAGCCCGTCCCAACCTCTTCTGGACCGCAGTTCTGAGCTATTAATCTGTCATGTCAGCATATTTTATTAATACTGTTTTCCTGCCCGCGATAGGTAGAAAACATTGTAAGTCACTTACCATCTGCTGTGTAAGTGCGTTGTAAAGTATCTTTCTTCCACAGATTATTGCTTTGATAGATTAGAGGTTTGTAGAGCCATGATACCTCATCCCATCAATTTTCAGCTCCCAGGAGAGCCCTCATGGCTGAAGTATCTGATCGATGCAAAAGTCTTTAACGGCATCTCCTTGTGCCCCCTCAGGCTAGGAAAGGGCTATTACATCCGCTTTCCAGATGATGACAGAGTGTCCTGGTTTCGTGCTGCATTACTTTAATTAATTGCATTTTCTCCTTCTGCTCTATCCTTCTCAGGTGAGAGATGAGCAGGTCTAGAGGGGAACAGCCTTTCCTCCAGACTGGATCGGGGTGGATAATAGAATCATAGAATCGTCTAGGTTGGAAGAGACCCTTGGGATCATCGAGTCCAACCATCTACCCTACTCTACACCGTCATCCCCTACACCATGTCCCTTAGCACTGCATCTAAATGGCCCTTAAACACATCCAGGGATGGTGACTCCACCACCTCCCTGGGCAGCCTGTTCCAATGCCCTGTCACTCTTTTGGTGAAAAATTCTTTCCTAATGTTCAATCTAAACCTACCCTGTTGGAGCTTGAAGCCATTCCCTCTCGTTCTGTCACTAATTACCTGTGAGAAGAGACTAGCACCAACCTCTCTACAGTGTCCTTTTAAGTAGTTGTAGAGAGTGATAAGGTCTCCCCTCAGCCTCCTCTTCCTCATACTAAACAGTCACAATCTGGATCTGGGACTGGAAGCTTGGCTAGAGGTGTCCTGTAACATCCCAGCCACCAACCCATCTGCTCTGCTTTTTGGAGCTTGAACACCACCAGCTTTTATGGGCAGAGCTGTGTCAATGCAATGGGTGACCACCAGACCACCCCAGAGCAGCAGCACCCATGGGACCAAAGCTCACCCACTGCTGATAGAATCCACCTCACGCTGCTTTAGCTGTGTTTAAACCTGGGTGCTTAAGTATAAAGAATTGTGTTGAGATAAAACATGAGGAAGAAGGAGGTGCCACAATGGAAAAGGTTTATTTCCAGCCTAGAAAATGTCTCTACAGAAGGTGGGCTGAACTGGTAGTGTGCTTGCTTCATTCATAGAATCATAGAATCATAGAATGGTTTGGGTTGGAAGGGACCTTAAAGATCATCGAGTTCCAACCCCACTGCCCTGGGCAGGGACACCTCCCACCAGACCAGGTTGCTCAAAGCCCCCTCCAGCCTGGCCTTGAACCCCTCCAGGGATGGGGCAGCCACAGCTTCTCTGGGCAACCTGGGCCAGTGCCCCACCATGCTCACAGGAAAGAATTTCTTCCTAGTATCTGACCTAAATCTTCCTTCTTTCAGTTTAAAACCATTACCCCTCATTCTGTCACTGAATTCCCTGATCAAGAGTCCCTCCCCATCTCTCCTGTAGACCCCCTTCAAGTACTGGAAGGCCATTATAAGGTCTCCCTGGAGCCTTCTCTTCTCCAGGATGAACAATGCCAACTTTCTCAGTCTGTCTTCACAGGAGAGGTTCTCCAGCCCTCTGATCATTTCTGTGGCCCTGATTCCACTGTAATTTGCAAGATAGTGTCACTTTTCATTGTGCTATTTGTCACATTACAGATATAGGGAATCCGTGGGCAACTGATACACCAGTGGTTCCCATTTTGCCTTTCCTGATGGAATGTGTCCTCCTGGCAGCTATTTCTGCCCCCACCCCAGTAAATCCTGGTCCATGACGCCACTGTCTCTGGACTGTTCTCAGCTCTATTGAGTCCTCACCTTGGTTTCTCCTTGAGGAGATGACTGAAGAGCTTTCTGAGCTGGTGGCCACTGAATGGATGAGTTTGGCCCCAGAAACGAGTGGTTTCTGGTGGGCTGGAGCTACTGTCAAACCTGAAAACCACCTGAACTTAAGTGGTGCTTTGGGAAAAAGTCAGCCTCTCTTGGGGGAGGGCTTGGAAAACAAGTACTGATCAAAGGTCTGATGCAGCAAGATGTGGAGCAAGGGGTACAAGGTGCTTCTGAGTGATGTACATCTGGTAAAACTTAATGAGTGTGGGGTTTTGTATGAAAGTATACATTAAGAAATCCAGTGTGAAGAGCTCAGGAATAGATCAAACATGAGACGCCCTTAAGGATGGGGAACAAAGATGTCAATCAAAGGAATAAGGTGTATCAGCCTGCAGCCCAAGAGATGCTGAGGAGGAGACCATGGCAGTTGGGATGTAGCATTGCCCAGCTGGATTTTCCCTGAATCTTGGTCCCCAGATACCCCAAACAAAAGTGGACCACCCCTCCTCGCAGCCCCTAAGGCCTCGTCTTCCACACCTTGTCATGCTCAGCACCCCAAAAATCTCTACTCTACCTGAAAACAGTGCAGTATCCTCAGGGTTAAATCAGATTTGGTATCCAACCAAGACCTGGCAGCTGAATTTCAGCCCAGCGTGAGTTTTTTACGATCAAATTATAGACCCCAGAAAAAGAAAAAAAAAATAGCAAAAAAAAAAAAACCCAGTCCGAGGTTTATAATGGAAATCATGACAGAGCCATGATTGTAGTAGCAGGAACAGCATCACTGTAATACAGTCGTAAACTGGTACCGTTCTGCGGGGTATTATAAAAGTGAATAAAAAAAGGCGTCTGAAGTGCACTTGGTACCTCCAAAAGGTCTGAGGAGGTGGGTGCGATTGCTGGATGTGAAAAGGGCTGCTTGCCAAGATGAACTTTAAAGGATTAAATCTCCTCCCTGGTGCAAAACAGCATCCGCAGTGTCTCTGCATGTCCCGTGTCGAGGGAGCAGAGATGTTGAACCAGCCCCTCCGTGGGGCTCCTGCCAGTTCTGTGTCCCCCTGAGATGGGGAAAATTAAACAAATCCATTTCCAGGACAGACAGCTGTCTATATGTGGGTAAATTGAAATTATATTGGGCAGAGCAATGCTGGATTGCAGTGATTTTTCATGATGTTGGGTCTAACAAGGTGGAGGTGAAACCTTTTCCAACATTTAAGTAGGAGAAAAAAAAAAGACAACCCAACAAGCTTCTGGATCTCATCTTTATTATTATCTGGCCATTAGGGGAGGGAAAGCATTTGTGAGCTGCTTGCAAATCCCAGCTTCTGAACTCCTGCTCTAGATCCTGGGCTTGCAACGAGTTGGGTCCATCCTCTCCAGGTCCTCTTAAAAAGAGGGAGCAGAAACGATGTTTGGCTCCGGCAGAAAGCGAAAGCCGAGAATGATACAATAAAGAAACAATGGTCACATTTTATTGCCTTGCTCACCCATGGTTTCTTGAGTATGACTTATGGAAGCTTTGATTTACGCTGGTGCAAGCTTTATCTGCTGCTGTCTTGGCCAGCTCATTCTTAATATCGAGACCTATGGGCCTCTGCTGACTTTCTTGGTTAAATAAATTAAAGCAAATATAAACGTTAATGGAAGCCACTTTATTTATGGCTAGATTGGAGCACTGTCTCTTACACTGTGGGTCCAATCCAAAACCCATTAATCCAAAGCCTACTGACATCCCTGCATCAGTCCCTATCTTTGGGCTTTTCCTTCTCACTGCTAGAGGGGCAGCTAAAAAATAATTTTAAAGGAGATTACGTTATCTGGCGAAAGCCATTCTGCACAAAACTTTCAACCCCTGGCACCTCTGGGGAGGCAGAGCATTCGGGATATTTTAGTGGCTGTTGTTTGAAGGCTAAAGATATTCCTCCCGCAGCGATGCCTCCCTCCCCCCTTCCCTCTCCATGCCAACCATCCCACCCTCTAAATATCTCCTCGTGAAACGTTTTGCAATGCATCATGCACTGTTTGTGGCCAAACACATTTTTGGCTCTTCTGTATGATACAGAACCTACTTCCAGCTCTTCAGACACTTTCTCAGATTGTTCCTTGCCAAACATTTATTTTTTTCGCCTTGTTGGATGGGAGAGTGCTTTATGCTGCTTGTATTATTATTATTATTATTATTATTATTATTATTATTATTATTATTATTATTTATTATTGTTTATTCAGAGATGCTTTCTGCCACATAGACTTGGATAACTGCTCCATTGCCATTCCAGTGTCTGCCTTAATGCTTTCTGGCATGCTCCTTCTCCTTGCCCTTATATTTCACCTTCTCCAGTTAAAAAAACCAAAACCCCAACAACGACAAAAGCAAGAAAACAAAACAACACCCCAACAACTGAAGAACAGTTGCATGCTCTTTTTTTTTTTTTTTTTTTTTTCTGAAGTGAAGAAGACCAGAAGAAAGGAGCAGCACAAAATGGTAAAAAAACCTGAAAAATATAGGAGTTATCCCGCAGAGTATTAGGATGAGTCAGTAATTGAAGCTGTTGTGTTTTCACATGGAAGTAGCAAGTTTTGGTTTATTCTTGTAGCATAAAGCTGTTATCACAGCTGTGGAAAGGATAAAAGGAGCAGAGAGAAGAAGGATCAGCTCCTCAGTGAATATGAATTATTATAGTTTATCGAGGCTGTGGCTTTTCACATCATGTCCTGTTGATATTAATAGAGCTTTTCCACCAAGTCAAGCAGGGACTTGGAGTCAGAGGCTGGAAGGCAAGAAGAAAGTGTTGCATCAGACCTCCAACATGGAGAGGGATGGAGAATCTACCCCAAAATGGTTACAGCACCAAACCCCCAACCTCCGTGTGAGCACAAGTGCATCCCTTGGGATGACATCCAGACTTGGTGGGTTTATAGACTGCGTGGTCCTTCCCAACCATGACTGTTAAAGCACATGCACACCCAGACATGGTATCTGTGGCTCTGCAGGATTAAGAAGCTGCCAATCTAATGGGTTGGAATAATTCAAGGAGGCCTGATGCCTTTGTATCTGTGTATAAAAATAAAGAATACCACTTATATTACAGGAGTGGTGTATGGGAGCCTTGGCTTGCTTTGTGCCAGACAACTTGTGTGCACGTAGTGAGAGGGATTTTGTCTACGTGACAGTCCTCTGTCACCAGGAGAAGGATGGGAGAGGGGACGGGAGCAGTGAAATTGCATAAAAACAAGTGGGGAATTGGAGAAGTCCTAAATTAACTCACCCGTTTTTCTCCAACATCTGTCATCCCAAACATTTCAGAGACAACATGCCAACACTGACTCTCAATACCACCTCCACACCACCACATGCCTCCAGCAGCTGAACCGGCAGCAGCTTGGTGAACCTCATGGGTTGTTGAATGTGGCTCTACCACCAATCTGGTGTACTACGGTCCTATAGCCCATTCTACAGGCCAGATTTGGGGACTGCTTGCAGTTTGGATGCGCTATTTCTTACTGAATTTAGGATAAGAACCCTCACTTCCAGGGAAAATGGCATGTTATGAGGGTGGGGTGGAATGTCCCCTGTAGGACACAAGTTCCTCAGCCTCTCCAAGCAGTGAAATTCCAGCTAGGACATGCCAGCACGCCCACCCTCTTCCAGACACAGCCTCTGGAGCTATCCAGAATTCTCCTTAGACCCGTATCAAAGAGCTTGGTGAGGACCAGGGATGGGAATGGAGATGGGATCAGAAGAGGGGATTTGGCATGCTGTCTTCAGGCTTTTGTGGCTGCTCAGCATGGGAAGATTCTGCTGGTATTTTGCCTTCCCTTCTTCATGCGTGTCAACATGGAGGGGCTACGGAGATGTGCCCGGGTAAGGTGGCTCAAACAAGACCCCATTTCTCTTCCCCGCTACCTCACCTGGATGAACTCCCTGTAGTCACCCTGCCAAGCCCTCGACTTTTTGAGCAAAGTGACAAATGGCTTTTCAAATCTGCCGTGTATTTTGCTGAGGAGAGAATGGGCTTCGTGAATTTTTACCCCGCAGATTTCCTCAATTAAAATACCTTCGTGAATATTTGTTCTGTAGATTCGGTGCAATTAAGTGAATAAATGATACGTAACAGTCTATGCTTTCCAAGAGCAGGATGGTGTCCAAATGATAGTGCAGCAGTGCTACAGGGAGGAAAAAGGAACAAATGCCTGCCTGTGTTTTTTATGCCATCCTATGATTAACCCCTGGAATGGCTATGGAACAAAATTCAAGTAACTCAGTGCTAAATCAGGCCCTGAATCCATACTACAACCTCAAAAGTCCTCCACCTTGCTCAAAATCTATTTCGCAAAGTTTTTATGGTGGACATACTCCATCATGGAAGAGGAATCAAAGCCAATAATTGGGTGTTTGTAGGTAAGCAGAAAGCCTAACTGAACCCTGAAGGTGAAATCAGGGAGAAAACACATCAGGATCAGAGAGAAATCACTCGGGAACAAAAACCACTCCAACCAACCCAAAGGATTCATCTCCAGTGTTTTCCTGGAAGTTTTAGATAAGAAGAAAACAACCAAGCCTGGGTGTTCTTAGGAAAGGATGAAGGGTTTTCTCAGCATCCCCTTGAAGACCATTCTTTAATAAAACCAACTGGAAGGGAAGATAACTCAAGCTGGATATCTTAAGAATGTCTTAAGAGGATGCCTAAGAAAATCAGAGACCAGGTTTTTGGAAGTTGAGGTCCCAGCAGACCAAGAAGATGAGCAGCTCTGGGAGCCCATAGCTGTGACCCAAGTTGGCAGGTTTTTAGGAGAAACTAGCACCCAGAGCTGAGAGAAGAGCTATGTACCAACAGGCACTAAATGGTGTGTGGATACTTGAAAATCATCTCCCACATGAACTGTCCAGAGGAGCTTCAAATTTATGTCTTCTAGCCAGAGAAGGTGTGAGTGAGATGGGTGTATGAAATGACTCCTATGAAGTTTCAGGTAAAAATAGAAAAGCCTGGTGTTACCTGTGTTTTATGATTACATAAAGCAGAGTATATCTGGGAGAAGTTTTCCTTGTCCAAATGGTTCCAGACTGAGTTTCAAAGCATGATACCATGTCTGGTACCTTGTCGGCTCTTGCCAAGTTAGGTCATAAAGTGATTATGTCATTAATCTCCTTTCTGTCCCAATCTCCTTTCTGTGTCAATCTCCATCAAAAAGGGCCTTTTTTCTCACAGTTGCAAAGAGAAATACTTGGCTAAGATAGGACACTGTGGGTTGCTTTGGGTTCCTTCCCTGGCCTGGGGGTTGTACGTTCTCCACTCAAGGCCATGGATTGCAACTAACCAAGGTGACCCACGTCCCGTCTCGGTTTTGCTTTGTTTTGCCTTGTCTGAAAGTGTGTCCCTTCGGCACAGCAAGTCATGTCTGGGTCTTCAGAAATGTTCAGCCTCTCTATTCACAGCTGGGTTTGCAGAGGTGCTCAGCTCCCACTTACAATCATAGAATCGTCTAGGTTGGAAGGGACCTTTAAGATCATCTAGTCCAACCGTCAACCTAACTCTGATAAAAACCTCATTTTGGAAGGATGTTCACACAAACAGCATTGGAATATCTGCCCAGGAGGTGTGGGAGCAGGGATGGCTGCCTTGAGCCCTGCAAGAAGTCCACCTTCTTTCCTGCAAGGCAATCTTGGTGGAAAACCTCTCCAAAAGCCCTTTGGATAACCTGGCCCCTAATGCTGCCTTGCACGAGGTGCTCCCAAGACCCACTGAGTCAGAGCAAAACCTGGCACCGCTCTCTCCTGGTCCCTGCTTCCCACCACGGAGTCGGAATGAATGTTGGGACCAGGGACTAGATTAAAAAACGGGCAGAAACAGGGATGTCTAACAAATGCCTTGCTCACAGATGAGGTGTTTTCACTCTCAGCCAGCATTTGCAAAGCTGGGACCATAATGGCAGAAGCTCCCCTGAACGTTTTACATTATTCCTCCTATTCCAAAAGTGCTATTCAAGCATTTTATCCTTTCCAGTTGGTCTCCATCTCTCCACTCTTGCAAATCACTGTTATTAATTATGCTAAACCCACCCCCCCCCTGCCGCGAGGAGGACTCCAGCTCCAGCACTTCAGCAAAGGAGGGGTTACTGGGCTTCTTCGTAGGGAAGAGAAAGCACTACCCCACCCTGAAGGGATCATTCAGCTTTGGAGAGAGGAGCTGACAGCTGGTTTTTATTAGGAATGGAGGCCTTTAAAAGGCAGTGTTGGGGTAGGGGTGGGACCTTCGGTCTGGAGGAGAAGTATGTTCTGCTGAGTCCCTGGGCTGGAAGGTCAGGCTTGCATGGTCTCCGGCCAAATGGCACGAGAGTGGAGAAGCTCTGCTTTGATTTTCCTCTGGCTGGTGATGGGAACTGGGCTGGTGCAGTGGGACAAGAGTTGGCCTCTGCTGTGGCTTGGACTGGGCACTCCTACAGCGTAGGTGGTGAGTGATGACATCAAAGACAAGGTGAGGGAGATAAACACCGCCGAAATTTAGGGAAAATGAGTACAACTCTGAATCCTGTCCCTTTAGAGGCAGGTAAGCAGGATGTTAGTCCAGAGAAATGCCTGTTATTTAAGAGCAGGGTAGGGAGAGAAAAGAGGCAGAATGAAGCAGAGCTCTGAGGCGTCGTGCTTGCATTTCACCCTGGAAAATGCTGTAACCTTCTGCCAGATGCCTGGTGGGAGAGAAATCTCGGGTTGCTGCAATCTTGCTGCTTTACAGGGATGGCCTCGCATGCCAGAGGAAGGACAAAGGGTGTCCTCATCCCTTTTTAAAGCTGTCCATGATATTGGTACAAGGGAGTTTGCATATAGAATCATAGAATTGTTCAGGTTGGATGAGACCCTTGGGATCATCGAGTCCATCTATGGACCATCTATCCTACTCTACATAGTCCTCCCCTATACCATATCCCTCAGTACCCCATCTAAATGTCCCTTAAACACATCCAGAGATGGTGACTCAACCACCTCCCTGGGCAGCCTATTCCAATGCCCGACCACTCTCTCGGTGAAAAATTCCTTCCTAATGTTCAGTCTAAACCTACCCTGTTGGAGCTTGAAGCCGTTCCCTCTCGTTCTATTGTTAATTACCTGTGAGAAGAGACCAGCACCAACCTCTCTACAGTGTCCTTTCAAGTAGTTGTAGAGAGGGATGAGGTCTCCCCTCGACCTCCTCTTCCTCAAACTAAACAGTGCCAGCTCCTTCAACTGCTCCTCATATGATTTGTCTTCCAAGCCCTTCAGTAGTTTTGTTGCCCTCCTCTGCACTCGCTCCAGCACCTCAATATCTCTCTTGGATTGAGGTGCCCAGAACTGGACACAATACTCGAGGTGTGGCCTCACCAGTGCTGAGTACAGAGGGACAATCACCTCCTTAAATCCCCTCCTACCATAGACCTCCCTATGTCTCAGTATGATCTGGCCTCCATCACCAGGGTTTGGCCGCTAGAAGGAGAACCACAGAGCTTTTGCCTCCCTCTGACTGCACCTTCCTGGGACAAAAGCTTCTTTTCTGTTATTTGCCTTACACCTGCCACGTCCCACCGAGGCATAATCGGAGCTGCATCCCCTCAACGCACGTGGCTGTGGGGTGTGATAGGTGCTCACATCTTGCTCACAGATATCAGGGTCCTCTGCACCACTGTCCCTGCCAAGGTGTGTTCTTGTTTTAACCCCCTGGCTGGCTACAGAGCAACCTTATGCTAAAAAAAGTTCCATATATCAGAAACTTGAAATTGAAACTTAGTGCAAAACTGAATTGGCTTAAGCTAGTAACTAAACAGGGTCAAGGGCACAAACCTGCTCACTGACCTATAGTTTGTTATTAATCAATGTTGCTCATAAACAAAAAAAACAAACAAAACAAACAAACAAAAAAAAGCACTCACCAAAGTCTGGGCAGAGCTTGGGAGATTTAAGAGAGGTGTTTCCCAGTGCAGAGAGTGGATGTAGTCACCCTGTTTTGGGTAAAGGAGCTTGGCTTTATATATCATAGAATAGTTTGGGTTGGAGGGGACCTTAAAGATCATTGAGTTCCAACCCCCTGCCATAGGCACGGACACCTCCCACCAGACCAGGTTGCTCAAAGCCTCAACCAGCCTGGCCTTGGACCCCTCCAGGGATGGGGCAGCCACAGCTTCTCTGGGCAACCTGGGCCAGGCTCTCACCATCCACCCAGCAAAGAATTTCTTCCTGACATCTCATCTCCATCTCCCCTCTTTCAGGGTCAAACCCTTCCCCCTCCTCCTAGGGCTCCCCTCCCTGATCAAGAGTCCCTCCCCATCTTTCCTGGAACCCCTTGAGGGAGTGGAAGGGGCTCCAAGGTCTCCCTGGAGCCTTCTCCAGGCTGAACTCACCCAACTCCCTCAGCCTGTCCTCCTAGTAGAGGGGCTCCAGCCCTTGGATCATCTTCATGACCCTCAGCTGGACAAAGTCTGTGCCAAGTCAGTTGTGCATCGAGCCAGTAAATGGCCACTAGCCCAAAGCTATTTGTATTTATATGTATTTTATTTGCATTTATGGACCCCATGTCTGAAGATGGCCAGAATACTTGTTTAAAAGGGAGGAATGTCACCCTGTCCCAGGGTGTGCTGTCACATGCCCTGACACCTTCCAGCCACCAGTCCCAGCTCAATAATTAAAAAAAAAAAACAAACCACCCAACCCTCCAGAACATTTATAAATGGCTCCTTTGACAGTCACATGCAGAGCAGGCACTAATGCTGGGTGAAGTGCTGTCCTAACCCCTCTGGGGGTGTGATGGCTTTCATAGCTCATTCATACCGTACGGCATCTTGAAACTCACTGATAAAGCCGTAATACCACACCCCACAGTATACATAACCATGTCATATTAATAAATATTTGCAGAGTACCATGATTTGGCACAGCGCTTTAGAGACCTTTTTTTTTTTTTTTTAAATAAAGGAGCACGGCCCCCTGCTCCAGGAGAGTTTACACTCGGGTCCTGGGTTCTGCGTATGTTTAATGTTATCCTGAGTCATCCACGGATGGTCTTCTCCTCTTGTTAGGGGTGGGTGGGAGAAGAAGAGAGGGTGAGGAGACACATGCATAAAAAATGAATGACGAATGAAGTTACTGAAAGCAGCATGGGTGGGCCCGGGGCATTAGTAACGGAATATGCCTTTTTTACATCTATGTGGTTGGTTGACATCCAGTTGAGCTCCTCAGCACCTGAACGGTATCCTTCTCTCAACAGCGGTGGGATGGTTTATGTAGCGTGGTTCTGGTGAGGTCTGCAACGGCATTAGGAGTTCCATGAGGGGTTGCAGGACTCCCTCTCCCTCCTTCTTCTGGGTTACGTTTGAGGCCAGGGACAGACGTAGCAGCAGTTGGGGTGTAGGGCATCTCACCTGTGCTGCTGTGAAGACTGGTCTCTCATCACCAAACACACTCCTGGTAAATCCTGCAAGGACTTTTGGAACAGGCTGCCCAGGGAAGTGGTGGAGTCACCATCCCTGGAAGGATTTAAAAGCTGGGCAGACGTGGTGCTGAGGGACATGGGTTAGTAGTGGTTTGGGCAGTGTTAGGTTGATAGTTGGACTTGATGATCTGAAAGGTCCCTTCCAGTCTAGACAGTTCTATAATTCTGTGATTCCATGACTTGCTGGCAGATTTGGGGAGGGTTTCAAGTTTTGGAGGTTATCACACCTGCTGCAACAGAAGACAACAAAACCTTATTTTCCAGCCCAGTATCTTTTTGGCATGTTAAAAAATTTCTTCATACTGCCCCAATTTTTTTCCAGAGATTAACAAGAGGATGATTTTCCAAACATTTCTTTGAGTCTAATAATTAGGTTAATTAAGAAATGCAATCCAGAAAACATCATCCCACTGCCTTCACTTCTAATAATGGATGGATACACCCATGCCCTACAGAAATACTATGTCTTTGCTGCCTGCAATGCCAAAGAGGGGTTTTTTTTTGTCAAAAACCAGTGGTTTCCCATGGGGCTTAAATGCTTTTGGAAAGCCCCAGCTCTGGTTTATTTATTGTCATGCTGGTGTGGCCAGTTCTCTTCCATGAAAACCTCATGGAAAATAATGAATCAGGTTGTCTTCTACTGATGAAAATGGCAATAACTTTGACCCACAGAAGCAGTAGCAAAGCTAATGATTGCTAAAATTTTAGATTTAGATCCCTGGTTCAGCACTCAGGGCCCGTGAAATAAAACTCTGTATGCACACCCCGGCAGCTTCCGACTTCCCGGCTGCCCAAAAAGCATCCCTGCTTTGCCACCAGACCCATCACCCCAATGTCTGCATGAGGAGCAGGAGACAAAGACCCACAACATGTCAGCAAGGGACTTCCCTGATTCATCAAAGCACTTAGAGCACAACGTGTCACATAGAGATCATGAGGATTTAAACACATGCTGAAATATTTTGACGTAGCAGGGCATGGGGCCTTGTCTATGCATGAAATTGTCTCAGAGTAAAGGTTTGCTTGAAGGGTGGGTGTCAAGAGGATGGGGCTGGCCTTTTTCAGCAATGTCCAGGGATAGGACAAGAGGAAATGGGCACAAGCTTGAATATAAGAAGTTCCACCTAAACATGAAAAGGAACTTCTTCACTGTGAGGGTGGCAGAGCTCTGGAAGAGGCTGCCCAGAGAAGTGGTGGAGTCTTCTCTGGAGGCATTCAAACCCCACCTGGACACGTTCCTGTGCAACCTGCTCTGGGTGGACCTGCTCTGGCAGGGGGATTGGACTAGATGATCTCCAGAGGTCCCTTCCAACCCCATATAATTCTGTGATTCTGTGTTTGGCGTGGTTTTAAAGTTCCTAAAGCTCTTCTTGATTAACTCCCTGTGAGCATGTGGTTAGTCCAGAGCATATTTATCCTATATCCTTTATGCATACGTCATTTCTCATTAGCCTTCTGGTTTCTTACTCTTTATCCCACCATTTGACTTCTGCCTCCTATGTCCTTCTGTCCTGATGAACATCACGGACAAGCAGCCATCATGAGTAGGTACTTGTGGTTGTATGTATTTTTAATGATTCTCCAGCATGTCGTCCCATTGTAAGAAACCTTAACGAACTGTTTAGGGCTCACAACAACCACAATATTTCCACATTTCTCCTCCACACCCTCATTTTTGGCCGTTCAACTCTCATCACTGATATTTTCGACCACGAAGGTCTGGCGGTAGGACTTGCCTTGCTGTGTTGTGTCTGCACAGCTCCAATCACAGCAGGTGCCTGCTGCAAAATCACGAGTATTACAACCACTCCTGCTTACTGCTGCTCCTCCTATTGATTAATAACAACTGCATTTTCCCAACAGCCCTTTAAAAATTAAGGTAATTTGGAAAAAAGCTATTCATACAGGAATCGGGGCATTTGCACAGCAAGCTGGACTGCAATAGATATTCCAGGCAATTTCCTCGTGTAAATAAGTCCTCCTTGGAGAACCTTGACAAAACCTCCTCCTTGTAGGTACACGTTTCTGGGGGGCAGTGGAGACAGGAGTGGGGCAGGGGGGGTTGGGGAAATGGGAGTCTCGAGCAGTTTGAGCACTTATGGGCAACTGTCACACAAAGAAAAATGGACATACTGTGCAAAGCTGCTGGCAAAACTGGGTCTTAAACAAATAATATAGTGGCTTTGGGAATTTGGGATTGTGTATACAGGGCTCTTTGCAGTTCACACAGGAAAGCCCATTAGCGACCCGTGTGGATGAACGCAATCTTTCCGGCACAGGGACACACACATAAAAACATTATCCTATATAAATAGCTGTTCCGAAAATAGACCTTTTAGGAAACTTGTTCTGAGTCTCTTGGTCCTGAGACTAAAGCGTTTGCTCTTTTCTTTCACCTGAAACCCACGATCAAACTGAGTGAGCAAAATGACACAGGTATTTTTGCAACCAGCACCCATTTGTCCACAGCCTGTAGGTGACACAGGTGTCTTAAGTTCATGAGGCTTGAGGTTAAGAAGGCAGTTGTGCTTTTCTTTCTTAAGGGTTTTTTCTTTTTCTTTCCCTTTTTTGTTCTCTTTCCCTTTTTCTTTCTCTTTTTCTTTCCCTTTTTCTTTCCCTTTTTTTTTCGCTTTGTTTTCTCTTTATCTTTCCCTTTCTCTTTATCTTTCCCTTTCTCTTTCCCTTTGCATTTTCCCAACCCATTTCCCTTTTCTTTCCCTTTTTCTTTCCCTTTTTATTTTCCTTTCCTTTCTCTTTCCCTTTGCCTTTCCCTTTTTCTTTTGCTTTTTCTTTTTCTTTCTTTTTCTTTCCTTTTTATTTTTTGTGTTTAGTTTTACTTTTCTTTTTTATTTTTTCTTTCTCTTTCTTTTACTTTTTTTCTCATCTTTCTCTTTCTTTTATTTTTTTTTCCTTCCTATTTTTCTCTTTCTAGCAGGCAATCATCAAGCCTCCATCCCTGCTACCGGTGTGCAAGCAAAAATCAGATCTCCACATCTCAACTTCCCACTGATTAAAGACACTTTTGCTTTTTCTTTTTCTTTCTTTTTCTTTCCTTTTTATTTTTTGTGTTTAGTTTTACTTTTCTTTTTTATTTTTTCTTTCTCTTTCTTTTACTTTTTTTCTCATCTTTCTCTTTCTTTTATTTTTTTTTCCTTCCTATTTTTCTCTTTCTAGCAGGCAATCATCAAGCCTCCATCCCTGCTACCGGTGTGCAAGCAAAAATCAGATCTCCACATCTCAACTTCCCACTGATTAAAGACAGAAAAAAAGAAAAAAAAAAAAAAGAGAGAAAGTTTGTGTGTGGAAGCTGAGGGCTGACAGCAGCAGGACTCGGCGGGGCAGCCCATGAGCCCGCAGCCCGCCTCAGGAGTGCGGGGCAGTGATTTCTTACCCTCGCAGGAGAAGGAAATCCACCTGACGGCCCCGTGCAATGAAAAGTATCTTTGTCTTTTAATTGGGCAGCCGGTGGGGCGGCCCGGCGGGCGCTAATCACCCTCTGGAGAGGCAGCGTTTAAAAGTTTCCGGTGAAAACACCAACTGGCGCTATATCTATATATATATATAATTTATTTATTTATTTTTGTTGCTAATCATTAACCGCTCATTAGAATAACGCCCTTCGCAGTTGCGGCACCAAGTCCCAACCAACTCCTCGCCATCCCCG
>NW_015091277.1:932032-961287 GCF_001431845.1 Calidris pugnax | reverse complement strand
GCATATAAGGCGGCTCCGCCGGCCGCCCCGTCAGAGCAGCCCCGGCCCCCGCGCAGCCCCGCAGCACGGGCGGGAGGTAAGCGCGGAGGGGGGACCGCGGAGGGGAGATGCGGGACGAGGAGGAGGAGGCGGGGGGGGACACGACAGCAGCGTCCCGGCGGGATCCATCCCGTCCCAGATGGAGGCGAACGGGGGTGGGCAAGAGCGGGGGGATGCGGGGAGAGGGGGAGTCCCGGAGGCTGCGATGGCTCACAGAGGAGATGGAGTGACTCATCCCCACAACAGGCTGGGTCACCAGCCAGCTCTGGGAGTCAGTGCCAGCAGCACCCAGACACCAGCAGAAACAAGTTTCAGAAATACTCTTTTCCAGAAGAAAGGAAACTGCTGGAAGTTCAGTAACAGAAAAACCCCTTTGATGTTTTAGAGCTATGTATTTGTGACTAAATTCAGTCAGATGTGACAGATTCCTTAATCAGGTACCAGAGATTCACAGTGAGACCAGATGGCTGAAGGGACAGGCTTTTCCACAGGAAAGGTTGTCTGGGAGTGCAGAGAAGGGGGACCTGGGACGGGGGTGTGCGGAGAGAGAAGAGGCTTGGAGGGTGCAAGGGAACAGGGAGGTGGGGAGGGGGATGTAGGGAGAAGGGAGACCCCGGGGTGATGCAGGGGGAGAAGAGGTTTGGAGGCTGAAAGGGGAGAATAAGGGGTTGTAGGGAAGGGGGAGACCTGTGAAGGTGCAGGGAGAGAAGAGGCTGGAAGGGAGAGGGGAGAATAGGGGGATGTTGGGAGAGGGGAGACCCGTGGGGGTGTGGGGAGAGAGAAGAGGTTCAGAGGATTTTAGGGAGAGGGGAGAGCTGGGGGGATGCAGGGAGAGGAGACTCGGAGGCTGCAGGAGAGAGGGGAGGGTGCAGGGAGACCTGAGACCTGGTGGGGTGCAGGAGAGAGGGTAGATTTGGGAGCTGCAGAGGGAGAAGGAGACCCTGAGGGTGTAGAGAGACCTAAGACCCTGGGGCTGCAGGGGAGAGAAGGGGGAGCCTGGACACCCAAGGGCTGACAGTGAGAGGGGGGGACCCGGGGGCTAGAAGGGAGAGGGGAGATGGAGAAGGGGATAGGGACACCTAAGATGGGAGGGCTGCAAGAGAAAGGGGAGACTCGGGGCTGCAAGCATCAAGGGAGATGTGGGGGGCTGCAATGGAGAGAGGAGACGGGGAGACCGTAGGGTAGCGGGGACACCCAGGGGTTGCAATGGAGAAGGGGGAGATGCAGAGGGCTGCAAGGGAGAGGAGAAGCTGCGTGGAGAGGGGAGATGTGGGGGCTGCAAGGAGCCCCACCACCCCTCATTCCCTTCCCCTGAGCCCCATCCTTCCTGCAAGTCATTTGGGGATGCGCCCAAACCCCTAAAACAGGCAACTGTGCT
This sequence comes from Calidris pugnax, assembly GCF_001431845.1. Classification (NCBI taxonomy): domain Eukaryota; kingdom Metazoa; phylum Chordata; class Aves; order Charadriiformes; family Scolopacidae; genus Calidris; species Calidris pugnax. The sequence goes on along the minus strand of NW_015091277.1, from coordinate 959,870 downwards.
CCCGGGGAGAGCACCAGGCTGGCAGCGGGGGCAGGTGGATGTCTCTCCTTCTTGGGTGGGAAAGCTGGAAAAATGTGAGAAGGATACTCAGCCTTTTATACATAGTTCCTGTTGCCTATTCCCATCCTTGGGATCGGATTCTTGGAGGTGTCGGATGGGAGTGTTTTCTGTGTGGGGGAGCGCGGGGCTCTGCCGCAAACAGCCTTGGGGTGAAGAGAAAAAGGGAGCTTTGAGTTTAAAAACGGCTCCAGTTTTTTTTAGGAGGCCACTTGCCTCTGGTTTGATCAGTGACCCAGAGCTCTCCAGAGCTGTAAACATCACGTCTGCCCCGACCCCTAAAACAGGCAACTGTGCTCCCGGGGAGAGCACCAGGCTGGCAGCGGGGGCAGGTGGATGTCTCTCCTTCTTGGGTGGGAAAGCTGGAAAAATGCGAGAGGGATACTCAGCCTTTAATATATAGTTCCTGTTGCCTATTCCCATCCTTGGGATCGGATTCTTGGAGGTGTCGGATGGGAGTGTTTTCTGTGTGGGGGAGCGCGGGGCTCTGCCGCAAACAGCCTTGGGGTGAAGAGAAAAAGGGAGCTTTGAGTTTAAAAACGGCTCCAGTTTTTTTTAGGAGGCCACTTGCCTCTGGTTTGATCAGTGACCCAGAGCTCTCCAGAGCTGTAAACATCACGTCTGCCCCAAAGAGTCTCCCTCCCTCCCCTCCCCTTGCAAATTCCTCTTGTAAACTCAACCTGTGCTGGACTGAGTGGAAAAAGGCATTATTACCTCCCCAAATAACAGGGGGGGCAATTATAGGCTAAGTTTGTGGCTCTTGGGGTGAGGATTGGGGGGGTTAGATCACTTCTATTCCTCCTTGCAAGGGGGGAACCCCCAAAATGTAGCTTCTTAAGGGTAAAACAGGATGGTGTTGGCTGGTCAGGGTTTGTAAGAGGGTTTTAGACCATCTGAGACATTTTACACCCAACTCCTGTGCTGTTCAGCAACTCACGGGCGGGAGATAAGGGGTCTGAAATATCTAAATGGACACTAAAAGGCATGGGCAGGATTAAGGGCTGAAGGTTTCCAGTGGAGAGGGAGGGAGGGAGGGAAAGCAGAGAGCTTCCAAAGATGAAAAGATAACGGCAAGACCCTGCAAATAAGAAGGGTGAGTGGATGCTCGTGGGAGCACTGCCTTCGAGGGACACAACAAACCCAAATCTGAGCGGGCATTCAAGAAAAAACAAGCTGTGTCCATGAAATCCTGCCTCCCTTGTAGTCAGTCGGAGTTTTGTCTCGGACTTCAAGGGAGCCGGGAACTCGCCCCTAGAGGTTATTAAAATCCTTTGTAATAACAGCACTTCTCTAGTAACCCTTTTACACCAGGCTGGGACAGGCAAAAAGCAGCCTGAATGGAAAAAAATACACTGGAGATAGTAGGGAAAAAAAATAAAAAAACTCACCCAGAAATAATCCTTCCCCTCCCCTGACCCAACTGCTCCCCAAATTGGGGTCTAGAGGCAGAAAGAAGGAGCTGGGACAAACCCAGAGCTGAGAGGGGGGCAGGAGGGATGTGTTTTTTCCTAGGGTAAGGGGTTCCCTTAAGTGATGCCGACTGCTCCAGCCATTCCTAGTTCTATCCCAAACCCCTTCGAGGGGGTGGCAGGGCTGGGGGGGACACGACGTGTGGTCACAGCTCAGGGATGCCAGGGGTTGGGAGACTTCACAGGCGGGATGTGGCAGGCTGGGTTTTTTTTCCTGTTTATTTTATTATTGGCTTTCTGGTGGGGTGGGAAACCACCGCAAAGACCACAAAGAGCAGCCCCGAGCGGTGTCTGAAGTGAATAACTGAAGGGAAACCCATTTACTGCTATTAATACTGCTGCTAAAATAAGCAAGCCGTGCCCCGGAGACAGAGAGGACCCCTCTAAGAAATTTAAGTCCTGCACCTGGTTTGTTTATTTGTTTGGACTGAAGAAGGAGGGGGATAAAACAACAACAACAACAAAAAAAGTCTGTGTGGGAAATCCTTGAGAGCTTTTGTCTCCTTCTGGCTGCTCCCCGGAGACAGAAACGTGATTTTTTTTTTTATTTTTATTTTTTTCTGTTTACGGAGTTGCAGCCTTTTCCGTGAGCTCCAGGTGCCCGAGGACTTGGAAGAAGTGAGAGGCAGAGTTAATGAGGTGAGAAGGAAAGCAGAAGGGAAAGAGCAAAACGCATTTGTTGTAGCAGATCAGACCGAAACATCTGCAGGGCACGGGCACCTGCGTGGAATTGGGAAAAGCAGTTTTTATTGTCTGTCTTCTCCGCAGAAAAAGAGGAGAAGGGAAAAAATAAGGGGGGGAGAAGAAGAAATCTGGAAAGAAAAGAAGGGAGAGATGAATAGCTGAAATTGGGGCTTTTTTTAAAGATTTATCTTTTTTTTTTCTTTTTTTTCCCCTTCTTCCCGAGCAGTTACACAAACCTTTTGGAGAGGAGAGAGGTGGAGGGGGGGGAATGAAGGGGGTAGAAAAAAAGTGAAGCAGCGAATGAAGTCTTGCCATGTGCAGGGTTAAATGGAAACACACAATCAGACCATAACTCAGGGTGTAATTCAAGCCATACGGTTTGTCTGTCTGTCGACTCGAAAGGTTGTATCAAGGCTTGGCGAGGGAGGGAGGGGACTGGGGAAAGGGGATAATCCAAACTTTTTCATGATTCATAAACCACTCCTTTGCAATTAGGATAATAGATCTCTCTCTCTCTCTCTCTCATGCGCGCGCGTGCGGTGACTCGCCAAACTTCAGAGTTAACCGTAGCTCCTGCTCTTTTCTTTCTCTCCTTTCAGGTTGTTCATCTCCAAGGAGGAGCAACACCCAAACTGCAGGGAAATACGTCGTGCAGAAAATTAGGAAAACTCCTTTTTTTTTTTCTTATTTTCCTCTTTTTTTTTTTTTTTTTTTTTTTTTTTTTTTCCCTTTGGAGAAGCTGATTTCCTTCGGCAAGTGGGGGACGGTGGAGAAAATGAAGCCGAGTCTGCGATTTTTCTTAGCTGGTTTTCTCTCTTTGATTCTGCAGACGGGGCTTTGCTATGGGATAAAATGGATGTAAGTACCTGGCTATCTCTCTGCATTTTTTTTAAAAGCCTTTTGTAGGCATTGCTGGTCTCGTACCCGTTTTTGCGACTGCTATTTGTATTTGGAGCCCGCTGTAAAGCCATTTAAAGAGCAGCAAGGGCTGTGTTTCTCCGGGCATTCATTGATTTCAAGTGTGTGTACTGGGGGCTTGTGCTAACAATACGTCTCCATCTTCTTTCCCAAATATGCACGATTTAGGCTGGCTTTTTTTTTCCCTTCTCCCCTCATTGATACCAAAGGGAAGGCACACACTTGAAGGCTCACATGAGCCACTTAATGAAGTTTCTAGTGTTGGCTCCTGCCACACCGGGAAACTCTCCCACCGGGACCTCTGGTCGTGCTGAGTAGGAGCTGAGAGCAGGAGGGGAGGGCAGCTGAGATATTGCTGCCAATCTCCAACCGCAGGGGATGCTTGACAGATAACATGAGGTTTTTTTCGTGGACCTTTTAACCTTTGGATTTCGTGAAGGGTGTTAAAAATTAGGGGGGGGGGGAGTGGGTGAAGAAATACCAGGGAGCGTGGTCAGCTCTGGATCGGGTGTCACTGCAAACAAAGTGAAAACATCGCTATCTCATTTCTTTGCTTAAGCAAGCAATCAATTAGTTGCTTACTGCAAAATAAACAAACAAGCCCCTCCAACACCCATCTGGTTTCATGTCCTTGATGAGCGATCTGTCTCCTTCTGCTCGGGCTTGAAGCCCTGCACAAAACAAACAAGGGGACGTGGGCAAACCTCCAACACAACACCCATCTGGTTTCATGTCCTTGATGAGCGATCTGTCTCCTTCTGCTCGCGCTTGAATCCGTGCACAAAACAAAACAAGGGGACCTGGGCGAACCTCCAACGAGCATCTTCCTTAAAAGAAAAGGCACAATAAAATGCAATGCCAGGAAGAGGCTGTTGTGTAGGGTGTAGTGCGTCGAGGTGGGGATCTTGGGGTTAGGAGGGGAAATTGAGACAAGAGGTTCGACGGTTGGACAAGATGATCTTTAAGGTCCCTTCCAACCTAGAAGATCCTGTGATTCTGTTCCTGTTTTGTTCCTCCTTCTGTGCTATGCCTAGTTTCCATTCCACTCTCCCAGTCGTCATCATTTGATGCTCTCCTCATGCCGCCTTTTATAAAGACTCTTAAATTTGGACATTTTTAAGTTAGATCTCTTCTTGGAGCCAGTGTTTTTGCTGCTATGCTCGCAGTCATGGGAAAGAGGACTTTACAGATGGGGATTCACCCTCTCCAAAGAGGAACATCCCCCACAAATGTCAAGAGGTGCCCTCTGGGACCACAGGCAGATGGTTGGGACCACACATTCACCTTTTATATGCACCAAGAGAAGCAGGGTGAATCCCTCCATAGGGTGTGTAAATGCATATGGTCAGGCAGGAGGAATAGTCACCTACTTCAGGGCGTATTTCATTTGCTGTTTCCATACTCTAAGGACCACTTTGGAAGTAGAGGGGAGTCAGGATCTGATTTGCTCTTTCCCGTCTTGGCTTCGTGTCTCGTAGCAGCCACCACAGCTAAATGACATAGCCCAGCTATTTCTTTCTGCCACCTTTCTGGAGTGTTTAGTCTCTCAGCTCTGCCTGTATCCAGCACCTTGCACAGAGCAGGCATCTTCTCTGGAGGACACTTAGTGACATGCCCACGGGCTGGCGGACCCTGAGTAGCTTCCAACTTTTATTTCTATGCAGCACAGAAATAAAGCTATTTTGTGGCACCCTGGTCGAGCACTTATGTACAGACCCCTAACTAAGTGCAGGGGCTCATTTATGTGCTTGGCATTAGGGTCCTGCTTAAGCAAGGTGCTAAATCCCCAGTGAAGGACCTGGGTTCCTCCAAAGGACAGTGGTAAGATGAGCTTCAGAGAGAACCTGATAGCACGTTGACAAGCTGTAGACATGAAAAAAGGCTGGAAGGCAGGGCAAGGTCCTAATAGCTTTGCTGGCAAAAGCAGCCTTTCAGCCGGTAAGCAGTTAAGCTGCAAAGGTGGCTTTTGGGGATGGGATGGAGATGCTGTGGTTGCTGCTCCTCCCCTTCCCAGCAGACATATCCCCGCCCTGCTATCGAAAAGCGAGTGGGGAAGATGAAAGCTGGGATTAAAGTGGCATTTGAAGCATGAACTGCATCCAGATGCGCCGCCGGGGCTCCCCTCACACCTGTTTAAAAGCTGGCGGAGACCTGCTCTCCCTGTCCCAGGGCGCTTCACAACTGGGATGCTGCCAGCTGGGATTTCACAAAATTATGTTTGGTTGGGTATTTTTATTTTTTTTAAATTTTTTTTTCATTTGCAGTTTCTTCTCCCTTCCCCACCCTTGTTTTTCTAGGGAAACAGGCCAATTTCCTTCCCTCTTTCCCCATCACCCTTTTCCCCACTGCAGCGATGGGGGCTCGGGGACCATCCCTGGAAATAATGTGGGTAAACTCTTGGTGAACAGAGACTGATCTACCAAGTAATACCTCGGGGCTGTAATCCCAGCCCTAAACTCGTGTGCTGGGTGCCGTACAACCAACCCTTTCCCTCTGGTGCTCGTGGACAGAAAGATTGTGGGGGCAGGGGGGGAAAAAAGGATGGGATGAAGAGGGAAGAAAGTGCTACGAGATGTTTTTGGTGGCGGGCTTGTCTCAGCGGTCTGCTCACTGGGTCGTTGTTGTAGGCACGGTGCCAGAGGCAGGCTTCAAAGAGGATTTGGGAAGGGAGGGAAAGAAGGAGGAGGAGAGGGGGGAGATAAGGAGGTGGGTTTTGCCAGCCTGGTGGGCTGGGTTTGCAAGCCAGAGGAAGAGGGAGCGACTGATATGGAAGGCGATAGGAAATTCAATTTTGATTCGGGGTGTGATGTAACTGCAAGGGGAGGGGGAGAAGAATAACACACTTCTCGGCTGTTTAGGACTTCCCTGTAACACGATTATCCCCTGTAAATTGGTAAAAGCGGAGAGAAGGTAAAAGGGAGCTATTTGTTTTATTTTATTTGGCTTGCTTTTACGAGTTCTGTGGTGCGGATTCCCAGCTGTTGTAAATCGGCATCGTGCCCTTCCCCGCCGCCAAGGCATGCACCACCGAGCATCCAGCATGGTGTGTGGACAGTCAGCATCTGCTAAACCTGCTCTTGCTGCTGGAGAAATGTCTTATTTTGGCCTTTTCCATCCACGCTCCAGAGAGTTACTCGGGTGTAAGGTGAAGGTACGGAAAGATCTTTGCAGGATCAAGGCTGCCGTGGAGAGGCAGCCTTTCCATTCAATGCCTGTGAGACCCTGAGACTCTTTTTTGCACACTGCGTTTTGCAATCACTTTCCCATCCTTAGAACAGAGGTTTTTTGGGGTTTTTTTTGCATCACTTCGTGGTCCTCAGGGCTTGTTTTGCATCACAGCAGCTGGGGATGCGAGGCAGCCATCGGTTTCAATGGGAGATGTCTCGGGGCCAACTCATATAGGAGCTCTACCACCTCACCCCTTTCCTTTTTCACCCCCTTTAGCTTTCCTAGGAGGGGTTTGGGTTTGGCCAAGCAGTTTGCTGAAGCTGCTTGTTGGAGTAGAGCTGAAAAATAGATGAGCACTAGAGGGAGCTGCGGCCAGATGTGCCTGCAGCAGAGGTCTGCCAGATGTTGGGATGACCAGGCACAGGGTGGCTTTTGAGGTACTTCTGCCTTCCCGGGCGTTGGCATCTCCTCTTCCCAGCCATCAAGACACAGGTCGGACTGTTCCTCTGTCACCCTCAACACAAAAGTGGTGGCAAAGAGGTTGAATACAGCAAATGGGGTGTTTTTTGCGTGGCTCACAGGGTCAGCCCATGACAGCAAGTGGTGGCATTAGGGACTCATCAACTTTAGGAGGAGCTTGGTCGCTTTGGAAAGGCCCTGCCTGTCCCTGTTGTGGTGTCCTGGGCATGTCCCATGCCCTCTGGAGCCATCCTTAGCTGAGCACCATCCCCAGCTACAAGGTCAGCTTTGCTGCACGATTCCCATGGTGAAATCCCAGCTCTTCAGGAGCAAACGGTGGCTCCACCGTGCGTTTTGGTGAACCCGGGATGTACCCCAGCTCACCGACCTCGAGCAGCCAGCAGAAAGCAGGGGAGAAAATGGAAAGATTTTGCGTTTCCCGGCAGCTCCTGCTTTTCTCCTTCAACCAAGGAGGGGGGAGAACTGGGACATTGGGGCACGGGCGCCTGCGAGGAGACCGTCTGCCTGGCAAAGGGGTTGCTAGATGAGCTGCCGTGGAAGGGCTGCAGGACGGAGACGGCGGGAGGGGAGCGGGCTGGGGGTGAGGAGGAGGAGGAGGAGGGGGGGGAACGGGACACAACAGCTTTGAAGTTTGCTCTTCGGTCCGTAGGCAGCTCGGGGAAAACTTGACAAAGCTCCACGGCCGTCCTCGGCGCGCAGTGAGCCAACTCGCCGCTGGCATCGACTTCAGTCAAGCTTGGGCTGGAAGTCAATGGCCTTGTGCCCACTACTGCCAGCTCTGGATTTGGCACCGTATCTGAAAGCAGCTCTTATTTTAAGCTTTTTACTTCAAGCTTGGATTTTTTTTTTCCGCTTTTTACTTCAAGCTTGGATTTTTTTTTTTTTTCCCCCCCAACTCCTCTCCCTCTTCCTCCTCTTTATTTCTTTCTTTTTATTTTTTTTTTCTTTCCTTCTTACCATATAAATCCCACTTCTCTGTTTGAAAAGGCTTTGCAGAACCACTGGAAGCATTTACTGGGAGATGTGGTGGCTTTCCCAGTGCTTGTGGTCCCCAGACCAGGACTGATGCAGGGCAAGGGTATGGGCTACCTCTACCAGGAGCTTAGACAAGGCATTTGTAACAGTCCTGTGAGCCTTTTCCAGTTGAAAACCTGAGAAAATGAGGCTCCTGCAGATTAAAGACCTTTGATGAGATTGAATGCAAAAAAACCCCAATTGCTGCCTCTCTTCATTAAAGTTTACCGCACGCTTCACTCTCCAGAGAAATGGCATTTTGTCTAAATCCTTTTCTTTCACCCAAATCCCTGCAAGATTAAGGGGTTTAAGAATAGGAATAAAAAAAGAGAGTGCCTTCACAGAAAGCAAAGCGGGCATTTTGAAGCAGAAGTTCATGGATTCACCAACAGTCCCTCTGTGAGACCTTCTTGGGTCACATCACGCAAGGGAGGAAGGGGAGATGCCTCCCAGAGAGAGCCCACATCAGAAAGAGAGGACATCCTTCCACCCTTTAAGGGTGTTTTAAAGGGCACCAATGCTTCACTATTCTATTCAAGGAGTTTTTCTCCCTTTGGCTTGACCAGGAACAGTGTCCTACTCACAGTGGTCCTTTTAAACCAAATAACTTGTGGCTTCCACTGATGTCTGCTCAGATCTGAAGGTACTTCTCCCAAGCTGCTGCTCCTATGAATAGTCTTCTCATGGAGCCCAGATCTGCAGAAACAGTCCCATACCTCTCAAAGAACCTAAAACTGTAGAGCATTCATATTTTCAAATGAATTTATTAACTGTCTGAGATAATTAAAAGAGTAAACGAATGTCATGATCCATCCATGCATCATATTTCCTCTGTAATTATGTTTATGGTTTTCTGTCAGTAGCCATAACTTCAATCGAAAGCCCTGCTATGCTATATATAAAGCAGGAGATGTTTGGTTTGGGGCCTGTTTATTTAAAGGGGTGGGTCAAATATGTATATTTTAAAAAAAACAACAAACCAGCCACCACCCCTCAGTTGTCCTCAGCTTTCTGGAGAATGAAGGATGGTGCACGAGAGTCAAGGGAGGAGAGCATGATGTTAGAAGGAGGAAAAAGTGAAAGCAGCATTTAACAGGGTGGCAGCAGGTAAAATCCCCATGTGCTGCTTCTCACATGAAGGGTGTGAGTCCAGAGAAAGATGTTTATCAGGGACTGGTGAGACACTGGCCCAGGTTGCCCAGAGAAGCTGTGGATGCCCCATTTCTGGAGGTGTTCAAGGCCAGGTTGGACAGGACTTGGAGCAACCTGGTCTAGTGGGAGGTGTCTCTGCCCATGGCAGGGGGTTGGAACTGGATGATCTTTAAGGTCCCTTCCAACTCTAACCATTCTATAATTCTATACACAAGCCTTTCAGGATGCTCCTTTTCATGGATACACCAAGAGAAGACTTGACTATTCTCCCACTGTCAACGGATTCTGGGTGGAGATGGAGGACAGGGATCCCACCAGGGACAAGACTCTTCTGGGGGAAGATGATTTCCTTTCCACTGCCCCACGAATGGCCTTTGTTCCCCAACAATGATGGGCAGCCCTCCCTGGTGCAGCCAGAATTTGGGGAGCAGGGAGGGTTGGTGCCTTTCCATGGGGAGGACTTAATGCGACAAGGGGTGGAGAAGACATTTCTGAATGCAGGACAGAGACTGAGCAAACCTGGGCTGTCAGGGCACGGACCAGATGACCTAATAGGCCTCTCACATTCCTGATCTGTGATTTATAAATGCACTTTTCGGTCTCGGCAAGTGACTCCAGTAACTGTGAGTTTTCTTTTCCATCTCCATTACCCTTTACTTTTTCCTCCTGACGCTTGGAGATGTTTCCAATTATAGGTTCTCACAAGCAAAGGCATGAAGTTCAGGCCTGGGAGATGTTCAGAAAACACCTTCCTGCGTCTTGCATTTTTATTCTTGGCTGAATGAGCTTGGCTAATTCAACAAGAAACAGCCATTAGTGCCATTTATTGAGTTCTCCCCAAAGGGGCCACAGTCCTTCCTCTCTTGATGGTCTGGCAGACATTTTCTCCTCTTCCAAGAGGAGAATTTCTTCATTGATGTATTATAAATCTGCTTCTGTGAAGGCCATCCGAAATAATGTGATCTTGTTGTATGAAATCCCCTTTTTTCTCAGTGGGGATGAGTTTCAGTCTAAATTCAGGTCTCATCCCAACTTGCTGGTGGTTATTTCTGCTGTTCCTGACTTGTCCGTAATGGTGAGGTGCAGGTGCCTCAATGTAGGCTTCTGGGTCCTTAAAAGATGCTGAAGACCTCTATACAGGATTAGAAAATGTGGTGTGGGACCTAGGAGATACATGTATCCGTTTGGAGGGCCGGGTGAAACATCCCAAGGCCTCTGAAGCATCCCTTGGCACCTCTGCACAGAAAACTGAGTTGGTGCCCCATTAGACAGCTCTTCTCAGAGACCTGGAGCCTTCCTCATTTGCCTGAAGCTCAGGGCTCTGAAGCTCTCTCGTTTCATCCGCTTCACCCTGCTTTCTTATTTTGCTGCTAGGAGTTATGTTGCTGGAGTATTTATCATCTTTACTCTATTAGTGACGAGCTGCTTTGGCCTCTTGCCTGATTTGCTTTTCAGCCCATTCCTGAGGGTTGCTGATAGGCTTTCTGGGATAAGTTTTCACAGGTTTCTGGTGCCAAGTGCTAGGGGTTGGACACATCTCACCCAGCTCTGCGCTTATACGATCCAGATGTCTGCATCCAAGCTCAGTGCCTGGGTTGCCCCTATAGGCAGTCCAGAAAACGAGCAGTTCTAGGGCATGATGTTATCCTACTGCAGATCTCAAAAGCACATCGGGCTAATTACTCCCTAGATGTGGCTTTTTCTTTCCATGGGCTGAAGAAGGACCCTAAAGGACTACCATGAGGTCCATACTGTGGAGGTTTGCAGTCAGGTGACATTCATATTGTCCAAAGGCTCATGCCTTCAAGGACGTGATATATCTGAGCACCCAGAATATCACCAACAGGTTTTGTCTCCACCAGCTCAGGTCATCAGTTCATGGCCAAGGCAGGATGGGTTGCCTTCTGGAGTTGCCCCTCTCTAGCCAGGGAGCGTTGCATGAGCAATAATGTGCAAGGGACCAGGATAAACTACAGGGTAGAATTTCTGACAATTAAATACTCCGCTTTTTTCCTTGAAATTCACTGGCCAAAACTTCTGTTTGCTGTATATATTTAATGGACCTCTTTAAATATGTGTATGATGTATGTATTTACATAGTTAGCAGAGTGGTGGTTTCCCTTCCAAGTTTGCCACTGATTATCTCATGCCAGAAATGCCAAACTCCAGCCGCCTGGGAATTTGTCAGTGCAGACCTACACAGCCCTAGCAAGGATGGCAGCATTTCCTTGCTGGAAGAGGGGTTGGGGTTAGCAGCTATGTGGAGCCTGGAGAGAGCTCCAACATACACAGCAGCTGGTTCAAGCCAGCCTTGAGGGAGCTGGTGGAACATAGATGTGTTTTCCTGAGAACCGGAGATCAGAGCTAATACCCCCGATCTTGGTTAGGGCTCAATTTTACCTCCGTTTCCATCTCATTTAACTTCTGAAGGATGTGGATGTTACAGTAATAAAGTGAAATGCACCCAGAAATGTGTCTGCTAATGAGCCAAACTAACCAAGATGGCTTGGGATGAAACTGAAAGGCAACACATTTAACAAGGAGAGAAGGAAATATGTGTTAAGGCAGTTGCGTTGCCAGGATCAGATGCCAGTTCCTGATGCAGCCAGCTAGAAAGTTGTTTTATGGGAACGAATAACATTTATGACTACCCTAAGCAGGTCATAAAGATACAAAGAGAGTTACACACCCGGCTTCTGCCGATCGCTGTGGGCGCTTGGGGAAGAAGAGCACAGCCCCGTACAATGCATGGCACAGTTTGATTTTTAATTTATTTTCCTGGAAACTGGCCATTGCCCAGTATAAAAACCAGTGGGGTCTTTGGGGTGTTGTTGGTTTCTTCCACAGTAATCTACGTGCTGATGTTAGTGGATCCCATCTCAGCTCAGACCATGGTGCTGTCTTTGCACGTAGTCTCATTGTGCTTCTGCAATTTTTAGAGACTGGAGAAACAGACTTATCTACGTGCAACCGTGATGGAATTGGTGAAGACCCTTGGCATTAACTCTAAGGAAAAGCATCTGTTTTGCAAGCTTGGTGGCTTCTCCCTAGGCCTTGCAGGGGATTTTTTCCATAATTAATTACATGACATTTAGCATAATCCTTAGAGAGTGTGTGAGACAGATGCTGAATGCAAAACACTGATAACACCAACTTCGCTTTTTTTTTTTTTTTTTTTTTTTTTTTTCTGAATACCACAGTCTTGGAAGACCCAGCTTTCTGTTATCAGGCAACTGATGGGTCATTTTTTTACTGTGTTGGGAGGTCCGTCCTCTTCATTCTTCAGCAAAAAAAACTTGCCCATAAGGATTTACACATTCAGTCAATTTGGCATATGCCCCGGGAGCTTTGTGCAGGCTCCCCTAGATGATGGAGAGAAACCATGCTTCTAAGAGGGTGTTTCTTCCCACCTACCTTAAACACCTACTTTAGAGGAGATAAATCCCTCTTAAGAGTTGCCCATCTTTCTCACCAGCTTTAACCAAGTGCTTTTTTACAGGTAGCTAAAATTAAGTGGGATGAACACAGCCCAAAGCATTCACTGAACTGGAGGCAGTGGGGAAATTAATACTGACCTGAAGATTAACTTTCTTTGAGGGTTTTAATGCCTTTTTTTTGCGTGTGCTTGTCTCCTCAGAGCTCTGTCCAAGACTCCTTCGGCTTTGGCCCTGAATCAAACCCAGCACTGCAAGCAGCTCGAAGGCTTGGTGGTTTCCCAGGTGCAGCTGTGCCGCAGCAACCTGGAGCTCATGCAGACCATCATCCAGGCAGCACGGGAAGTGATAAAGACCTGCCGTAAAACTTTCTCAGACATGAGGTGGAACTGCTCTTCCATTGAGCTGGCTCCCAACTACCTGCTGGACTTAGAGAGAGGTAAACAGCCCTGCTGGCTCAGCCGGGGACATGAGTGAGTAGAGTCAGCCAGCGTGTGTGTGTGTTTAAGGGCCGTTTAGATGCAGTGCTGAGGGACATGGTGTAGGGGATGACTTTGTAGAGTAGGGTAGATGGTTGGACTCGATGATCCCAAGGGTCTCTTCCAACCTAGACAATTCTATGATTCTATGTGTGCCTGGGTGGGAAGGGTCTTGCTACCACTAGGCAACATGGAGGGACTGCATAATTTAGTTGTCCTCTTCTCTGAGACCATGTTATGGCACCACTCATGCCCAGGAGCTCTTGAGTCCAGGACCTGGCCTCCCACAGCTCTCACAAAGCGTGGCACCAGTCTGGTCTGCTCGTCTCGTTGGGACTCGTGGTGTGCTTGCTCACAGCCATGAAGCTGTTGTTCAGGGCATGGAGACTTGTCAAGCAGCACACACTACGTGTGAGACTGCAGTCACCTCTCATATGGGTCAGAGAGTGACCTTGTGCTGCACCTCTATGGCCTCCCACCACCTCCATGCATAGCATTCTGGCCATGACCAGCTGGCAAGACCACCACGACCTGCTGGCAAGAACCATCCAACACAGGGGCAAAAGGGGGCAGGAAAGTCCATGAGGCAGCGTCTTCACATGCTCCAAGAGCAGATCACACCACAATGGACAAGTTGCATAAGTCCATGTGCCTCTTTAACCTGCTGGGATGTTGCCTCATGTTGAAGATCTCACTTAGAAGATGTATTCTAAGCTGGTGATGCCATGGGACGTCACAGCTGCAATGAGCTGGTGTGTTTGCTGTTCTGTGGGGTACAGATTGTGTGGGTCTCTTTTTGGGAAGCATTTGACTGTCCCAGGAGGCTGAGATGGAGTTCTTGTCTCTTCCAGGCACAAGGGAGTCAGCATTTGTGTATGCCCTTTCTGCTGCTGCCATCAGCCACACCATTGCCAGAGCCTGCACCACCGGGGACCTCCCTGGCTGTTCCTGTGGTCCCATCCCAGGTGAGACACCTGGACCTGGGTATCGATGGGGAGGATGTGCAGACAACCTCAACTATGGTCTTATCATGGGGTCCAAATTTTCAGATGCTCCCATGAAGATGAAAAAATCAGGATCACAAGCCAATAAACTGATGCATCTGCACAACAGTGAAGTAGGGAGACAGGTAACAAATCCACCAGAGTTATTGTAATTGTACAATCATCTGTAGTGGTCGGTCGCTCTGTGAGGTTCAGTGTCTCTATCAGCTAGCGAAAGGAGCAGGTTTCTCCCAGATTGCTCTGATCTCCTTTGGCCTGCTGAGGACTGTGGCTTTATAACTCACGCTGGGACTCAGGAGGTCCTCGATGCTATTATCAGCCCTATATAACCATGGGTGGGATGTCTCCTTGCCACCTTTCCCACAGCCAGGGATGGCTCTGGCTTGCTTACCCCAGGAGGTGTGGTGGGGATGGGTCCCGTCGTGCTCTGCCAAGGGCGTTGCGCAGGAGAAGTGCTGTGTAAGCGTGGAGGATTAGCATCTGCCAGACGTGTCCACCAGCAGCTGCCTCCCAGCCACCCCCGCAGCCAGCAGGGCAGATTTCTCCTTCTCAAACCTCTTTGCCAGTGATTATTCCCATATCTGGCAGAAGCTTGCATCTCCTGGAGGGATAATGCCTACCACCTGTAGTGCTTGGTGTGCACCAAGGTGCACATCCCCATCTCAGCCTGGAGAAATGGGTGGAGGACTGTAAAGCTGACCCCCTACACCCCATCTCTGGGGCTGCAGAGCTTCCCTAGGCTGGTCCTACCACCCAGCTTGGTCCTTCCAGGGCTCAGGCGTTGGAGCAGATAAAACTTGGAGCATGTTGGGCTCATTGATGCCTTACTCTGTAGCTACAGGTTGAACTCACCTTTGCAGAGCACAACCACACCAAACTTGCCTCCCCTGGGTGTTTTTCTCCACCACTCCCACTCTATCTGCTTTTTTTTTAATTTTCATAAAATAAATGTCTTGACTTTTTGTTTTAATTGCAATGGACCAATTTTTGTTTGGGACATAGTGTTGCTGTGGCTGGTGCATTCATCCCTTCCTGGAAGCTTCTTGCCATGTCCCACTGAAATGAGAATAGTGCAGAACCAAAGTAAAAGGCTCTTTTGGCCCCATGGCCAGCAGAAAGGCAGGGTGAGGGTGCCCTGAGCTCATCAGAGCCTTGACATCTCTGTTACCCCAAGTCCAAAGCTGCCGGAGGCAGGAATGGATGTTAATTATATTTGGTTTTCAGCTCCTTAGGAATTTAGAGGGTGGAAATACAGCCCTGTGTAGATATCTGATCAAAATTCAAAATACTCTTCTGTCTGCTGGCTGTGAAGGCGCCTTGGTGAAAGTAGTCCTGGGCTGATAATGATCACCAAGGAGCTGTGGGATCTCGTTCCCTTTGCACAGTAGCTACTCTAGAGTGACTGTGCAGAAATCAGAGCAGCATTCCTTTCCTATAGCAGTCCCTGCTAAGAAAGTGCCTTCTTTAGTAAGCTTGTGGGATGTTTGGAGGTAAGAGAAGGGCATTTCCTAACTCCTGCATTCCTTTTTGCAGGTCTTGAAAGCCTCTCTTGAAATGAAATGTAAGTGCCATGGAGTTTCTGGGTCATGCTCTATCAAGACCTGTTGGAAAGGCCTTCAAGAGCTGCGAGACATTGCAATGGACCTCAAAAACAAGTACTTATCAGCCACCAAGGTCGTTCACCGGCCCATGGGCACACGCAAATACCTCGTGCCAAAGGATATTGATATCAGGCCGGTTAAAGAGACAGAGCTGATTTACCTGCAGAGCTCGCCCGATTTCTGCATGAAGAACGAGAAAGTGGGGTCACACGGAACCCAGGACAGGTGAGGGTTTCTGCAGCGGATGCTGATGGCACTCTGAGCCCCAAAGAGGGAAGGGGAAGAGGGGAACATGTATGAATAAGAGGCAAATAACTGGGGAGATAGCACATGAGTGCAGGTAAGGGACATCTCTAACATGCAGTATGGTCCACAGTTGCCGAAGCCTATTAGTGGTGACCAAGACAAGGCTGCAGACACCTTTTGCTTTATACAGGCAGGCATAAGATAGCTTTTGAAATCCCCTAAATGGCCCACTTCTGCAGGAACTTGTAATGATCAAGCAGCTGTTTTATACCGTGTTGAGTCTCTCTAAGTTGTTTCTTGCAGTCACTGCTGATGTGGTGAGTTGTTGCTCTACTGTATGGTTCCTCCAAACCCAGTTAGGACCAGTGCTCCTTGGCATGCACAACAGTGAAGTAGGGAGACAGGTAACAAATCCACCAGAGTTATTGTAATTGTACAATCATCTGTAGTGGTCGGTCGCTCTGTGAGGTTCAGTGTCTCTATCAGCTAGCGAAAGGAGCAGGTTTCTCCCAGATTGCTCTGATCTCCTTTGGCCTGCTGAGGACTGTGGCTTTATAACTCACGCTGGGACTCAGGAGGTCCTCGATGCTATTATCAGCCCTATATAACCATGGGTGGGATGTCTCCTTGCCACCTTTCCCACAGCCAGGGATGGCTCTGGCTTGCTTACCCCAGGAGGTGTGGTGGGGATGGGTCCCGTCGTGCTCTGCCAAGGGCGTTGCGCAGGAGAAGTGCTGTGTAAGCGTGGAGGATTAGCATCTGCCAGACGTGTCCACCAGCAGCTGCCTCCCAGCCACCCCCGCAGCCAGCAGGGCAGATTTCTCCTTCTCAAACCTCTTTGCCAGTGATTATTCCCATATCTGGCAGAAGCTTGCATCTCCTGGAGGGATAATGCCTACCACCTGTAGTGCTTGGTGTGCACCAAGGTGCACATCCCCATCTCAGCCTGGAGAAATGGGTGGAGGACTGTAAAGCTGACCCCCTACACCCCATCTCTGGGGCTGCAGAGCTTCCCTAGGCTGGTCCTACCACCCAGCTTGGTCCTTCCAGGGCTCAGGCGTTGGAGCAGATAAAACTTGGAGCATGTTGGGCTCATTGATGCCTTACTCTGTAGCTACAGGTTGAACTCACCTTTGCAGAGCACAACCACACCAAACTTGCCTCCCCTGGGTGTTTTTCTCCACCACTCCCACTCTATCTGCTTTTTTTTTAATTTTCATAAAATAAATGTCTTGACTTTTTGTTTTAATTGCAATGGACCAATTTTTGTTTGGGACATAGTGTTGCTGTGGCTGGTGCATTCATCCCTTCCTGGAAGCTTCTTGCCATGTCCCACTGAAATGAGAATAGTGCAGAACCAAAGTAAAAGGCTCTTTTGGCCCCATGGCCAGCAGAAAGGCAGGGTGAGGGTGCCCTGAGCTCATCAGAGCCTTGACATCTCTGTTACCCCAAGTCCAAAGCTGCCGGAGGCAGGAATGGATGTTAATTATATTTGGTTTTCAGCTCCTTAGGAATTTAGAGGGTGGAAATACAGCCCTGTGTAGATATCTGATCAAAATTCAAAATACTCTTCTGTCTGCTGGCTGTGAAGGCGCCTTGGTGAAAGTAGTCCTGGGCTGATAATGATCACCAAGGAGCTGTGGGATCTCGTTCCCTTTGCACAGTAGCTACTCTAGAGTGACTGTGCAGAAATCAGAGCAGCATTCCTTTCCTATAGCAGTCCCTGCTAAGAAAGTGCCTTCTTTAGTAAGCTTGTGGGATGTTTGGAGGTAAGAGAAGGGCATTTCCTAACTCCTGCATTCCTTTTTGCAGGTCTTGAAAGCCTCTCTTGAAATGAAATGTAAGTGCCATGGAGTTTCTGGGTCATGCTCTATCAAGACCTGTTGGAAAGGCCTTCAAGAGCTGCGAGACATTGCAATGGACCTCAAAAACAAGTACTTATCAGCCACCAAGGTCGTTCACCGGCCCATGGGCACACGCAAATACCTCGTGCCAAAGGATATTGATATCAGGCCGGTTAAAGAGACAGAGCTGATTTACCTGCAGAGCTCGCCCGATTTCTGCATGAAGAACGAGAAAGTGGGGTCACACGGAACCCAGGACAGGTGAGGGTTTCTGCAGCGGATGCTGATGGCACTCTGAGCCCCAAAGAGGGAAGGGGAAGAGGGGAACATGTATGAATAAGAGGCAAATAACTGGGGAGATAGCACATGAGTGCAGGTAAGGGACATCTCTAACATGCAGTATGGTCCACAGTTGCCGAAGCCTATTAGTGGTGACCAAGACAAGGCTGCAGACACCTTTTGCTTTATACAGGCAGGCATAAGATAGCTTTTGAAATCCCCTAAATGGCCCACTTCTGCAGGAACTTGTAATGATCAAGCAGCTGTTTTATACCGTGTTGAGTCTCTCTAAGTTGTTTCTTGCAGTCACTGCTGATGTGGTGAGTTGTTGCTCTACTGTAAGGTTCCTCCAAGTAGGCAAGTATTAACCCAGTTAGGACCAGCGCTCCTAGGCGGCCTTTAAAAAAGCCCTGTAACCTACAAAGGTGAAGTTTTAGGATTTTTCTTCCACTGCATTTTAAAAATCCAGGTGTGTTTGTGTTTCCTCCTGTGAAGGAAATTCGTCATCCCATTACTGTTAGAGATGTAAGGTCATTGTACCCAAATCTCCACTGGGCACATTGCTATCCCTTTCACATGCAGGAGACATCCTTCCCAGGACATGTTTAATTCCTTCCAAGACAAACTAATTTCACATTTCAGCAGTCTGAACATCTCTAGGTGGGCAACAGATCCTTGAACAGTCAAATGATTGTGTATTTCCAGAATTTTGCAGAATTTCTAGGACTTTTGTTAAGCGGCTGCAATGGCTAGATTTCAAGCTAACTTATTGCTATTCGTTGGCTTGGCTTTCTTCAGATAGTTGTCATAGTTCTTCTTTTCTCTTTGTGTTACTTTGTGGTGGAGACTCAGACAGTCAAGTTGCAAGGAGCAGGTGCCTGCCCTTTCGTGGGGTGTCTTCATTTTAACTCTTGTTACATGTCGTGGTCTTTGGACCACTTTGGTTCAATGCAGTGAAGGTTTTCCTGTAAAGGAAATTAAGTAAATAACCCAAATACAGCAAAGATACTCTCTAGATACCTTTGAATCATATGAATTATTTGATACGGGGACTTTGGAAGCTATCCTTTGGCAATGGCCTTTTAATCTGGAAGCACAACTCTGTAGACAATATATCGGCATTTAACTGGTGGAGCTGATCAGGAGGTGACGACAGTTGAGTGAGACTGTCCCTTGATGTTTTGTGGCAGTTAGTTGCAGTTTCTTGTCCTCCATTAGGATCAAAACCAGTGGCTGGACTGCTCTACAACAGCATTTGTCTGTCAGCTCTGTGGTGGAAACACCAGGTTGATGTTCATCACCAGCCCAGTGGTGGAGCAGAAATTAGCAAGTGAGTGGTCTTTGGACCACTTTGGTTCAATGGAGAGAAGGTTTTCCTGTAAAGGAAATTAAGTAAATAACCCAAATACAGCAAAGATACTCTCTAGATACCTTTGAATCATATGAATTATTTGATATGGGGAAACCTTGGAAGCTATCCTTTGGCAATGGCCGTTTAATCGGGAAGCACAACTCTGTAGACAATATGTCGGCATTTAACTGGTGGAGCTGATCAGGAGGTGACGACAGTTGAGTGAGACAAGTGTCTCCTTTTTGTCCCTTGATGTTTTGTGGCAGTTAGTTGTAGTTTCTTGTCCTCCATTAGGATCAAAACCAGTGGCTGGACTGCTCTACAACAGCATTTGTCTGTCAGCTCTGTGGTGGGAACACCAGGCTGATGTTCATCACCAGCCCAGTGGTGGAGCAGAAATTAGCAAGTGAAGATGCTTATGGGCCACTGAGGGCTGTAGAGAAAAGGCATGTGCTGAAACTGGTTTCTGAGGGAGAATATCATTTGAGTGGAAGCGGTGTTTTTGTGGATTTGTATGGATTTCGACAAACTTGTGTCTTGAAAAAGACCTCTTTGTTGTGCTACTCTGTTTTGCAATGAAAAAAAAATGTGGAGGTTATTTGGAAATTAGTTTTATAGGAATTGCATGAAATCAACAGGTTGTGTAAAAACCAAACCGAATCCATTACAGATCTGCCAAGTAAAACATTTTCCATGGGCTGAAATCCTTTCAAGGGGGAGGGAGGCAGGAGTTCTTCTTCATCTAATTTCATTTTACAGCAGGTTTTGCCTTTTTATCCCAGCTAGGGATGAAAAATATGTCAAGGTCTTGAATGATTATTTTTTTTTTCCTTCTGAGGATAGGAAAATGTGTATTGCAGGCGTCCGTTTATCCCGAGCTGGGCGACAGCAGTGATTGTGAGGCTGCCAGGCGAGGGTCCACGGGAAGTGAGATTGAGTGAGGATTTAGAGAACCGAGATATTAAGGCAGGAGGGGATGACTTTCAAAAGGAACCTGTCAAGAAATACTCCTTATTCTCGGATGCGCAAGACGGTGATGGTCGTGGGAGGGGAGGTGGGAGAGATAGTCCCGTGTTGAGCTGCAGGCATCTCTGGGGCCAAGTTTTAAGGTCATGTGTAGTTACGCTCATTTCCATCGCGATCCGTCTGCCAGCTCTTGAGAAGACGCCTGGTGTCTCAAAACTGGCACGTGTGTAACACAAGCCCCAGCAGCCCCTTTTCTGCATTAAATTAGCAGAGGAAATAGGTGAAAAATGCACACGATGTGTTTGTGGATCGGTTCATTCTTCCCGGGGGGAGCAGGGAAAAGGAGGGGAGCTTCCCTAACCTCCTCCTCCCGGAGATGCTTTTGTCCCTTCTCAATTTTCCTCTCACGGAGAGGACTTCTAAATGTATTTTAAACACAGTGGCTCTGTTCCAGCCAGCCCTGGGGCTGCAGAGATAGCGCCTAATGACAGGGACGAGGGAGAAGGAGCACAAAAGGGATGCTGTTAGAGAGGACAGGGAAAAATGTGGTTCCTGCTTACTCCGCAAAGATGTAAAAGCGCTCACATGGAAATAGCCCAAACAGGTTTTTCTTTTATAAGAAGTCAACTCCCGGAGGCATCTTAACATTTTATTCTTGTGCACATCAAAATTTTCTGGGGGGAGATCCCCCTGTTTCCTACTAGGCTGATTTTTAAGGTCTTTTATGGCAAATGCAATCAAAAAGGGATTTTTAGTGGTGGTCCCTCACTTCATTTTCTCTCCTCTTCCGCCACCTGGCTATTCCCTCTTTGGCCTTTTTCTGTCCATGAACATGGGTGCGGGGATCAGCGTGTGGGATGTTACAGTGCAAACCCCCCTCACCACGCTCCAGAAGACATCTGGGCATCTTCAGCACCTTCCCAGCCCCACTTCCTACCTACAAAGGAGTGCAGAAGGGAGAGGACCCCATTAACCACCTTGTTTCCTGTTAACAGATTAAAAAATTCAGATTGGCGCATTTTCCTTGCAAAAAATGAGTAGTTTTGCATCATATGGAGAAAAAGTCCTTTCCCCCACCCCAATCCCACAGGTCTGGTGCTTGCTCAGAGCACACTGGAATCAGGATGGAGGATGATGGCTCAGTCGCAACACCTTGGACGTATTGAGTTTCAGTGTGTGCTGTAGGGAACCATCCTGCACTGGCAGGTGGGTGGAAAGGAGAATCTAATCGGTCTCTTCCATCTCTCTAATTATCCCTCACATTATGCGGGCTTATTGTGTGATTTTCAAGCAGGAAAGGGAATTGAATTACCTCGTAGTGGGACTACATGAAAATCCACTCGGAAAACGCGCACCCAGTTACTCAAAAGCCTTTCAGAGCTCTTCACTGAAAGCATTTTAGGCAATTCTATCATTCTATGATTTCAAAGCCTTAATTTGAACAAGCCTGAAATGTTTGCTAAAACACCCTGGTTTTCTTTCTTAGTTTCGTGTTGAAATTAGAAATGGTTTGGAAACCTGCATGCCTCCAAGCTCTTGGGGTGTATCCAGATTTCAAAGCCAGGCAGGTGAACCCGAACCTGAGATTTGAAGCCTCTTTGAAGTGCTCAGAAATCTGATTAAAGGAGCTGAATGTTGCAACCAGTGTCCAAGGCTCCTGCAAACGGGTTTGCTGCAGCCGCAGCCCTCGTTGACTCCAGCCAAACTCCACCTGCTTACGTGCCACCACCACACTTCCATAGAATCATAGAAATGTCTAGGTTGGAAGGGACTTTTAAGATCATCTAGTCCAACCATTGACCTAACTCTGATTAAAAAACCATCACTAAAGCATGTCACTTTCATGGCCGATAAAAAAGGGTCTGGAGAAAAAAAAATTCAAAGTAGCTGATCTGTGGAGCAGCAAGTGGATTGTACAACTTTAAATGCAGCAAATTAACCACTGGGAAAAAATGTATACATTCCCATTTCAGAGCTTTCTTGGGCAGAAGCACCCTATAACTCATCTTTTAAAAAGGTAGTTCGGTTTCTCCTGCCTGAAAAATTCATTATTAGCTTTGAGTAAATGATAAAGAATAGCAGATTGTAAAGTTGAGACCTCTTTTGTGAGAAAAGAAGCAAAAGTATTAACCTTCTTTATCAGTGGGGTGCAACATATCGCATTTCAAAGCCTTTTTAAGGTCCCTTAAGGAATCCAAGGAAAGGGAAATTCTGCCATGCATGCAAAAGCCTCCAGCTCCTGAAGCCTTGCAGAGATAACTGAGCTGTTTATTGCTGATCTTTCCCAGAGCAGCCTTGGAGCCACGCAAACAGTGCTCCCTCCCTGCTGGAGATGGGAAGGAGCCCTCCTCTTATGCCGCAGAAATCAGGCCACCACTCCTTAACCATTCTTTGGTGGTTTCTCCTTGCTCACATATTCATTCTTTTCTGCAATATAAAATAATAATTTTAAGTGTCTCCCAAGGTGTCTTAGGCTGGTATGTTCTCTTGGATAGGAACACACATGAAGTTAGCTGAGCGTGCATCTGCTGCTCGGTGGTGACGGCAAAGACTTGTGAGGAAAGGATGAGGGCACTTGGGACTTTTTAGTCAGGAGAAGAGAAGACTGAGGGGGGATCTGATCAACACCTGTAAATACTTAAAGGGTGGGTGTCAAGAGGATGAGGCCAGTCCTTTTTCAGTGGTGCCCAAGGACAGGACAAGAGGCAATGGGCAAAAACTTGAATATAAGAAGTTCCACCTAAACATGAGGAGGAACTTCTTCACTTTGAGGTTGGCAGAGCCCTGGAAGAGGCTGCCCAGAGAAGTGGTGGAGTTTCCTTCTCTGGAGACATTCAAAACCCACCTGGACACGTTCCTGTGCAACCTGCTCTG
The DNA here is from genome assembly GCF_001431845.1 of Calidris pugnax. NCBI lineage: Eukaryota > Metazoa > Chordata > Aves > Charadriiformes > Scolopacidae > Calidris > Calidris pugnax. Next base: position 936,850 of record NW_015091277.1, on the reverse strand, counting down.
GGTGGACCTGCTCCGGCAGGGCGTTGGACTAAATGATCTCCAGAGGTCCCTTCCAACCCCTACCATTCTGTGATTCTGTGACTTGGTCGCTGGTGATTTCATTGTTGGTGGTCCAAAAAGTGAGGCTGATCAAATGCTGCTAAGTAAGGATGCGGTGGTTTCCAGTGTCAATTACAGCCCTTTGCTTTGATACCGCTTGTTTCCTGCCACTCCAAAATATGCCTTGCCTTGCGTGATTATGTGGGCAATGAGATTTCTTAGCAGATGCACTTATATTTAGATGGGAAAGAGTGGTAGTTATGGGTAGACAGCAGCATTTGGTGTTTGCTTTTTGTTAAAGCCCTTTTTAGTTTCTGTCACTCAGTGAAGGCACAAGAAGCATTGTGATTAACTTTGGTTTTGACATGGTTATAACTTGGTTTAAGACAAGAGGAAATGGCCTCCAGTTACACCAGGGGAGGTTTAGACTGGATATTAGGAAAAATTTCTTCACCTAGAGGGTTATCAAACATTAGAACAGACTTCCAAGGAAAGTGGTGGAGTCTCCATCTCCAGAGGTATTTAAAAGCCGGGCAGACGTGGTGCTGACGGACACAGTTTAGTGGTGGCTTGGACAGTGTTGGGTAGGAAATGGCCTCCAGTTACACCAGGGGAGGTTTAGACTGGATATTAGGAAAAATTTCTTCACCTAGAGGGTTATCAAACATTAGAACAGACTTCCAAGGAAAGTGGTGGAGTCTCCATCTCCAGAGGTATTTAAAAGCCGGGCAGACGTGGTGCTGACGGACACAGTTTAGTGGTGGCTTGGACAGTGTTGGGTAGATGGTTGGATTCGATGATCTGAAAGGTCCCTTCCAACCTCGACAATTCTATGATTCTGTATGTGTATGATGATTTAATTATTTTGGAACCGTTGTCAGATGTGCCACCCTTTTTCATGGGATCCAACAACTAATGAATAACGAATAGTAAATAATTCTTCTGTGAGTGCCCCAGAAGTTTAAAGCGAATAAAAGTCAGGAAAATTTCAGCTTTCTGTTCCTCCCACCTGCAGTGGAGGAACTTTCCTAGCGCAATGTGCTTGTCGCTGGTGGCCATTTCTGCAGTTGGGCCAGCCGTGCTTTCTTGGGCTTTTTCTCAGTTCAGCCCTGGGGAAGTTTAAATTCTTCCCACTTTGAGAGACTGGGATTTGACTGTAAAGTTTTCTGAAAAGATTTGTAAATAATAAATTTATTGGTGGAAAGAGTAATTTCACACATTAAAATTGTAGCAGATATAGTGAATTCCAGGGATAAAAAAACACAGCCAACTCCCCTAAACATACTTATTTCCTCTGCATCAAAATAGGGTCGAAATTAGGGAACAGCAGTGTTGGGAATAACTTTCCATGGAGCCTGATCATTTTAGGAGCAAGACTGAATTGAGACCACCTGGTCTGTTACTGAAAATGTTTGTCTATTCTGGTCTTAAAGTCTGTTTCCTTAAATAACCTGTTCCAGGGCTTTACTTTCCTCAAAGTTATATTTTTCTTAAACTGAATTTACTTTTTTTTTTTGCAAATCAACTGGTCATTTCTTGTCCTCTTTTCTCTGCATATAAAGAACATTTTTTCTCTCTCCTTTTCTTGCAATGATTTTTTATAGATGGGAAGACGGCTCCTCTTACAAACTTCTCTAAATGAGTTCCTTCAACCTCTTCTGCTTTCCGAACTGCTGCTCTGACTCTCCTGGGAACATTCCCACATTTATCTGGATCTTTCTCAAAGTGTGTTGCTTACTTTGCATTTTAATTCGCTCTCGCAAAATGCTCCCAGCTCTTTTTACCCCAGCGTTATCCACAAATTTTAAAGCTCACTCTCTACTTCTCATTAATGAAAATACAGGCTGGTTCCAGGATCTCCCTTGACATCTCCTTGCTGACATATACTATTGATAACTCTCTTTCGTACAGTTGTTCAGTGTCAGTCTCTAGTCATTTCTTGTGGATGAGAAAGCAATTTAAAAGCAGTTAAGATCCTGCCCTCAAAATATTATATGAAGTCGTGCACTGTGATGTATTTTTAGCCAATGTCCATTGTGTTACATACCTCCTGGGGGATTTGAATTATTTTTTCTCTTTCTTTTATATACTGCTGTACAACTTGACATAACTGGAGCAAGGGGCACTAAATAAATGAATAGAAATTTGATTTAAAAGAGAAAAAATAAATTACTTTTTTACACAGCAGTACTGCCTTCTGGGAGTTGTGGCTGCTGGAGTCTTTGTAGGGAGATGGTTTCCCTGAGGCCAGAAAGGGATGAGACAAACCCACGGCCAAGTTACCCACAAGAGGATAATGAGATGTCTAGGCAGGAACATACCTTCTGTCATCCCTAATACAACAGCGCAGGTGTCGGTGGTGTATGAGGAAAAGGACTACAGAAAGTGGCCAGATTTGTATTTTCCTCCCTGAACAGCATCTCCCACAGCCATTGGGAGTTGTACTGGGCCAGGCAGGCAGTTGCTGGGAGCAAGAATGACTTTTCTGATGTACTTATTAGCAGCTTCCACTTATTAATAGGACTGATGGAGTGAGGTCCAGTGGACATATGGCCCATCCCTGCCTTCGTATGTCATTATTGTGAGTGACACAGTACAGACTTGGCCTCAGTTTGGCTCTCAGATGCCAGTTGGGCAACCAAAAAGAAATCTATCCTTGTATCTGCCTATGGGACAGAAGTGAACTGGGATCCACAATGAAACTAAATGTGACATCTCCCCATAGCTTTTAAAATTAAAATCCCCCAGGGGGTAACTGTGAGATGGCTTAGCCTCTCCACCTGGGGCAAGACTCTTAGAAGTGCTGAGACGTCCTTCACCATCTCTGCTGAAGAGCCACCCCTGTGATTTCACTGAATTTCACTGAATTTTAGAGTTGGAAGGGACCATAGAGATCATCTAGTCCAACTCCCCTGCTGAAGCAGGATTGCCTAGAGCTAGAGCATGTTACTCAGGACTGCATCCAGGCGGGTCTTGAAAATCTCCAAGGAAGGGGACTCCACAACCTCCCTGGGCAGCCTGTTCCAGGGCTCTGTCACCCTCACCGTGAAGAAGTTTCTCCTCATATTTGAGTGGAACCTCTTATGTTCCAACTTGTGCCCGTTGCCCCTCGTCCTCTCACTGGGAACCACTGAAAAGAGTCTGGCTCCCTCCTCCTTCAACCCTCCCTTGAGATACTTGTAGGCATTGATAAGGTCTCCCCTCAGCCTTCTCTTCTCCAGACTAAAGAGTCCCAGCTCTCTCAGTCTCTCCTCATAAGGGAGATGCTCCAATCCTTGAATCATCTTTGTTGCCCTTCGCTGGACTCTTTCTAGTAGTTCCCTGTCCCTCTTGAACTGGGGAGGATGAGGATGTTTGGCCTCAGGGAGCAATGTACCGCAACGTTTCTGCAAATGAGGGCTGGAAAGGGGAGATTTTGGACAAGCGTATTGAGTGGGATTTCTCCAGTCAGCAGGGCTGACCTCCTCCCTTCTCGAATAAAGAAGGAGAAAGCACTGTGACAATGTGAAAGCCTGTTCCTGAGCCAGGACCTTGGCTGGGAATTACGGCCGAAGCATCATTTTTCACTGGTCTTCCAAGTGCTTCTAGAGGTTATGGTGTTGTGTTAAGATGCAATCGCCTGCCTTGGTATTTTCTCTCCGAGGCTCGGGAGGAGGGCATTTCTCCGAGTTGCTGGAATCGTGCTGGACCAGGCCCAAAACAAATGAGATTGAACTTAACCCATCAGCGGGGAGCCTGGTGAGATCGAAGCCCTGGGCTCTGAAAGCAGATGCTTGGGGGCAGCTTCTGTGGGTAAACTCTGGTCTTTGGGCTCCTTTGTCTTCCCCCACTTGTTTTTCCTATGTATAGATACAGCTGAGAAGCTACCTCTGTTTCAGCTTGTTTAAAGAAAAAAGGAAGATCATTCATCCAGGCCTGGGCTTTAAAAGAGAAAACAAAATCTCTGGTTAGTGGCATTGTCGGGAAAGTTTTTTACAAGCCCATTTAGGTTCAAGATGGGGTCAAAAGCTTTGTTTTGGCTATTCAACCCATCCATCCAGAATGCCCCAGGTCCTTTATCCAAAACTGAGGGAAGCTTGGGGACTTTTGAATAAGATTTTGGTTTTTATTTTCTTTTCTTTATTTCAGGCTGGGTGGGATGGAGACAGCTATGGAAAGGTATATCTCCTGGTAGATTCACATGGTTTTTTTTCAAAATTCAGGAGTGGGTGGAAGGAAAGGGAGATTCCCAGGTCTCAATGCAGGAGGTAGAAGAGTTTTGCTCTCTGTTTGAATGAGGTAAATTTAACTGTTGGGTGCCTTGTACATTTGAGGCGTGAATGTCCTCAATGGTTAACTGGCATCAGAGTGGACCCGTGTTCCTTTTCTTGGCCATTTTAATGGGCTCTCAGCACGAGGTGGCACAGATGCACTGCACATCCACCACCGTGCTTCTGCAGACCCCCCCCCATCCTCCCCAGGTGAACCTCCGGGCAACGGCCTTTCCATCTACCGGTAGAGCTGAGTAAGGTTGTCAAATACCCTCCCCTCTTCTAATGTCAACACGCGTGTATTTGAACCTTTGCTCTGAATATTTAATGCATTTACTAATACATTTATGAGGAGTCATTGGGAGGTTTCCTGGCGGAGGGGCCCCGGCTCGCAGGGGCAATAACAACGCCTTTGGTTCAGCGTTAGGCAAACACGCTCAGTGTGGTTGCAGACTTCGGCTTCGGTAGAGGCTTTCAAAGGTTTGTAAATATTTACACACACTCCCGAATGAGGGGGAGGAAAGGAGGG
>NW_015091277.1:839785-931492 GCF_001431845.1 Calidris pugnax | reverse complement strand
GGGGGGGGGTTGGCCTTTAAACACTGAACCTGGGGAGGAATGCGAGTCAGAAATAACAAACAGGGGGCCCGCCTGAGTCAGAAAAAAATAAAGGAAGAACAAGAACAAAATCTCAACACCTCATTAATCCTGTAACTTCTCCTAAAGCATTACCTCATGAGGAATTCCTATAAATCTCATGGATTTGTTTTCATCTATTAATGGAGTGCTCAACTCAAGATTCCCACTCATGCTCCTCTCTCCTTTCCCTGCCCCAAACCAGCCTTAGAGTGTTTCTGTCCAAAATAGCCATGCAGAATAAGATTTAGGAGAGATGTCAGCAATTCCCTAATCTCCAAAGTGCCTGTCTTGTAGCTTCAGGACTAACAAGTAGTAGAAGAAGTAGTAGAAGTAGCAGTAGAAGACTACAAGTGGTACAAGAAAGTACTTCTTGTACTATCAAGTAGTTTCAAGACTCCATCAAGTTCACAGCCCCATGCTGTTGGGTGCACCACAAGACCTGAGCATGAGTGTCTAGCTGAGCATCTGGCTAAACATGAACACTTCTGCCCTGAGCTATCTTTACAACCCATGGAGAAATGGTATCTCTAGGACATGGTTCATTTCACCCAAAAGTCAATGCCTGTTGTGCTGTAATGTCCAGTGACCCAACTTGAAGTATTTTAGGAGGGTGAGATAGCTGTATTTTGAGAATGGCTGGGGATCCATGATGGATCAATGAAAGAGACTTCCCAATTCATGAGTCACATCTGAAACCTTCAAACCAGCTGCTTACATGCAGACAAAGCAAGGGAACCCCACACAATGTCCGATTTATCCCAGCAAGTCTGTCTTTAATTAAAAGCAGAAGCAAAACAAGCAGTGGAAGTCCATGTGATATTTGGTGACCTGTCATCCTACGCCATGGTCCTGCTGCGCTGCCTGCTCCTGGGTCAGGGCTCAGGGTGATATAGGGCCAGCTCCCGGGCTAATTGTGTGATGCTGGGGGACACTTTGGGGGAGAAAAGTGCAGAATCCAGCCCTGCTAGCATCACTTGTGATTTCCCTGATAGGGTCAGGGCTAGATTGTGGGTGTAACAGCCTACTCGGGAGCTTTCCCAGCCCGGGATCATTGGCACAAAGCCTGTGCAAATACTCTGTGGCTGCAGAGTTCCTCCTTCATCCTTTTCAGGGTAGGTAGTGTTGGACAAACACTGGTGTTTGTTCTTTAGGGTATCATCTTCTCCCATCTCCTTTCAGACAGCTTTGGAGCCTGCCCGGGAATGCAGATTGCTAGGGACTACTAGTTCTTGTTTTGGTGGAGTATCACCATACCTTTACCTGTCTGCCTGAACGGGACCTAAGTGCCTGCCCTCATTGATCATAGAATCATAGAATGGTTTGGGTTGGAAGGGACCTTAAAGACAATCCAGTTCCAACCCCCTGCCATGGGCAGGGACACCTCCCACCAGACCAGGTTGCTCAAAGCCCCATCCAGCCTGGCCTTGAACCCCTCCAGGGATGGGGCAGCCACAGCTTCTCTGGGCAACATGTCCCAGTGCCTCTCCACCCTCACAGGAAAGAATTTCTTCCTAATATCTAATCTAAATCTCCCTTCTTTCAGTTTAAAACCCTTCCCCCTTGCGCTATGGCTCCGTTCTCTAATCAAGAGTCCCTTCCCAGCTTCCCTGGAGCCCCTTTTAGAGACTGGAAGGCTGCTATAAGGTCTCTCCGGAGCCTTCTCTTCTCCAGGCTGAACAACCCCAACTCTCTCAGCCTGTCTTCATAGGAGAGGTGCTCCAGCCCTCTGATCATCTTTGTGGCCTCCTCCGGACCTGTTCCGACAGGGTCAGCCTGATGGCAGCCTGAACGCCGCTGGGCCTGAACTGAGAGTCAGGGCAGGAATTTAACGTTATTTTGGGTGATGCAAGTGTAAACCTGGGCATCAGATGCAGCCCTGGGACTCTCCTTACCTCCCTTGCAGGTGTGGAGGGCTGCTTGCCTGGGTGCTCACCCCCGCCATGTGCTTCTGCAGCTGGGATGTAACCCTTCAGGCCCCAGCCACCACCACAGGGCAGTGGTTTGGAAAGCCCTGCCTGGATAGGGAGGCTCTACAGAGAGAGGTGGATAGGTTGGATCGATGGGCCAACATTAATGGTATGAGCTTCAACAAGTGCCAGGTCCTGCACGTGGGCCACAACAACCCCGTGCATTGCTACAGGCTTGGGGAAGTGTGGCTGGAGCTGCCTGGTGGAAAAGGACCTGGGGGTTCTAATTGACAAGTGGCTGAATATGAGCCAGCAGTGTGCCCAGGTGGCCAAGAAAGCCAACGGCATCCTGGCTTGTATGAGAAATAGTGTGACCAGCAGAAATAGGGAGGCAATCATCCCCCTGTACTCAGCACTGGTGAGGACACACCTCGAGTATTGTGTCCAGTTTTGGGCACCTCAATACAAGAGAGATATCGAGGTGCTGGAGCGAGTGCAGAGGAGGGCAACGAAGCTGGTGAAGTGCCTGGAGAATAAATCATATGAAGAGCAGTTGAAGGATCTGGGACTGTTTAGTTTGAGGAAGAGGAGGCTGAGGGGAGACCTCATCACTCTCTACAACTACTTGAAAGGACACTGTAGAGAGGTCGGTGCTGGTCTCTTCTCACAGGTAATTAGCGATAGAACAAGAGGGAATGGCTTCAAGCTCCAACAGGGTAGGTTTAGACTGGACATCAGGAAACAATTTTTCACAGAAAGAGTGGTCAGACACTGGAATAGGCTGCTCAGGGAGGGGGTTGAGTCACCATCCCTGGATGAGTTTAAGAGTCATTTAGATGTGGTGTTGGGGGATATGGTGTAGGGGAGAACTTTGTAGAGTAGGATAGGTGGTTGGACTCGATGATCCCGAGGGTCTTTTCCAACCTGAATGATTCTATGATTCTATGACCTGTGCTTGCTCACCGCCTTCTCTTTCTTCCAGGCAATGCAACAAGACCTCCAACGGGAGCGACAGCTGCGACTTGATGTGCTGCGGCAGAGGCTACAACCCCTACATGGACAAAGTGGTGGAGCGGTGCCACTGCAAGTACCACTGGTGCTGCTACGTGACCTGTAAAAAGTGTGAGCGGACTGTCGAGAGATATGTGTGCAAATGAGAACCCTCCTCTCTCCGCCCGGGAGCTGAGACGCCAGCGGCACCCCAGCACTATCCAGAGAAGAGAAAACATTTCCCCGACTAGACGCTGTTTATCTTGTAAAGACACAGACTTGGAGAAAGATGGTAGGAGGGAAAAAAAAAAAAAGAAAAAAAAGCAATCACACCCGTAAAAATAAGACCCTTAAAAAACATCCCCAAAAAACCAACCCACAAATGTTTCCCCCCCACCAATAAAACCCTCTCTGAGAAGACAGAAAACTCATTTGGGATAGTATCTTCTTCCACAGTATTTCCTATGGTTGCCGATGATGTCCAGCCATCAAGTGCCTTAGTATTTTGAGAAACAAAAGTAGAAACTTTCCCTGGGGAAGAGAAGTGACTCTTTTTTCAAAATAACTAAGGCTCACACCCACCTGTGCCTTCAAGTGCAGGTACCGAGTCTGCGTTAGGACTGTCCCAGAAGGGAAAACTCTACCACTTTTCAGCAATAACTGCCTTTACTGCCAAAGACTTAATTTTTGACATGGAAGCATCCACTCCAGATGATAAAGGTGGAAAGATTTCAGGTCAATCCCCTGAAATGAACAAATCATTTAAACCTTTCTTTTATGCAGTCTGCGACTTTGAAGTTGACTGCTGCGGGAAAAGCTCTCCATGATTTTTCCAGGGTGGATGGGGTTTCAAATTCAGCTGTGCAAGAACCCCCGTGGCATCCTGGAGGCAGTGAGAATAGGGTACCCTGAGAAGGGCTTTATGGGGTCCAGGAGATCGTAGTGGAGCCATCAGGATAAAGTAACAAAGTCAAGACAAAATCCAGGGGGAAAAGTAAAAAAAACCCAAACATCTCCTGCTCTTTTTCTCTTGCCCTTTGGGTGTGATGCCCTTAGTCACTGATGTTCTGCCACGCTGGGCATTCAAGTCCTTAGGGAAACGTGCAGCTGCCTCTTTTTTCCCCTGCAAAACTATTGACCTGGCCCCAAGAAACTGCAGAGAGTGGAGCGGGTCCAGTCCTGGCTGCAGGGAGGTCATCCATGCAGGGCAGCAGCTATTCCCAGCAGGAGGGAGTGGGAACGTGTCCGTCCTTCACGTGGCCGTGGCCCTGCCCTGACACAGCAGAGAACCACTATCTGTGGCTGTACATATTTTCTTTTGTATGCGGACATACAGAAATATTTATAAGATATATCTCGCGCTTTCGTCTACTCTACTTCCTACATAAATATACCTATATATGATAAACGAGCATTAACAATAGTATGAAATAAATGCTGAAGTTACTGGTGCAACAGCAAAATGTTAGATTATTATGTTTCACTCTCCTACTTGGAAAGCAACCCTGCTTTCCCTCCCAAGGACGGGAGAAGAGCATGGCTCGAGGCACTCGCTGGCGTGGGATAGATAAGTTCCTTTATTCCCTGCCTCCCCAGCCTCTTCAGCTCGAGCAGAATTAGCCAAGATACAGTCAAGACAATGAAACAGAGCACTTGAGGAAAGGAAGAGTCACTGCTCTTGTTGTGCTTTTCATATCAGCCATCACTCTCATTAGTAAAATATCCCAGTGCCCCCAAGGAGCATAATAACAAACGTGACTAATACCCCTCATGGGTGGTTTGCTCCTTGTTCCTGCATGTTGTGTTGGAAGGTTTAGCTTAAGCTTAAGCTAGATTCCCTTTCGTGCTCTGTTTTGTTTTGTTTTCTTTTTTTTTTTTTTTTTTTTTTTTTTTTTTTTTTTTTTTTTTTTTTTTTTTTTTTTTGCAATGGATATCCGGCTCGGTGTCAGCAAAAGTGACATTGGAGAAGGATATCTGCTCCAGGAGCGGGAGGCAGCAAAGCCTGTGAGGTCCTTCAGGTCATTTTTGGGCATGCTGTCCCCCAAGAAAAGTGCTGTAAGCAGCCAAAAAATCACTCCTACATAAGCGGGGAGGACAGTGCCCCTTTCCAAGGGGGAAACACATCCATAACACCACAGTCTTCCTCCAAATCCCATTCTTTTCCCCACCCAGTTGCTCTCTAGGAGGCAACTGCCCCTGACATGTCTCTGAGCAGCCCTGGGAGCTGGAGGAGAGAAGGGTTGTGGGGTATAGAGCAAAATTAGAGATATTTTGTACTCCTCAGCTACTTTGCTTTGCTGTAACGAGTTTGGTTTCCTCGCCTCCTTCCCTCCCCCCATCCACGAGCAGGCAAAAAGAGGCCTTTGGTAGTTTGTCAGTGGTTTGTGTTATTGTCACCCCATAAAAGCTGGTGGACTGAAACGTCTCCGCAGTGCGGTGTGATGAGCGGTGGGTGTCTATAGGCTGACATGCAGACAGGCTGGTGGCACAAATCCCACTCCTCTCCAAAGCCAGAATTTGGCTTCGCTTGATATGTAAAGAAATGGTCTACTTTCATTCTTTTAAGGAATTTTATTTTTATTTCCAGTCACTGATGAAGCCAACAAGGCAGGGATGTTCTGACCAAAGAAAAATTTGAGCATTTCAATGCTATTCTGTAATGACTGTTTTTCTTGCTCCCTTGCTGATGTCCTGAGTCTTTCTGCTTGGCGTAAAAATAGTGAGATGGAAGAAATTCTCTATATGCACATTGTTTTCAGCTGCGTTTCACTCCTACGGTGTCAGGCCCATGTTCCTCAGCTGCTTTTTCCATGTCAGAAGAAACCATAACTTTCCAGAGCATGAAAAGATGTGAGCAAGCCCACCAGGCATCTGCAGGTCCATCAGGTGGGAAATGACCCCTCAGTAGACCTTTAGCCATGGTGGTATCTCACGCTTCACATCTGCCTCTGCCCACAGCTGTCTGTCACTGAAGATGCTGAACTGAAATGACTGCAGTGCTTGGAATTTTGCATTTGGGGGCATCCAGGCTCAAAAATCCCTCCTGGCTCCTCTAGATAATCCATCAGGGGCTTCAGCTGAATTTTTCTGCTTTGAGCTAAGAGTCTATGTGGCCCCAGCCCATGTCTTGGGCTGTTGCTCTATGAATTTATGCCTTTACACTGGTTTTGCTATAACTCTAACCTTTCAGGGTCCTTCTCCAGAGCGGCTGCACCCTGAATTAGCTATGTGCCCAGGGTGATGAGCCTTACTGAGGTGAGAGTCATGCACAGGGAAAGGTCTGATAAACAGCAGCCTCCCTTCTTACGCAGTCCTGCTTCATCCAGCAAATTATTGTGATCTCCTTCCTGATGGTGTGGCATTTTCTAATTTTTCAGAAAATGGCTGTCTATAAGAGGGAGGCAGTGCTTTCTGGTTTGTTTATTTTTCCTTTTAATACTAACTAGGAATAAAAAGAGAGTCTATAACATGGGACCGTACTGGTGGAACGACTCATGGTGCGTCTTGCTCCTTGCAACCTGGCTCTGATGCTTTTCTCCTGGCACCAGCAGCAAAGCACAGAGGGGCCGCTTTTCTCCTGGCACCAGCAGCAAAGCACAAAGGGGCCAGAAGAGAGAAGAGTCCTTGCTCTCAGCTGCAATGCTGGGTGCAACAAGAGGCCAAAATGTAGCTGCCAAATGATTTTCTCTGTATGTGTGGCCTGAAAGATACTTGGGAGAACATTTGTCACAAACCAGTTGTGCAAGGAAACCTTATCCCTAATGGCAAGGCAAGATATTCATGTACCAGTGTCCTTCCCTCCCCAGCGCCTCTGCAACCAGTTTTCAAGGCTTTGCTCCAAAACACTGAGGTCTTTCAGTTTCTGAATGGAATGGCTTTAATTATAGTGAATGTCTCTGTCAGGCGATGCTACAGTTCCCTCTCTCATAACATGCCCTGCCACGTCCTAACAGCTGGTATAGTTTGGCCCAGGTCCATGTCCTACTACACAGCTCTGTTGATTTACACTAGCTGGGAAAATACAGCTGATATAGTCCCATAAATACTACTATTTCAAAATATTACAATATTACCCCTGAGGGTAAAGGGCAAGCTATCTCGAAAAGTATTATGTCGGTGGCTTTGTAGCATTTATTCATTTGAAAAAAATATCCGTGAATTAATAAAAGAGTTTTGACTTAATGCTATTTCCAAATCTGAGGATTTAGACTTTGTGTTCTGGTTTTATTATTTTTTTGATGAATTCCCACCACCACCATCCTCTCCCTCTTCCAGTTTTATATAATTTAGGTTGCTCCCCAAGGTAGGCAAACGACTTTCATTACACAAAATTCCCATCCAATTGTTTAGTTTCACCCTCAAAATGGGAAGTATCTTAATGATGCCAAAGCAGGCAGCCCACAAGCATTTCACGTGCAGCTACACAAGCCCTTGTTGAGGGGAAAGGAGGCAAAAATCTGAAATACAGTTAACAGAGTCTTTGTCAGGAAGGTGATAAAAGAGTCCATGAGGGACCATCCCTTTTCCTGCTAGAAAAAGAGATCCTCCAAGTGAGTTGAGCTTGTGCTGCCCAGGTCTGGGCTACCTGCTGGGAGAAGATTACAGAACCACAGTCACAGAATAGTCAGGGTTTGAAGGAACCTCTGGAGATCACCTAATCCAAACCACTACCAGAGCAGGGTCACCCAAAGCAGCTGGACAGGAACGCATCCATGTAGGTTTGAATGTCTCCTGAGAAGGAGACTCCACACCGTCTCTGGGCAGCTTCTTCCAGGGCCCTGCCACCCTCACAGGAAAGAAGTTTTTTCTCATATTGAGATGGAATTTCCCTTGTTTCAGTTCGTGCCCCTTGTCCTATTGCTGGGCACTACTGAGAAGAGCCTGGCCCCATCCTCTTGCCACCCACCCTTTAGATATTGCTCAGCAAATTGCCACCCACCCTCTAGATATTGCTCAGCAAAGATGGGATTCCCTCTCAGTCTTCTCTTCTCCAGGCTGAACAGCCCCAGCTCTCTCAGCCTTTTCCTCATTAGAGAGATGCTCCATTCCCTTGATCATCCTTACAGCCCCAGGTCTTTCAGCCTTTTCCTCATTAGAGAAATGCTCCATTCCCTTGATCATCCTGGTCGCCTCCACTGGACTCTCTCCAGCAGTTCCCCGTCCTCCTTGAACTGGGGAGCCCAAAACTGGACACTGCCTCCTGCTAGGAGGTGGGTCCGGAGGTAGTCGAGGACATGGGGAGCAAGAGGAAAATTCAGCCCTGGGTTCTCTTGTCCTTACCACCCTCACCCCACCAGGAATGATTTCCCTTCCCTACATCGGGCAGAGGGTCATGAAACACCATCAGTTTGCTCCCAAGAGCAGACGGGAGCCAGTACAGGCACGACTTTGTCCTCTACATGTGGGAGAAGGAGCAGAAAGCAAGATTTGGGAGAGGAGAGGAAAGAGCAGGAAACTCAAAATCCACCTGAGAGTAATGACTTTAACATGTACAACATGTTTTGTTTTGTTTTGTTTTCCCCTCAGGACCAGTTTAATCAGTCAGACACAGTTTGATTAAATATCTCAGCACAGCCATGGTTTATTCATCTAGAGCGAAAGTTACCCCCTGTTCAGAGAAGCAGCATTAGCTTTGCTTTTTGATTATAAGAGCAACAATAATAATAAAATAATAACAATGGTATGCATTGTGGATCGTTTTTATTTCCTTTTTGTCAAGAGTAAGTGGACTATTTTGTCTGTATTGTAAAGATGAAATTAGTTATTTTAAAGATCTTTTTCTGGATTGTGTGGAGGTTTTTTTTTCTCTTTTAAGTGGAATTTTTCAAGGTACTCACCAGAACCACATGGCCTCAAGATTTCTCTTAAGAAAATAGAAAGGGAGAAGAGGGTGTGATGCAATTGCACGGCTCCAGGAGCTGGGAGGTGAAGGGAAATGCTGCAAAAGCTGCAGAGCTTATGAGAAAGCCAATGGGCTTGAAATGTTCTGCTGGGGCTCTTGTGCTCCTCTCCATGCAGGGATGAGCTTCGGACATAAACCTGGTGGTGGCTTGAGTTACTTTGAGAGTTTCCCCACTCGTACAATACAGCAACAGCTCAAATGGGGACAGCTCACACGCTTCCAGCTAAACATGTGAATAAGTGTTCTTCTGGATCCAGGCCAAAGTGCTGAAAACCTTAGAGAATTAGATCCTATAAATGCCAGTTATCAATACCGCAGATCTCTCTGCAGGGTAACTGCTGACAAAAACGGGCTTTTTAAAGTAGAGATCCACGTTCCTTGGAAATTTTCTAACTCTGGGCCCCAAACTCACTCAGCCTGGGATCAGGTCTGTAGGGTTGCTCAGCGGTGATGAATGACGAACCCAGGCTGGAGTGAAGGTGGGAGCATAAAATAAAACCAGGTAAAGTTGGGCGCTCACAAGCCCATGTTTGTCTGAAGCTCTATTTTGTGACAGCTTCATTTCAGCATCCTCAAGCATCTCTCAAAATCCATACTGAATTTCAGAGGAAAGAGACGTTTTAAGCCCATCATTCTAAGGGTCTTCCTTCCTTCTCCATTGTTCCTCATCCTAAATTTCAATCCATTTAGGATTATCCCAGGTCATCACATCTGATCAAGCTATTTAGGATTATCCTAAATAATGATGGACTTAAAATCTCTCTTTTCTCTGAAATTCAGCATGAATTTTCTGAAAAGAGTGAATCTTTGAGGAGATCGAAGTTGAGCTGTCACAAATCCCTAGATCTTCAGAGAATTAGGACTATCCTAAAGAGCCTGAAATTTAGGATGAGATGCTATAATCTGGGTCATTAATAAAAATCATTGATAGCGCAACTCCATCACCAATGAAAACCAACTAGTGGGCATATCTCAAATAAAATGTTCCCTCCCCAGCTCCAGGAGGTTGATCATGTAAAGGAGGATCCAGACCTTCCTCTGCTGGGTGCAGACGCAGAAAACACGCACAACCTCCAGCTACTTTCCACCCTGCTACCTGCTCAATATGCAATTAATTTTACAAAGTGCTGCACTTGTTGGCTGGGGCCAGGCTCAGGCAGGAAAACTGTTTTCTTTTCTAAGCTCCTGCTCCATCCAGGGCTGCTCTCCTCATCTGGCTCGGACAGATTAAAATACCACCTCGGTGCTCACCTCTGCAGGTGCTTCCTTCCCTGCTGCAAGCGGCGAGGAGTGTGAGCTGGAAGTATCTTTGCATCTGGGGAAAGTGGGAGACGATGGCTAGAAACTCCCTGTATATCCATGCTTGAGGAGCAGCCCTCAGCACGACATAAAAGCTTCAAACTTGACAGTTGCAAAGACTTGGCTGATTTAAGGCAGTCACTACTCCCCAGCTCACCCTGACCCCCACACATAACTCTTCCTCCCCTGGCTATAGAGCTGCTCTCAGCAGTGAAACATCTGGTACTGTTCAAGTCTTTGCCTTGACCTTGGCCCTGTAGGAGACCTTTGACCACTGGGGCTTGGAAGAGGAACATCAAGGGGACGCCCAAGGGCACTTGGGCCATGGAGATGATCTGAGGGCTGGAGCACCTTTCCTATGAGAGAATTGGGGTGTTCAGCCTGGAGAAGAAAAGGCTCCAGGGAGACCTTACACCCCCTTCCAGTCCCTAAAGGGGCTCCAGGAGAGATGGGGAGGGGAGCCATAGGATGAGGGGGAACAGTTTTACACTGAAAAAGGGGAGATTGAGATGAGATCTCAGGAAGAAATTCTTTGCTGTGAGGGTGGTGAGACCCTGGCCCAGGTTGCCCAGAGAAGCTGTGGATGCCCCATTCCTGGAGGGGTTCAAGGTCAGGTTGGAGGGGGCTTGGACCAACCTGATTTAGTGGGAGGTGTCCCTGGGGGGTACCTCCTGGGGGGCAGGGGGGTTGGAAGCTGATGATCTTTAATGTCCCTTCCAACCCAAATAATTCTATGATTCTACGGTTTCAAATGGTCTCAACATTTAAGCAATGGCTATGATTCCTCTAAATCCACGATTATTTCCCTTTTAGTGACATGTTCAAGGTCATGTCCTGGAGGTTGGATGGGGCTTGGACTACGGTTTCAAATGGTCTCAACATTTAAGCAATTTAATTGCACCCCTGGTGATGCAAGGACTCAAGGACATTTCTTCTCTCCATAGCACCGACCCCAAGAGCTCTTCCAGGACCGCCATGGACCATCAAACTGGGTGACACTCAAAAATGTGCTCTGCAAAGCTGTGGAGCTGATCCGGCTTCATAATTACCACCAACACACATAGGTCAGGTAAGACCTCCAGGTCTGGTCCTTACGCGAATCATTCTATGATTCTATGATTTCAAATGGTCTCAACATTAATTGCACCCCTGGTGATGCAAGGACTCAAGGACATTTCTTCCCTCCATAGCACGGATCCCAAGAGCTCTTCCAGGACCGCCATGGACCATCAAACTTGGTGACGCTCAAAAATGTGCTCTGCAAAGCTGTGGGGCTGATCCAGCTTCGTAATTACCACCAAGACACATAGGTCAGGTAAGACCTCCAGATCTGGTCCTTACATCCCCAAATCACCAAGGGGGGCTTCTGACTTAAAAAAGACCTTAGTAAACAGTCCCAAGTTGTTGAATCAATTCCCCCGGGAGGAATTCACCTCCTCTGACATTGCACAGGTCATGGAGCAAGCTGTCCTCAGCTCCCTGTGCTGTCAATAAAGATATTTCTAGCGTGCTAGAAACTTGGCGTGCCTCCAGAGTGTGGATGGGGAGGAGGATAAGATGAATTGTGTCCATTGGGAGTCAGCGTGATCCTTTTCATGTAGACATCCGTAGAGCAGATGTCAATGGTCGGATGAGATTATCCTTAGCCTGATGCTTGTCGTAGAGGTCCTTCTGTTTTGATGTTTGGTCTTGTTATAAACCAAGCTAATTAGTTGTTAAGTATAGCTGGACTATTAGCATCAGAGCATGATCATATATAACTCCTATGCCCAAAACGATTACAGCTGGCATCTATTATTTTACATAAATTGCTTAAAGACACTTCCAAATAAAACAATGAGACTCAATGGGTGAAATCAAGCACTGTAAACATGTACATGTAGCTGGTTAGATTTACTTTTTCCTCTTCTCTCCATTAGAGGGAACATTTTCATCTTGGGATTTGCACACAATTCCAAGGAAACTAAAAAAGTTACCTTTTGTGGAGTTCATAAGGAAAATCAAACCATTCAAGCACACTGTCCACTTTGCGGTTGCAGCTGAATGTCAGACTCAAGGCCCCTGAACTTGACTCTTATTGTTAATTGCTTTGGTACAAAGTAACTTTTTTTTTTTTTTTTTCCCTAACCATTAAAGAGGCTATTCCAGATAATAAAATATAAACAAAGAAACTTCAAAGAACAAAATGAATTCCATGCAGTAACTGTGTTTTACATGAATATTGAATAGCTGGTAGAGGATTTCTCCTCGCAAAATATTTTCCATTACTCTCTGTAGCCTGGCTAATAACATAAGTGCCCTGGCTTACCTTTAGGAGACTTAGATTAGCTGAGAGATCTTGCTGCATAGAAGCACACTGATCATCCTTTCAACATCACCCTCTTTCTCCTAAAAATGATCTGGGCCAGTCTAACGAGGTTGACCTTCTTTCTTGTTGCTGATACCCTGCTGGTGCTTTTGAAAGTTATATCACTTATATCAGGATATCACTTCTTTCAATGGCGTGTGTACTGGATGAAATGTATGAGAATAAAGGAATCATGGAGAATGAGATGAAATACTCCAAAAAATCAGCACTCAAGGGGAAGGTGCTTCAAAATGCCTTTTAGGCACCTAAACTCAATAGTGAGACTTGAGTGCCTCAGTGACTAATATATTATTGTATATTTTGTCCTTTTTTTAAGTCCAGACCCATTGCTCCTTCCCAGCTTTACAACTAATGTGGGTGTATTAATAGAATAGATATAAAGGAATTGAGTCCAGGACTTCAACAAAATTTTTATTAATTTAATTAAATGTTACTCCCACCCTCTTCAAGCACAACCAAACGCAACTCCACTGATCTTGAATCCCATCCAACTTTTCCTTCTGCACCAGATCCCCTGGTTTTTCAGGTGCTTTCATGCAGAGGAGCACCTGGGGTGAGAATCACCTCATGCAGCTCCAGGTGACAGCAGTGGAGACACCTCCATGAGAGCGAATCCAGCACAGTCTTCATGATGGCTGGGTAAGAGGAAGGTATGAAATGGCTGCATCCTCTCTGTTATTCTGTCTTTTAGCCTGGTCTGGGGTAGGAACATCTGATTTGTGTTTTACCTGGTTTGTCTCTGAGACCCGGCCAGCCTCACCTAATTCTGGATTATAATTGAATTGACTCATTCTGCTGGGTTGCATGCTCAGGGACTTTTCACTCCTCTAGCTGGGACTAGGTAACCAAGTTATGTTAGAAGAAATCCACCGGAGCTGGGTTTATATTTATCATCACCCTGTAACTAAGACTGACACACAAAAAGATTAAAGCAATAAAACCCAAAATAGAACATCTTCTTGCAGGGTTGGGTTTTGTTTTTTTTTTTAAAGGCCCGAAGTTTTCAACTAGGATTTGCCTTGACAGGATAAAGTACATTTTCAGACTCGGCTTCTTAATGGGCTACATCTGCTTAATGTAATTTTGCATCTGAACTGTGTGTCTTGTCAGACACAAGCACAGTCAGAGCTGCACTCAGCGGTACTCACTTTCCCTGGAATCAGATAAACTCAGCCCAATAAATTAGTTTTACTGCTCTCGGTATCACCCTGTTATCATTGTGAGTGATTTAGTCTGGGCTTCCCAAACTGCCCCATTCTTTCCCAATGAAAGAAATGGAGCTCCCAAAATAAATATAAACAAATTATTCCTTCTTCCACTCTCTTTTTCTTTCTCTTCCCTTTTCCTTCTTTCTTTTTCTTTCCTTTCTTTTTCTTTCTTCTGCTCACTTTTGCTCTTTCTCTCTTTATGTTTTGCCTTTTTTCTCACTTTCTTTCTCGCACTCTCTCTCTTTCCAGCGATGGGCAATATAAAACAATTCACAGTTACATTTTTTAAAAGTATAGCTTTTTGCTCAAAGAGAAGCTATTTAATTAGGCAATTGTGACCTGGTTCTCAGCTGGTGTAAATCAGCAGCGATGATTTATACCAGCTGAACATATGAATTCTGGTGTTTGGTAGCGGGTTTTAGAGGGTCTGCCTTGTAAAGTGCATTGGGCTGTGTATTATATTAGCTACAAGAACATTTTGTAAAAATACAGTTGTATTTTATGCCATATTTTTTTTCATATCCTTTATATTCCCACGTTGTTTGCATGATTAAACAAGAGGAAAGATGGACTTGTCGTTGCAGAACAGACCGGGAGCTGGGTGATAATGGTCTAAGCTCCCTCTTACATCATGGGGAAGTCACTTGAAGCTGAGGTGCTGAGTAACCCATACGAGGTATTGACAGCTCACAAGCCCCGCTGGAGCCCACTGTGCTTTACGGGGATCTAAAGGGCCTCCAGAGGCATCTGGAGCTGTGATGGATGCAGCCCACAGGTTGAAAGCTCAGGAGGGAAGGAGGTGGGAATAGGTGTTGACCCACCATGGTGTTAGAAGGGAAGGACAGTGCAGTGTTGGGGAAAATAGGAAGCAGCATTTGTGCTTTTTTGGAAAGGAGTTTTGTTTTCTCAGAAAGACTGACAGATCTGTTCCTGGGGTAAATGAATTTAAGAGTGACAATTGATGTATGGACCCATGATTAGGGAAATCTGAGAAGCTGGTGAACATCTTCTGCTCCTCTCACAGGGTTAGCTATGCCTGGCAGAGGGTTAGGAAAGGAATGAACACTTGGGAGTGGCAGTTTCTGGCCAAAAGTTGGCCAAAAGTTTGTTTGTCAGAGCTGATAGTTGTAGGAGAGATGACATATTCTGGCAAGCTGGGGGAACTTGAGGGGGGATCTGATCAATGCTCATAAATATTTAAAGGGTGGGTGTCAAGAGGATGGGGCCAGTCTTTTCTCAGTGGTGCCTAGTGACAGGACAAGAGGTAACGGGCACAAACTTGAATATAAGAAGTTCCATCTAAACATGAGGAGGAATTTCTTTCCTGTGGGGGTGGCAGAGCCCTGGAAGAGGCTGCCCAGAGAGGTGGTGGAGTCTCCTTTTCTGGAGACATTCAAAACCCACCTGGACACGTTCCTGTGCAACTTGCTCTGAGTGACCCAGCTCTGGCAGGGGGTTGGACTAGATGATCTCCAGAGGTCCATTCCAACCCCTATCATTCTGTGATTCTCTGATTCTGTGACTGCATTTTGGGCCCAGATTTTTTAAGGACATAAGTCTCTTGGGACATTCTTCTTACGCCTTCAAAAATGTCTGCATGTCCATCCTCTGTCCTTTCAGATGTCTTCTGGTCTCAGTGGCCAGTTCCAGCAAACTTTGGCAGGGAACTGAGGTTTTAAGAGCACCAAAAGCAGATGATATCCCATCTGGCTAGAAACGCCAACTCTGTTGCTAAGCTGGACTCCCCCTATCAGCGATTAGAAATTGGCATTAGGGACCAGTTTCATATTTGCATAAAGTAGCCCAGAACTTCTCTGATAAAGGTAATACAC
The DNA here is from genome assembly GCF_001431845.1 of Calidris pugnax. Taxonomy (NCBI): domain Eukaryota; kingdom Metazoa; phylum Chordata; class Aves; order Charadriiformes; family Scolopacidae; genus Calidris; species Calidris pugnax. The sequence goes on along the minus strand of NW_015091277.1, from coordinate 915,926 downwards.
TGATAAAGGTAGTTCAGCATTATTCTCCTTAATGATCAATTATACTTGGCATACTTCAGAGAACAAACGATGTTACTGTACTTCTTGTAGAGCCAGGTAAATTAATTTATTTAGTGATAATAATCCCAAACTCTTGGAGCTGAGTTCCCGTCTCTATTCTGGCTAAATTGCCTTTGAAACGTGCTAAATCTATGGGCATAATAAGTCAAAGAAAGGCATTTCTCTATGAAACACCAATTCATTTTCCTCCTCTCCTTTGTGCTCGGTTATAACCGGGAATTCATAAGAGTGTGCTTGAGAGTGGAAAACTGTATTATCCTTTAAATATGGTGTCCCAGCTACAGCTGAACTTTCTGTTTGGACTTTGACCAAGCTGCTGGGCTTAAATCCCAACTTTGGAGCTACCAGATGGACCACATTATTCTCACTTGCAGAAACCCTATCAGAGAAACTGTTTCGACCAGAACAGGTCTGCTGCTCACGGAAGGTGCGAGGTACTAATGGGACATTGTGTTCCTGCCATGGGTGCCATGCTCCTTCTGGTACCCATCCCAGTTTGCATCGTACTTGTTTTTTAATATTCCCTGGATCAGAGGAGTGGGGAAGGGTCTAGTGGTGACACAGACCTGCTAGCAGATGGGGCATGGCCAAATGGACGTGCCTAAATGAGGACCACCAGCATCTCAGCATCCCAGCAGCCTGAAGTGCTTCACGGGGGAATGTCTCAGCCCAGCCAACAGGCACTGCCAAAGGGAGAGACGTGTTGGAAATCACACTTCTTTCTTGGACTCAAGTGCCTGCATACTGCCCTGAGATACCTGCATCTTTGGCTGTGTTTGACTAGTAAATAAACCAGGCTGGAGCCTGTTCGCTGGCTGCCCAGGGCAAGTGGCACAGGAGAACTTGCAACCAGATGGTTTTTATCCCCCAAACAGATGACTTCACCCCTGCTGAGTTTTGTCAATGATCCTTGTCCTTTGTGAGGATGACCATGCCTGGATGTTGTCTAGACTCACTAGCTGGTGTGGGCCTGAGACACAGTGGGGAGTAAGCTGAGATTTAAGCAGTCTGGATGATCATGGAAAAGAGCTGGTGCCATTGCTCTGGCTCTAGCTGGCTCTTTAATGCAGACATAGCCTTGGAGGCTTAAAGCATTGTGTAACCCTTTGGTTTTCCTTTCCTGAAATTGTCAATTCTCCCCTTGAGATCCTGTCATCTTCTTCTATCCCGGAAGAGAGTCTTGCAGTTGACTTCTCTGTTGGCTGAAAAGCAAACTTCCTTGTTTTTTGTGAACCTGGTTCCTAATAGTTTCATTTGGTGTCCTTTAGTTCTCCTTCTACAAGAGAAGCTTCTTGTGCTGAAAGACATCCTTCTTCATCCCTCCTGGATGTGCTTCCAGGACATCTTCTCATTTTTATGTAGCTATCACCCTCCTAGGCCTCAAGAATGCATAACAGAGGCATAAGAGAGAGAACTTGCTATAGGTGGTAGTCAAGCAACACACAGGTTGTAGATGTCTCTTTTTATCCCTTGTCAGAAATGGGACCTTGCAGCTTTTTGACTGTAAGAAGGAGGAGTCACTGTGATGTCCATCCAGGATTCCTTCACTTTGGACAGTCAAGGTAGGGCTGGGTCACATTTGCTTAGTTTTCTTGTCCCAGTGCCTCCCAGGAGATTTCATACCCAAAGGAAAGAACTCAGAGCGTGCTCCTGGGCCACAACATGGAGAAGGTCCAGGAGACAGAGAAATACCCTTTTTCATGTAAAAAGCACCAAGCTCTTAACCACAAGAAATGAACCACATCGTCTTCACCAGTGTTACCAACTCAAGTTTAGATTTGCTTATTTATCTCTTACTTAATAAACTGGAGGCTGAGAGAGGAGACTGTGAAAGAAATGGTGGGTCCCTTACTGCCTTCTGGTTCTCCCAAGCTACTGCTTTTTCTCCATAGTGTTTTGCAGATAGGATGAAGGATGGAGGTGCTGGCAAGTCCTGACCCCCCATGGCAGGCTGGGAACAATGATTTGAGCCCAGCCTCCAAGTAGGTGAGATGTAGCTGGAAAGGCTGCCCAGCCAAATGCTCGTATGGTGTAAAACAAGCATGTATTACCTGGAGGGTACTAAGAAAAGTCTGCTCAGTGAGAGGAGCACACAACAAGGACCAAAGATTGATCCCAAAATGCTTCAGGAGTGGGTAGCTTCCCTGTTTTCCCAGATTTGGGCATCAGGAGTTCAAGAACTAACTCCTGAGAGTTTCACTGCACGGGGTTCACCTGGGTCACAGAAGTCTGTGCCTCAGCTGGAGGCCTTAACATCATCCCTGACACTGTGGAGATGTGTTCAACTCATCATAAGATGAGGTCTGCAGGGGAAGCAGAGGCCTCCCTGTCTCAAGAAACTAGGCAGGGGACTGCTAAACCAGTCCACAAGATTTTCATGGCACCACCAAACCTCACCAGTATCCAACCCCTTCTGTTCCTAGTGCATGGATAGGAGGTGAGGAGCTGAGCTCCACAAGCATCTGGGGAAATAAAAAACCAACTGGCTTTTCTGGCTTCATGTCAAGATGAAAAACAGATGGGATCCTTGTACTGTGGCTTTCTTCCTCCCTGGCAAGCAGATGTTGTAACCTTTTCTAGAGAGGCTTGGGGAAACGTGCCCTCTTCTCCAAGACCCAGCCAAGCTCCCCACCAGGACAAGGGAGATTAGGAGACACAGAACTTTTCTTGGCCCAGGTCACAGCCTGCAGCCTGACCAGCCTGCAAAGAGGGTGTAAAAGAGAGTGTGTATGGGGACACTGACACCCACTTCATCATGGCTTTGCATCCCTGGGAAAGGATCTGCAAAGAGACTCAGGAGAGTTGGTTGGCTCAAGGCAGAGCCCCTTGCACAGCCTGTGTGGGTATTTTTTAAGCATATGTAGTCAATCGTGACCTGGTTGTAGAAACGAGTGGGAAGTCTGGGTCCTTTGTGTGCAGGAAAAGGCAGGTAGTAGGTTTAAGGGTGGGCTGAAAGGCAGAGGGCTGGGAGAAAAGAAAGTGCAACAATCAAGGAAAAGAAGGGAATGAAGTCACTGATTGCTTCTCAAGGCTCTATTTTAAAATGTCACCTGATTGGTTTTCAAGCCAGAAAGGTTTCAGGTCCAGTGGGTTTCCAGTAATGATGGTAAAATAAGGAGGAGCATTGAAAGGAATTTGTAAACTTTGTATTTCTTTCCCAGTTTTTTAAAGTTTCATGAAAAGGACTTTTGTCCTTCCTGGCTGGAAATCAAACTTGGGAGTAAAAACCTGTCTATGTTCACCAAGAGAAAAGACTTTTTCTCAGCAAGGTTTCCAATACTGGAATTTGTGACATTGGAGGCTTTTTTTTTTTTTCCTTTTTTTAGGAAGAAGTGTTTCTCTGTGTCTATGCTTTGCAAAATTTCATGTTGTACTCACTTATCTGTGGAGAAGCAGCCTTTTTTGTAGGCAAGGTCCCCCTGAGCTGCAGGTTTTCAGCCCCAGGAGGGGAATGACACATTTACAAGGAAAATACCATGCTGCCACCTCCATCATTTGATGATAACATTGCAAGGTGGATGGCCATCTTCCAGGTGATCTGTGCTTCATCAGCTGGAGCAGGGCAACCACAGACCAAGGGCTCTTCTGGGTCTGCTCTTCTCCAGCCACAGCTGGAGAAAAGGCAGAGCACCCTGTAAGATGTGCAGCAGTGAGTTTCTGGAGCCCTTACTAAACCATATCATTACATCAGGCAATGGGCAACTCATTGCAGCCTTTACAACACACCACAGAGTGGAGATGACAAGAAAATGAGGATGAGTTAGTAGGCATCTCAGCTCATGGATAAGTAGGGAGCAGCCAGTCCCTACAAGCACCGCAACGAACACTGGGACTGTGTCCTGGCCTAAAACACTTCTTAAATAAGTCATAGTCAAGCCTGGGGTTTCTACAAAGGTTTCCTTCAAGAGAAGGAGATACAACTTCATCATGCTAACAAGTAACAGAGCATGCACCAGCACCCCAGGGGCATTCAGGAATCAAAAAAGTGCAGAGCCAGAGTTGGGGACAAGATCACTGGAATAGGGAGAGTTGTCTAATTTGGCCCTGGCAGCTTGATCCAACACTAGTCCTGAAGACCCACCTGCAAACCACGTCGAGCACCACCAGCTTGCGCAGACCCCCAGAACGGAGAGAGTCAGCTCTTAGGTGCTTAGTGTGGAATGGCCTGCCAGGGATTTGGTGAATCCAGCTTAATTTCCACGTGTCTTCTGGTGAAATCTGTATTGAAGTCATTATGATAGCGCGGGCTTTTCCAGATGTGACAGTAAACGTCTGCAGGCACGATTTTTAACAGTCTGCAGGGTTAGGAAGACATTTTATGATCTAGGTGGACGAGGCTGTTTAATGTCTGAGCAAAAAAAAAAAAAAAAATTAATGGCAAAGAGCTGCCTAACAAGCCTTTTTTCTGAGTGATTGCTAGCCAGGCTAATGTGTATTTGGTCATAAACCAGCTGGGACATTTGGGATGTATTAGCCGACTTTTGCATAACATATGCAGGAAGATGCTGAGAAGATACAACCAGTATGTTATGATGCTGTACGAATTTATTGAGTTACACCGTACAAAATTTGAGTTTCTTTAACAAGGTGACCCCTGTTGCTGGTGTGGACATGGTTCATGTGAAAGGCGTAGATTTTTGGTGTGATATTTCCTTATGATATTTCATCTGAGTTTCACTTTTTTTGCCCCTATCTGCAAGATAAGGTCTTTTTTTTCTTTCCTATCAGCCTGAGGGTCATTCAGATACGACAGTAATGAGAGACAGGCATGTACCTCCAAGAAAGTGGACCCCCTTCATTTTAGAGGCAGGAGACCGGTGACCATTTTGTCATCATCTGGGAAGTGTTAAGTCTGCCACTCCTGTGGGAAATTACACTTTTTAATAACAGCCTTGTTTAGTAGTGGTGAGACCTGTGTGAATGGCCTATGGAAAGGGTGACTGGAAGATGAGGCGGTCTTCGCTTCTGGAGTGTCCTTGTACTTGAAGGTGGACAGTGCTGCTGCTGTTGTGTTTGATGAAGGAGGGCTGGACAACCATCTAATTTCAGACTGTGTTATAAAACACAACCTGAAGTCCTTAGCAGTCCCCATAAGTAGGTTCTCGTTGCTTCAAAGCCATAGAGGAGCTGGTTCAAAGATCCCTGAAATAATTCCCGGTATCTCGGGGAAGATCTTCACCGTTAAGTAAGAGAGGTCCTGGGTCCAAGCTCAGGTCTTGGAGCACCAGTTGTCCACGCTGCTTCGCTGTTAGCTCTCGTTCAAACACTGCTTTCAGGCAGAGGAGGGCCGAGGTGTTTGGACACAAGCCATGCTGTGACACTTGGCCTCAGGGCCGGCGAACCAGCTCTGGTCGGCTTTATTTAGTAGAGTAGGTGTTGCTGATGAGACTACGCCGCTCTTGGCTGCCTCTGCCCTGCGCAGTCCTTCCATGCTGTCCCAGCAGGCTTTGCACCTTCAAACACCCCCACAAGTCTTTATGCCACATCTCAGAGCTCCTAACACCTACCCTCAGTTTCTTACTATAAAAACATTATTCTGGCAGGCTGCAGGGCAGCCCACTTAATATTTCAGACACTTTGAACTGAACCCCCCCATCCCTCCTCCAATAGTTACTATGAACTAGGGCCATGGGGCATCACACAGGACCCAGAGGAGGCTGAAGGCCAAATGCCATGTGCTGTGGACCAGGCAGTCTGCTGGCAACACCAGGCTGTGTGCGGCGATACAAACCAGGCTGCTCGACTGGACTTCAGGGCTAGAGGGGAGTACAACCCTCTTTTTTTTTTGTCACTAAAAGGGAAATAATCGTGGATTTAGAGGAATCATAGCCTTAGAAAGCAAGAAAGACTTTTGCCAGTGCAGATACTGGAAATAGTTTGTGAGATGTACGTACACAGAATCATAGAATGGTTTGGGTTGGAAGGGACCTTAAAGACCATCCAGTTCCACCCTCCTGCCATGGGCAGGGACACCTCCCACTAGAGCAGGTTGCTCAAAGCCCCATCTAACCTGGCCTTGAACCCCTCCAGGGATGGGGCAGCCACAGCTTCTCTGGGCAACCCAGGCCACAGCCTCACCACTCTCACAGGAAAGAATTTCTTCCTAATATCTAATTTAAACCTCCCCTCTTTCATCTTAAAACCATTACCCCTTGTCCTATTGCTACAGTCCCTGATCAAGAGTCCCTCCTTATCTGTCCTGTAGGCCCCCTCTAGGGACTGGAAGGCCACTACAAGGTCTCCCCAAGCCTTCTCTTCTCCAAGCTGAACACCCCCAACTCCCTCAACCTGTCCTCACAGCAGAGGGTCTCCGGGCCTTGGGCCATCTTCTTCTGACTTACCAGCTCACCTTTGTGTGATGAAAGTCATGGCTCAGATGGTAAGACACGTGGCAACACTCAAAACCCAGTAAGTTCCCATTAATACCCTTGGTCCAGTCCTCAGCACAACAGAGCAGTTTAATAGGGTTATCAAATGCAAGGTAATCCATGGCAGCCAAATGTGAGGTCATTCACATCAACTCAATTTACCACGAAAAAGTGTCCAACTCCTGCCTGCCTTGCATGGAGAATGTGCTCTGGGACAGTTACTACATCTCAGCCAACACGTGACAATGCCATGTGGGCTGCTGTAACTAGGTTGTGTGTTTGAGTCCCGGCATCCAACTGCTCCCCAAAGGGGCGGCAGATGTGGACTGCTCTGTGAGAAAGAAAACCCAGCTTGTCTTTAATCCAGAATGCACGGGTTTGACATTCCAGGCATATCTTGACATTGCAGCAGATGATAGTACAGCCAACCTTTAGGTCCCCACGCAGCATGAGCAGGATATGTTGTTATATATACAAAAGGATCTCATGCCAAAATGCTTGTGGTCTAAATCTGTTCAATAGAATCATAGAATTGTCTAGGCCGGAAGGGACCTCCAAAGGTCATCTAGCCTGGATGCGATCTACAAGAGTGACTTGACTGTGTAGGAAGAGGTAGGTAGGTGCTCAGGGGAAGATTTTGCATAAAATCATGGACATACTTTGGACTCGGTTGGACATGGTTGCTCAATGAGAAAATCACTGAAAGGTCACTACTGAAAAAGTTTTCCTGGCTTTGGCTTGAGGAATTCACATCTCTTGACTCAATGACCTTGTTGTTAGCCTGGAAGAGGCAGCCTGTGGAGGTGTGAAAGCCAGCAGCTCACCTCCTAACCAGTCAACCTCACGGAGCCCTTTCCTTCACCCGTGACTTCACATGGACACAGCCGTCCCATTTCTGTAGGTGTTGGGGGAAGATTCCTTAAATCTTGCATCTGGCTCACCTCAAAGGAAATAGCTGTCTCCGTGTTTTGACTTCAGGCACCACTGCGTGAAGTTGCTCTGGAGAACCCAGGTCAGGCAGGGCAAACGAGGCAGGCTTGCCAGCTGAGATACCAGTTCATCTGCAAGGGTGGAAGTGGCGTGCCTCGGTCAAACAATATGAGAGGCTCAACAGGTCTTCAGAGATAACACGGAAGGAGAAATGTCTGTCTCTCTAAAAGAGAGATGCCTAAAAAGAGAGGCATCTCCTTCAGCACCCACCTCTCTGCTAAAAAGGAGATCACAGGGAGCATCCGTGGTTTTCATAAGGTGGAAGTATGTCTACATACTGACTTCAGGCAGCAAGGAGACGGCAGTTTTTCACCACTATCAAACCAGGCTGGATTTGAACTGGCATCCAAAACATACCCCAGCAGGCTTGTAAGCCCCTGGATGTCTCTCCCTTCTGTACAGCACTCAGCTCTCAGAGGCCATGGGTGTTATTGCTACGATAAACATTCGTGTTAGCTCTCTGTCTGCCAGGTATGCTGCACTTCAGAAATGCCACACGTATTCCCAGCCTTTAGGAATTTCCACAAATCCTACCCATTCAAAGCAGATCCCACAGCTGCTTCCCCTGCAAAAATCCAGCTGCATCTTCTATTGTGCCTTTACAGTGATTATCTGAAGATTTTCCTCCAGTTTAGCAAAGCCGCAGCTTATACAATCTTCACCTCTAAAGCACGAAGGGAAAGAAGAAAATAACAGGGCACGATGTCTCCTTTAGCTATGATTCCACCAGGGCCAGCCATGCTACCGAAAGGGAAATCCCTGCACAAATTAAGGAAATTCAGATATTTCTTTCATTCTAAGAGGCATTCCCGACAGAGCCAGGGCTTGTTTCCAAAGACATGGCTGCATTCCAGCATCAGAGAAACTTTATTATGCAAATATTGACCAGCGTTGAAGGAAACAGCAATAAAAAACTGTCAAAGGTGACAAAAGCTATTGCGTTTGGGCTGTAACATCTGAAGCCAAATTTTGGGAGCATTGTTTCACTGGTGAAAAGTCTTTTGGAAGTAGAGGGTAGCAGTGAATGCTCTGTGTTTCTGGTTTGGTTTTTTTTTTTTTTTTTTCTTTTCTTCTTATTTTGTTTTAATTGGGGAAATTTTAGTCCTGGAAATGGTGACGGAAACACTAGCAAATGCACAGAATCCTGTTATTGTCCAGGACTTAGTCACACAACGATCCAAACAATGATCCAACGCGTAGACCAAAACTAATAAAGACCTACCTGGCAGGAACATGAAGAGGAACATTATGTGTTATGGACTGGCCCCAGGAATGAGAACTCTGGGTGGAAGAATATTGGAAAAAGATGGGAACTCCACCTCCAGTGAAGCTGATGGAAAAGTCCAAAGGAGGCCCAGGAATGATGGGGCAGGAACTCAGTAATGATATACAAGTTGTAAGGTTTGAGGCAAAAGTCAGGGGTCACACAGATGAGGGTTTAAGTTACACATTGGCAAGGGAGAGCCGAGAAGTCTAAGTATTTGCAGCTTATGTGCAGGGGGGCTGGAGAAGACATGAGGATACAGCACAACCCCACAGGCTACGTAGGTGCGAGTCAGGGCAGCATATTGCCCTTAAAATGACTTCATCTGCCTCCACAGCAGAACTGAATTAAATCTTCACAACCTGGGGAGAGACACTTTCAAAAGCCACCTCTATCCATTTCTTGACCTTACAAAAACGACGAGAAAAGAAGGACTACAATAGCCCAGGTAGTCAGAAAGTAGTCAGAAACAAATGTCTGAAAAAGTATTTTAAAAAGCAAGTCATGACTCCTCCTTCCTTTGCAACACCCTCCTGGCTTCTGACATGAATACAGTTTTATTGTAATCAAAAGCAAATATACCAGAACCACATTTCACCCTCAGGAACTCCTACTGAAGCTGAAGGAGAATTTGGCCCTGAGATAAGGGCTACTTTAACCAAGATTCTGATTTCTGCTGCTTCTCTCCTTCTGTTAGACAGGCCAGAGGTCAGCTCTAAACTGTGTTTGCCTCATCAGTATATAAGTGCATCCCAATGGCTCTGTAGGATATGTTCCTTTATTCAAAAATTATCTCTTTCTTTTCCCTTCCCTTCCCTTCCCTTCCCTTCCCTTCCCTTCCCTTCCCTTCCCTTCCCTTCCGAACTGAAAGACAAGAAATGAACATTCTTCTAACATATAAGTAGGAAATAGCAAAAAATCCTCCAATAAACATTATCACCTTACTAGGAATTCAAGAGTGCATTTGGGAAAAATTCCTTGATCTAAATTTAGCCAGGTGCATAAACTCCAGCTTTTACTCTGTGCAAAAGTCAGAATGCAAGCAGAAAACTTTCAACATAGCTAATTTCCACAGAAGCATTATGTGAGACTGTCTTTCCTTAAAGTTCTCCAAATATCATACAAGAAGAATAAGCTATTCACACAATGCATTTTTAACAAAAGAAATTCCCGATCTCCTTCCCTACCCTTCCCTTCCCTTCCCTTCCCTTCCCTTCCCTCCCTATATTATAAGGCTCCCCTTATAATATGTATTATCAGCAGCATGGACAGTGTGAAAAATAGAGTTTATACCCCATCCCTGAGCTGGCATATGAATCAGAAGCCAAGGATGGGTGTTGCTTCTCAATGCTGGCATCTAGACAAAGATTGTTGTCAACAAGCCGTTAATACATCATCTTCCCAAATAACAGGTAATAGAACAAGAGGAAATGGTCTCAGGTTGCACCAGGGGAGGTTTAGGATGGATATTAGGAAAAATTTCTTCACTGAAAGGGTTGTGAAATATTGGAATAGGCTGCCCATGGAAGTGGTGGGGTCACCACTCCTGGAGGTATTTAAAATATGGGTAGAACGTGGTACTGAGACACATGGTTTAGTGGTGTTTTTTTCAGTGTTAGACTGATGGTTGGACTCAATGATCCTAAAAGTCCCTTCCAACCTCGACGATTCTGTGATTCTATGATTCAATATCTGACCATAGTGAATGAACTGTACTCTTGCATTGTCCATCTCCTTCCATTGACTACAGAGACAATGTAGTTGGCACCACACCAAATGTTAATTTGTCATGTCAATTAGCAAAGTGACCCAAAAAGCTCACAGAAGATATGAGCTTTCCATGACCCCCCCTACTCCTTGTGCGTGCATGGGAACAAGCGCTTGTTCAACCACATGATGACACTTTGATCTACATACAATATTGCTCTTCAGGTTTGACATCTGGGTATGGTTTAAGTGAAAAAATGTTAATTGGGACCTTTGGAAATGTCACAGGTCCTTCAAAAGCAACCAGGAGTTCATGGGGTCTGGCTAAGACTCACAAAAAGGGGCACCATATTTTCCGTCCCTCCCCAAAAGCTCTGTTAAGGTGCAAACCAGGAGTTTTCCCCTGGAAAATCTTGGTCTCAGGCCATGCTGCTGCTACATGTTGAAGTTGCTTACTAAAGAAAATGTTGCTCTGTCTGAGCTGGCACTGGTCACTGTGTCTCTGCACAGGGGAGATCTGTTGTTTGCAGAGCAGGTTACCTCATGGTTCAGGAAAATGGGGTGAGAAGTTCTAACATTGAGTCTCTGCAAGAAAATAGATGATGGTGCTTCTTGGTGCTTCTTTTGTGACTTTTCATGTTTCTCAGAGCTGGTGAGGGGAGACAGCAACCCAGCCCATCTCCCCATGGCTCCCTCTCCCCTTCCCCACCTTGCTTATTTAGGTGTAGGAAGCTGATCTGACTCTGAGGAGGACTCTCTCCAGCCTGATGTGGTCTCAGCAGAAACAGAGACGGGCAAGATATTTTACCTTACATTTGAGGAGAGGTAGGCATTAAAAAAATACCCAGCAGATGACACCTTCTCCAAATGGTTTGCAGTGAAGAGCCCCCTCCAAATCTGCAAGAACGCCCCCAGGAAAATGGGATTTAGAGGAGAAAGGGAGTGGTATGGGGATTGCTTCTTCCAATATACTGGGCACAAAGTGGTCCAGGGAGCCTTTACCATAAGAATAACACATATACACATACACACACACAAAAAAAAAAGATGCAGAGGAATCTAGACTTGTTAAAACCTTTTCCTTGCTGGCCCTGTCTGGCAGAGCTTGAGTTTTAAAATACCAATGCCTTTTCTTGTCACTCTCAGCTTTAATTTATTATTTTTTTAAATCAATAAATATCCCTCCACTCCTCCATCTGGAGGATTCCTCCTTCATCCCACCACTGCCAAGCTGATCAGAGCCACCTATGCAATGCCATTTGATCCAGAACATATTTCAATCTTGGCCCGTTCTCAGCCTCATAAATTCCTGACATGATTCCGGAGGCGTTTCTGTTGGAAATAGCTCTCCGCTCCGCTGTCGTATTTATAGAGATTGCTGCTGCCTCTGATCTGAGGCCAAACATTAGGAATAATTGCAGCAGGAAGCAGGACAGAGCTCGACATATTGTTTGTCTGGATTGTTTTAATTTCAAGATCGTGGAAGTACCCCCACTTACTGATGTTAGGAAGAAAAAAAAAAAAAAAAAAAAGAAAAGCATTGTTCGGGAATTTTCTATTTTAATTTTTTTCTTTTTATTGCTTTTGTTAGAAGCAAAGAGGGAATCATTGCGCTTGCTGCTGAGGACAGGGAGGTGTATTAGATGTTGGTGACTTATTAATTCAGGAATCCTGTCCCTGCAGATTAGACCAGAGGTTCCCACTTTTTTTTTATTTTCTGCTTGTTGAAACAAAGCCAGGAAATGCACATGGCTCTGCGTACACATGTGTGTGTGTGTGTGTGTCTATGTGTGCATGACAGGAGGGAGGGGGGAGCAGAGCTGTAGGTAGGCCCCCAGAAACATCAGCCACACCACTACGCCGGTCAGGGCTGAAGCTGCACATGGACAAGGTGCTAACGTTGGCAATTGGGAAGGAGCCACACATCCAGCCAAGGCTATGGCCCCTCCTCAAGGCGTGAAGCCCTTGGCCATGTGGCTCTGAGCTGAGAAGGGAAAGCTGCAGGACGTGGATGCCAGGAGCCTTCAGACACGCCGTGTCTGAACTGGGGTAGCCGTGTTTGGAAGTGAGAGAGACACATGCACATGCTGGGAGCCTGAGCTGAAGCCCGTTGAAGTAGACAGAAAAACATTTTTCACTTCGGTAGGCTTTGGGCGACACTGGAGGTGACACTAAGAAGGAGGATGGGGAAAAGGGCAGAGCAAAGTTTCCCCAGTACAGGGATGCCAGGCAGTCTACGAGGTGGAACCATGGGGCTCCTGATGCTCAGAAACCCCATTGTAAACATCTCCCACCCCTGTCTGACCATTGGCAAAATCACAAGGTTGCCTGGGACATCAGTGAAGCGCAGAGTGAGCTGATGAAGTGGGACCTCAGTGCAGAGAGGCAGAGGGTTGTCTTCTCCTCCCACTGCCATGATTTCTGGGTAGTGTTTCTCTGATACAACAGGGATTTAGCCTTGCCCCAATCTTACTGCCTTCAGAAGAAAGTACTTAAAAACTTGCTTAAGTACCCATTGTTTCAGTAAAACCCTTAGAGTCATTCTTAGGTACCTGTTGAGCAACCTGGTCTAGTGGGAGGTGTCCCTGCCTATGGCATGGGGTTGGAACTCTATGACCTTTAAGGACCCTTCCAACTCTAACCATTCTATGATTCTATGTTGAAATGTGTTCCTGAGTAGGGGTCCTGAATTTGAGCTATTGCCTCTTGAGAAAGAAACTTGGCTGTGATTTAGTTGTTGGGTAATAGTTTTGGGAAAAGAGGAGATCTCTTCTGCCAAATCCTGGGCTGTGTTGGTTCAAGCCTACCCCTGTTGCTGGTTACTGAGAGCTCTCTTAATTGAGCATAGGTACAGGGTAAGAGCTGCCGTAAGTTCAGAGGAGAAAACCTTCCACGCTTCCACAAAGAGCTACAATCATATTAGCTTAACACAAGGGAATAATAAAGGGCTCTACTCATAGAAGAAAATAGCAAGAGCCAACATCTGGGAGCCGAAGCCAAAAAAACGTTGGTTACGAGCAAGTGAGTCTTGTAAATTGAAGGGGGAGGTTGACAGCCTGGGGCGATCTGTCAAGGAATGGTTAAAGGCTTGGCCAGTCTTCAGGGTGCCTTCAGGAAAAGATACTTTAAACAAATCCAGGTCGCTGGGCTCACTCAGCCCAGTTTCAAGGTGAAAGCGTCTGTTCTGTGCAAATTAGGGGTTCGATGGTTTCTGCCACCCTTAACATCTCCAAATAGAGAAATGCCAGGAAGCACTCGCGCACTTCTTAAGGTGACAGAGAAAATGGAAATGAAGCCGTCTCAAACTGCTTCTTGGATTGTCAGTGACATCGTGCATTTGTGGGTTTCCACCAGCAACCTGTGAAATTTGTTCATACACAGCTTTGAAAAATATTGTAGTGGTGGGAAAAGAGAAAAGGAACAAAACACGTTGTGTATCCGGCTTGATCGGGGCAGAAAACAAGGTACCTTTGAAGGTATCTTTGGTGTCCTCCATGACGTTTCTAACGGCAGCACCCAGCACTGCCACGGCCTCGGATGCTGAGTCTACTGCCTCAATAAAAAAATGCCAGCAGCTGAGGAAGGGTGGAAAATAATTATCTTTTAAGGTCCTGGAACAAAATGAAGGCAGAACCAAAATAGGTCTTGCGGTATCCAAGCTCGATCATTCTTTCCTGAGCTCCTGCACCTTCTTGGAGGTAGGACAGAGAGGCTAACTCAGTGCTGCCTTTCCTACACTATTACACGGGGTAAAACTCATAGACACGTAGTTAGAAATGCAGATGAAAGGATGGAAACAAGGATGGATTACTTCTGATTTTAATCCAAAAGTGTTGTTGCTGGCTTCAGTCTGACTGTTGATCCTAATATGGTTGTAGTTGATGCTTACACCAACAGTCGCAGACAAAGGGCAGCAAAAGCTATAAGGGAATGCTATAGCAAAATAGGGGATTAAGCAATTATTTTGAGTCTATACCACATCTCTGCCATTCCAGTAGCACCTTCCCATGGTACCTCAGCCCATAACTGTGGCTGGCAGTTACGTTACCCTGGAGTCTTCACCGTAGTTAAGTCACAATAACCTCCCTCCAGGAAAAGAAGTAGCCCTGAAAAAATTAACAAGCTCAGCATTGCCTTCAATCTTTGAAATGACCCTTGACATGCTTCAGTCTCCCTCAAAATCTCATGCCAGTAAAAAATATTCCCTTTATTTGAAAAAAAAAATATTAAGGATAATAGAAAAAGGGAGAATATAAAATAGACGGAGAGGAAGACTGGGACAGACGCCAGGAGATCTGATGCTAATCAGCTCCAGATAATGTCCAAGTCCAACACGGCTTTCCCTGGGGACGGTACCCAGGACACAGCGCCAGGAGGATGTCAGTGCTGAGACTCCAGCGCTCGCCTGCACCACCGGGGAAAGGGAATCTGCAAATATTTAGTCTGCCAGAAAGACTATTCCAATTAGTGGATGTCAGATCAAGGCCTGAAGGATTCTGAAACATGTAAGGGTTTGGACAGGGCTTACCCAAGCCACAGAAGGGTCGTCACTTACTTAAAACTATTAGTATCTGACAAGCATGCACATCGCCAGGCACTTAAACCAGAAACTGCTTAATTTACACTAACAGTCATGGGATGGATCCCAGTCAGCGCGAATTCCTGTGTCCCCCAGAAAGCTGAGCCCTAGGCTGATTTCATCCCCTGGAAATTTGCTTATTCATAAATAAAAAAAAAACACCACCCGACATTATCTGAGCTGAGGGAAGGAGTCTTTGTCGCAGAAGACAGGGTGTCATCACCCCGCCGTGTTGTTGCTGGCTTCGGTCTGACCGTTGGTCCTAATATGGTTGTGGTTGATGCTTACACCAACAGTCGTGGACAAGCAAGGACTTTTTTGGAAATGAAGGGAGAGGGATGGCAGAGCCCCATGTGAACATTCAAGTGAAGAGAGTCATGTCAGCAGATGCAGCAATGCCGGCATCGCACTGGTTGTGGGCAGGGGGCTGTTCTCACCCACCTTCATTTTTCCACAATGCAGTTGTGTTTTTTTTTTTCCTTCAAATAAGGGCAGGAAAATCTCGAGGTCAAGGCAATGAACAACAAAGAGACTGAGAGCAACTGACAGGGTGGAATTTAAAGTTCAGCCTTAAGTGCAGATACTGGTTTAAGCCCTGTCCCAGCTTCAAAACCAGTCAGGATGTCCTCAGCATGGTGATGCCTGGCCATCCCCTCCCAGAAAGGCACCAAGATCCCAATGCAAGTCTTTCTTCTCTGATTTGGGTAGTGACTGAGAGTGCAGAAGATGCATTTTCACCTCCCCCCCAAGCCCTCCTGTGCAGCCCAGTTGATCACGAGGGCCTGTATACATCTCTCCAAATCTTGTCTCTGAGCTCAATCTCTGGACAACACCAGACATCCCAGCTACATCTGAATGCATAAGGAAAGCAGGCCAGGCTTGATCTCAGATCATGACTCACATCCACACAGTTAAAATCCCCTTTTTATGCCCCCAAACTGTGCCTGGTGAATAGTCCATGGCCAGTATTCAGGCAATGTTGCCAAAACCATCCAAGGAGTAACACTAACACTCATCCAGCCTCTACAGGTGAGCTTATGGACTGGGTCTGTTGACTGTGTAGATTCCAAAAGCTTCCAGAAACAGAGGAGAGAGGCAGACACCCTCTCTCCATCCTGACAGGATGAGGTAGGATATTTGGGAGATGAAGGCTGGTGGGATGAACCAAGATTTGGATGTGCACTGGACTGTCACAAGGTCCTACTCTGGAAGCTTCAGGGGGCTAACCCTAAGTGAGATGAACCCCTGCCACCCTTACCTACTGCCTTAGGTCCTTCATCTGGAGGGATAAGGGCAAGAGAAGAGATGAGAGAGAGCAACTCTGCCAATACTCACAGAGGTGCAAATTTTGCAGTCTAAACCAGTGGGCACTGGAGCCACATCCTCAGAAATTTTGCAATCCCACCTCTGCAGACATTGAATGCTTTGTGACATCTGAGAGCTGCCTGACAGAAAAGGATCTGGGGATGTTGGTCAACTGTCGGCTGAACAGGAGCCAGCAGTGTGCCCAGGTGGCCAAGAAGGCCACTGGTATCCTGTCCTGTATCAGGAACAGTGTGGGGAGTAGGACCCGAGAGGTGATCGTCCCCCTGTACTCGGCACTGGTGAGGTCTCACCTTGAGTGTTGTGTCCAGTTTTGGGCCCCTTCCCACAAAAAAGACATTGAGGTGCTGGAGCGGGTCCAGAGAAGGGCAACAAAGATGGTGAGGGGTCTGGAGAGTAAGTCTTATGAGGAGAGGCTGAGGGAGCTGGGGGTGTTTAGTCTGAAGAAGAGGAGGCTGAGGGGAGACCTTATTGAGCTCTGTAACTACCTGAATGGGGGGTGTAGAGAGGCAGGGGTTGGTCTCATCTCCCAAGTCACAGGAGATAGGACAAGGAAAAATGGCCTCAAGTTGCACCAGGGGAGGTTTAGATTGGATATTAGGAAACATTTCTTCATGAAAAGGGTTATCCAGCATTGGAATGGGCTGCCCAGGGCAGTGGTTGAGGCACCATCCCTGGAGGTGTTCAAAAGACGGGTAGACATGGTCCTCAGGAATATGGTTAAGTAATTTTTATTTCCTATTTCTTATCTATTTTTTTGTCAGAGTTAGGTTGATGGTTAGACTAGATGATCTTTAAGGTCCCTTCCAACCTAGAGGATTCTATGATTCTATGATTCTGTCAGCCCTTGCTTTTTCTTTTATTGTCCCAGGAGGGGAACTGAGATGAAGTATTTTGGCCTTGAAGTGAGTAACAGGGTGGAATGTTGGGGAGATGGAAGAAACTCTTTTTTTTGGTGATATTTTGTCCAGACTATAGACAAGTGCTGAACTTGCTTTGCAGTGACTACATTTCAGGCACCTCCTAGCTACGTGTTTTAAAATTAAAAGTTTTAAAGAGGCTTATAGTAAGTACCTGCTATGAAATAGGCTTTTTATAGCTGTGACTGGAATAAAACTGACCAAAGGTGACAGAACAAACTGTTCAAACAGAACCAGACCAGGGTGTAGCTCCAGGACCAGACGTGGCTGTACATATCTCCAGGGTTTAGCTCCACAGGCAGCAATGCAACTTCCCTGCTTTATATCATCCGGGATTACAGAGCTCTGCAGGTGGCCACAGCCAACCTCTCCCAGCGAAGAGCTCCCTAGAGGTATTGTCTTAAACATCAACAGTGACAAAAATGGACCACAAAGGAGTAACAATTTCTGCCTGTGTTTGTGTGGTGTGTAAGTAAAGGTTTGGTGTATGCGCATTTCTCACGTCCTCTTAGAGAGACCCTCTGGCTTTGGAAAACATGAAATTTATACACTAAAGCCCACCAGTTTTAGAAAAAACAAAGCTCAATGGATCCTTTGTGCCAGATGATGTTTTGAAATACTGCACTCAATAGGGCTGCCCAAAGCAAGTGTTGAAATGTTACACATGGTTGTTATTTGCGATGATTTGGGAACTCTTAGATGCACAGGGCTGGCAGAAGCAGTCCCTTCCACCTGGGAAGCATGAGGAATGCCCAGAAGCATCACAGGAAACCTCGCTATACAAAGTCTAGCTCGACAAAACCAAAGAGGACAACTCGGGGACATGCTTTTACCCAAAAATCAGTGAATGAGCAGAAGGTAGAAAACCATTTCAGTCTTTGTTCCACTAAAGTCAAACCAGGTTTTGCAGTTATTTGCTGTATGACCAGGGCTTCACCCATGGTTGCTGCCCTCAGCCATATCTTGCCTGTTTGAAAAAAGAAGTGCATTTTCAGAAGAATGGTTTTAGGCACAGCTTTGCTTAATTACATGGATTTAGTTGAATGAGATGGGTAGGGCCAAACTGGAGGAATAAAAATGTTGCTGATTTATGGTGCATCAAGTTTCAGAGGTCAAAACTTCCACTTTCCCCTTGTGAAAATCAAAATATCTCAAATGAACGTGAGAAATCATAACTCTTAGTTTTGCAGCCCTTTGCGATCTCCTGGTAGAATATACACAGTCCTACAGGGGAGAACTTTCTGAACTTGGTGTTTATTAATGGAGCCCATCCTGGCTGTGCAACCCTCATGCCGAGTAACAGCGGGAGTTTCCTCAGGTCTCCTCACCACGCCGGGTTTTGGTGTTTGTGAAAATGAGACGCCCTGAAGGGAAACTTTCATCTGAATTTCTCAACAGGTGAGCCCCAAATGTGGTTCACGTTCCATTACTACTTAACACACACAGCCAGGCCTGATGGATTTGATACATTTTCTGGTCCATCAGTCTGACGGATTAGAAGGGAACGGGATCTTTTTTTCAATGCCATGCGAGCTTTCGGTGCCTTGCAGATGATCACTTTCCTGGCGTACCCCGTCCTCCAGCTGAGTATGGAAATCATGTTTAGATATAAAGACCGTGAGTGACAGTTCAGGCAAACAAATGTATTTTCTGGTAACAAAAGCCAGACAGAGAGTTGGACTATTTTTCTACACCAATCTCCAAAAACCTGTGCTTGGTGCAAGAAAACTCAGGAAAGGAATCTGTCGAGTCTCCTCAAACTTAAAACACCAGCAAGAAATTACTCCCAGCCCTTCCTCTGCTTTTGTGCTGTAACCCTATTCACTTACCCTCCAGCAAATCTGCCGCACCAAAAGTGCCAGAGTTCAATCATAACCAGGGATTTTCAATACTCAGACCTGATCCGTTCCTTTCCCATTGCAGTCCTCCCCTATAGACCATTTCCCACAATTAGGGGTCCCTCCGTTCCCCAAACTGCTTTAAGTATAAGCATGTTATCGTGTTACCTTCCCCTGGGCAGATGCTATCTTTAGTAAAGTCCCCTTTTCCATGTGTTTGGGTTTTTTTCCTTTCCTTTACTTTCCTTTTTTTTTTTTTTTAAGAGGAAAATTGAAAATACAAATAGGTAATAGCAATAAATCTCTTCCCATATTTCACATTCCACCATGCTCCCTTTAATATCTCTATTTATGATATGCATTGTTTAACACCATTTCACAGCAACACCTTTTAAAGGAAGGTTGGCCAAAAATATATTGTTTTTGAAGAATTACAGGACTAAGTGTTGAGTTCAGAGAGATTTCTCCATCTCACCTTAGTCTGTAGCTTAGCTATGGAATGTATAGGTAATGTAGGCCCACAGAGTAAGAAAACCCAGAGACAAGGTCTAGCAGTGGGCTGGACCAGAGATCTCACCCCTTGATGCATAGACCTTGACTATTTTCAAACTCTCATGTATGTCTTGCAGTGAACTGGGACTGACCTTTGTTTTTAGAACAGGAAACTCTCCAGAATGTATTTCTTCTGGGGGTATGTGATATTTTGCATATATTTCTGTATCTGCTGCTAGCTCATGGCCCATGTTCCTCCTGTGTCCCTCTGGTCAAGTCTCAGTGGACCTGTAATCTCTTACATCTGCATCTGTAGCTCGTACGTGCAACGGGCAAATATACTTGTGGCTTCAAAGAATTCCTTTCTCTTATACGCCCTTTACTTCTCAGTACATGGAGAAGTACTCTTACACGTTCACATTTTGTTCCAAGAAAATGGTCTGGTCCTGGAAAAGACCCCAAAAAGGTGTTCCACAAGGTCTCCAGCTTGTGAGAAAGGTAAGCTCTGGTCTTTGGCTGTCTTCCTTCTCATCGTGTATTTTTTTCCACTCCTCTTGGTTCTTTCATGCTGTGCAAGTATTTGGACTTTGGTGCTTGAATCGGAGCGTCATGCTGGTCTTCAATGAGAGCATTTCTTCCCTAGAGAATGACTCACCAGGCACTGTCTTTGCTTCCTTCAGTACAACCTTCGCAAATAAAACTGCTGGTTCAGCTTCGCTGTTCAGTCACGGTCAGAGGGAGACACGCTGGGACAGGATTTCTCTTCCTGGGTAAATCATGCAAAGTTACTGCAATTCAAACAAGGTGCCTGCTGAAATGCCTCTTTGCTTTATTGCATTTCATCTGACAGTTCATCTGCCTCCCCTCGGCTGAACACTTGTCTGCAACGATGAGGTAGTTTGTGTGGTTTGCGATGAAAAGGTCCTTTCCTAGTTTGTTCCAAAATCTACTGGGGATGCTGTATATTTTCGTTGTCTCTGTTTGTTGCTTGGCCAGCATTTCCTTGCCTGTATAACATCTGCTCACCAGACCTCAGATATCCTTGATCACATTTGGCCAGAATGAGGCACCTCAGGCTTTCTGGTGTGTTCTTGAGAGTGCATCTGTTCCCAAAAATCTTGGTGTTGCGATTCAGCTGCGTTTCTGTCTGATCCGTCTATCCCACACGACTAGCTCATCTCTGTATTTCCAGCTAGTAGTCTCTCTCTGTCTCCTTTTCCATGGTTTTTTGTGCATCCTGTTGATATCTGATGAACTTTATGTCTGTTCAGCACTTTCATATAGGTGGGTGTTCACTTTTCCAGCACTCGCAGCTCCTGGTAGAGCTCTTGTGGTAGCATGAGGGTTGACAATTGGTTTGGACAATGACGATGGCTGTGAAGAATTGTTCTCCTCTTTATCCAACAGTTCACTAAAGGAGCTTTGTCTTCTGCCTCCTTCACTAGTCAGCCCTCTTACTTCTCTCCTTCCCACTCTTCCTGCCTTTGACTTCCACCCTATCTTTCCACTTAGAACCTCCATTTCCTCCAGCCACCCAATGCCCACCTCTACCTCCCCTGCTCTACCTCCACTCCTCCTCTAGCCTCTTCATGTGCAGATGTTTAGGTCTGTAGTCTTTAGACCTCATTTTACCCAACCTCAAATAGCCAACTGAGGAGCACCCTTGACCAGTTGTAACCAATGGAGATAACTTCAGAGGACATTTCAGCCCACTTCTTCTGGAAATGCCTCCTTTTTTTCCGTTGACAATAAAGAGGAGTCTCCAGTGAATTCAATCCTATGTGCTTTGCTTTGCTGTTTAGCATCACCCAGGACAAATCCAGTTTATATGCTGCCTGTTAGATACCCTGGCCCTTGATACAGCACTCAAGGTAACTTCCTTAAGTGTCTTTGGGGCACTTTCCTCAGCTTTTTCATCTGCTATTCATATTTCAGAAAACCCCTTCCTTCCAAATTTTACGTGCTGGGGAGCAATAATAGAGTCTGCACAGGCCAGAGAAAAAACTGACAGTTGGTAAGTCTACTGAGCCTTTTCATTCAGACTCCCACATCTTTCATTCCCATGACAAATTTGGTGTAATTTGGCAGTGGTCTGATCTATTGTTTCTCCAGATTTTTGACCTCTGCCACAACTCTTTCATACATTACATTTTCTGTGGGGTGATGGTGATTTTGGAGTACAGTTAACATTTGTGGGTTGTTGGTCCATCCAGGTGAGGGGTGAGTGTGTGACACCCATTGCTTACTACAGCTAGCAATGCAGCACCTTGTATTTACTGTTATTTCTTAACCATTTCAACGTCAGGGCAAAAAGCATCAAGCTGCTAAGCAGGGTTTGGTGGGGGTCAGGGCTATAATTTTCTGCCAGGGGTGTGATTTCTCTCTGACTTTTTTCCTTTTTCCAGTAGTCTCCACTTTGGATTTCCTAGATTTGCTCCTAGGATCATGGTCGTAATCTAAGTGGAAAAACAGCCACCCCAAACACTGATACGGTCCTATTTTATTCCTTGTGCAGACCCACCTCGTGAAACACTTCCTCCAAGCAGAGCTGCCTGCATACCCAGATGTTGTCTGAGCATCAGTGTGCTGTAATGGCCCCATCGGGAAAAACACACTCTATAATGCTCAAAAAGTGCCTTTTCCTTGTCTGGCCTTGCTACATCCTGACATCACTTCTCCCTCACGCACAGCGGGCGTTGCAGTGGCTCCTGAGGGCTGGGAGAGTGTTGGAAAGGTTGGAAATACCCTGCAAGAGCATTCCCAGGGAAATGACCTGGTCTCTGGTTGGAAAGCCAGTCTGTAGATGGGCTGGTAGCTCTAAACACACTCTATAATGCTCAAAAAGTGCCTTTTCCTTGTCTGGCCTTGCTACATCCTGACACCACTTCTCCCTCATGCACGGCGGGCGTTGCAGTGGCTCCTGAGGGCTGGGAGAGTGTTGGAAAGGTTGGAAATACCTTGCAAGAGGTTTTCCAGGGAAATGACCTGGGCTCTGGTAGGCAAGCCAGTCTGTAGATGAGCTGGTAGCTCTTTGGAGGCATCGAGGGAATGCAACTGCACCCCTCTCTCTAGACTCCTACCAACAGGGAGAGGCCATGAGATTGAGTGCGTTGCTGAACTGGACTCCAGAGACCTCATCTTATTGCTTGATCTAAGGCAGAAACAAAAGAGAAGAGCAAGCAAATCTCTTCCTCCTTTTTCCTCCCCTCCCTGTTGGTATGTCTTTTCCATTTAGAGATTATCTCTCGTTAGGTGGAGGGGCCCCTGCTCTCCGCTTCCAATCACTGCTTAAATATACAGGAAGGAAGAGGAGCCATTACCCAGTGCCTAGGGCTGTGTTTGCATGCCTCATCACCTTCAAAGGTGCGATCAACAGCTCGCATTCAGGGTTGAATCCCCTTCTCCTTCTTTGCAATACTTCTCTTTATGGGATCGTACTTTATTGCTTTCTTTCCAAGTGTTTCATTACAAACTCCATTAATGAACCACTAGGGGTAGCCAAATGTGTTTGGTTGCATGCAGGACCTCGAGAGAGGATTATGGAGCAAATTCACTGTGAACAGCCTCAGCTTGCTTGCAAACGAGGCAGCCTAACTAATCCCCCATCCTGCCCCCACAGATGAGCTCTCGAGACAGAGACCTCCCTGAACTCAGGACCTTGGGGAGACCTGGAAGGACATCAGAAGCTCCAGAGCTGAGAACTGGCTGCAGCAACCTGACCCCATCCGGGCCCAGCACACGTCCAGTGAGATAAACTAGTGATGTTTGCCACATGGCTTGTCACACATCTCAGCACTAAAGCCACCAGTCTCCCATGGGGGCTATAAAACATGTATTGGAGAATACTGGGAATGAGAAACCTCTCCTTTGGGTTTAAGTGAAAATGCTGGGAGAATGGACTGCAGAAACTACTGATGTGGTCATCTCTCATGACAGCTTTACCTCTTGCGAGAGGGTAACTTAGGAGGAAGAGACAAAACTTTGTTTAGCTCTTTGTCTTCCGTCTTCACCCTGCCTCAGGCTCTCCTCCCTGTGTTATTTATGTACAGTCATTAACTGTTGTTAACGAGGGTGTGCTATAAGGAAACAGCACTGCCATAACATCGATGGGGAACCTGCGTCAACTTAATGATTTCCCAAGGTCACACGGGCAGCCTGTACTTCAGGCAAGAGATGTACCAGAGTCCTCCTGCACCCCACTTCAGTGCCTTAGGTGGGTTTTCCCATGGAAAGAACCCTACATGAAGCTTCCAGAGGTCTTTCTAGGGTCAGGGTAGAGATACTGGATATGGCTTAAAATTGTTAAAGAAATTTGCTTGCATTAAATGCGTATTTGTCCATTTCCAGATTCTGTAAGTGCCTGAAGAACTGACTGTCCTACTCACTTAAAACCATGACTTTGACACTGGAACCACGAGACCCTGCTATATAATACATTTGATAAACTTCTCATTTAACTTCTTGCTTTTGAGCCAGTACAGTTGGTCTTCTGAAGCTTTTCCTAGCAGCCATGAGGACAACCAGCTTTAGGAAAATATGACTTGATGCTATCAGAATTACATGTCTCTGGGAAAAAGGCGACAATTTCTGCGGGGGTCACTGCCAAACATGGCCACGGTTGTTTCACTGGGTCTCTTCAGAGGGGCAGCACACCGTGCATTGAACAGCTTAATGTGAGACCACGTACAGAACACATACTTTACACTTGGACGTGTGTATTTCCTCCAGAAACACATGCTGCTGATCAGCCCAGCAAGGGAACAACCCCCCTTGATTTAGCTGACCGGTGGTAACAAGAGCAGCACAACTTGGCTTTCTGAATCCTCGTCATTTACCTCTTGACACGACACCTTTCTCTGCTCTCAGTCCCTGGGTATGCGAGACGTGGTTTGCATCCAGGTCTAAATCCAAACCCCTCCAAGGTGTGTGAGAGTTCAGGTTTCAGCAGTGCGCCTATCTCGAACGTGAACCCTTTTTAATAAAGCAGAAATCTCCAGATGCACCCAAACAGCTGAAAACCATCAGCAAGGATAGTGCCATTCCAGCTCTTTCGGAGGAACCTCTACGCTCCCCCTTACTTTCCACCTCTCGGTCTCCATCTTGCCATCTGTTATCTCGTGTAACTAGATCATTGCTTTGCATCTTGCTCATGCCCTTCACCTGACACTGCCCGTTCCCCCTTTCCAATAAGGGTAGGAACACAGAGGATGTGCTGTGTGCACTAATCCTGTTCCTAACCCATCCCATGCCGGGGGGCCCCATGCAAACCACGCTATCAATCTGGCAGCCTCTGGTGATGGAGCCCACATGGGAACTTTAGATAATGGATTACAGTGGAGGACATGTATTTTTAAATGCGTTTAAGGTGTCTGGCATTCCCTTAAGAGGCAAAAGAGGGGAAAAAAAAACAATTTAAGGGGAGAAAAATGTACCCCAAATCAGTGAGAGCTTTTTGGAAAGGGGATGGGGAAAGTCCTCCGTCATTCTGTACTGCTTCACTCATCCCAACACAGGAGGTAAACAGTGAAAGTATCCTTAAAGCAGAACTCCCATAGCTGAGGGCAAGGAGGCAAACAGGTAATATGGTAAATATTGCACATGGTTTAAATTATCTTTGGTAATAAAACCATTCATCATCAACCTCCATGCTGAAGATTGAGATAGCTATTGCTCCCGAGGATTGAGGGACTGAAAGAATGAACCGCTTGCTGCTCTCTCGCTCTCTTATTTTCTCTGACCTCCATGGCCCTGGCTCAAGGTCTTGCTGCAGAATGACAGGTCAGCTGCTCTGAGCTCAGTATCCAAAAATTATAGCCTTGGATTCAAAGGTAATCGTCATCACTGGCGCGTCTCACTGCTCACCGAGACAGGGCCTCCTCTGGCATGAGGACTGAATTATCTCTCTGCCTCAAGGACTAATCACTCAGCATCAGAGCTGAGAGAGGGATGGAGGTGTCCTATGTGTGACCCCCCCCCCCCCAAAAAGGCTGGTGGTGATGGCAAGTCCCAGCCAGACCCCAGAATGCTGGTACTTTGTTGAGATTTCTTCACTTGACCCCATTAAAATTCTGCTTTTTATGGTGTCTTTGCACATCACGTGCAACATCAGTGTGTAGGAAGCAAGGAGAGCTTCTCTCCTAGTTCCCGCTGGAGATGGATACAGCTGGCTTCTGCACATCCCTGCGTGGTCTCCCAGGACCCCAGAAAACAGGGTAGAGCCCATGGCTGTCCTCTGCTTAAGACTGCAACTCAGCAATCATCCATTTAAACCAGAGTTCTCAGAAGTGCATGGGAAAAGCCTTCCACGTTGACCCCCAAAACAATGAATTTTGGTATGCCTCCCTGGTGGTACCCAGCTCCCCACCTCCCTGGCATTCCTTCCATTGCTTCTCTTCCAAGCAAATTCTCCCCACCCATAAATCTGCAGATTTACATCTCCTTTCCAGCTCAGGGAACTCATGCCTCTCTCCATGTAGGTCTGCCTGAGGCAAAATACCTCTGGTCCGACACACAGTGCACACATGGCTCTCCACAGGCATGAACCCAAGGCTGGGTGGGGATGGTTGTAAATTCAGTGCATATGCTCCGTCATGGCTGGGGAGGGAATAAGATACTTCCCCTACTTGGCCCGGTTGTAGAAACCATAGCAGGGTCTTCACTTCAAGCCATGTTTTCTTTAGGTGTTATAGAATCATAGAAACATAGAATATCTCAAGTTGGAAGGGACTCATAAGGATCATCGAGTCCAATTCCTTGCTTTGAGTAATAACAATAGCAGGTTGCTCTCACAGACACATTCTTTCTGCAGCTAGCATTGCTTTTCAGGTCCCCTTATCTCCTTCTTCACAGAAGAGGGACATATCCTGAGCTATACCACAGAAAGAAGGGTGAAAAATGTGGTATTTCGTTGCGCCATGCAAGGGCTTGAGTGCTGCAATGTTGGGTAAAACTGGCTAAAGAGAGGCTTCATTCTATAGGTATCAGTGACTTTAAGTAATTTTTACACACACTGAGTTTCATGTTGAAGGATATTTCACTGTGGATGAGGACACCATTCAGCAGAACTACTTTTCAAGCAGCTTTTTTTTGCTGTTGTTGCTTCAAATAGCTTCATTTAGTTCTTTCTTTGCATCAGTTTTACACCACTGCATCTTTGCCAGACCTGAATATGATTTAAACCAGCCACGGTCACAAACCCTCAGCTGCTCAGAGAGCCACAGCCCTTTTGAGGTCAAGGTAGTGCCCATTTTGTCCAGCTGAGAGCTTGGCCCAAGGCCATTACAGAGGTGATACCCTGGGATGAGCGAGGTTGGAAAAAACTCCTTGTCTTCCAGGGGGTTACTCTGATGTACAACTCAGGTAGAGAAGCAGAAGGCTCAGACCTGCACCAACACCTGGATTTCTGCAGGACTGTGGTCACTTGAATCTGGAAGGAGATGCCCATAGGTAGCCAACACCAGGAGCACCACGTTGTGAGGTGCAAACTCACCCTTCCGACTTGAATCTGGAAGGAGATGCCCATAGGTAGGTAGCCAACACCAGGAGCACCATGTTGTGAAGTGTAAACTCACCCTTGCAATGCTGCATTGATATAGTCAAGCTCTGTCTTCAAGCGGCCGCAAGAGCACGTGGACCAGATCATGTTACTGGAGAAAGAGAAGGACAGGAGGAGAGCAGAGTCTGCACTGGTATCCTCTGCCAGCACCCAACTGCTCTGCCCATACCTGCCTGGAGATCTGTTCTGTACTTATCTGTTCTGTACGTATGATGATATAGTCAAGCTCTGTCTTCAAGCGGCCGCAAGAGCACGTGGACCAGATCATGTTACTGGAGAAAGAGAAGGACAGGAGGAGAGCAGAGTCTGCACTGGTATCCTCTGCCAGCACCCAACTGCTCTGCCCATACCTGCCTGGAGATCTGTTCTGTACTTATCTGTTCTGTACGTATGGAATGATATGGGGTTGGAAGGAACCTCTGGAGATCACCTAGTCCAACCCTCTGCCAGAACAGGTCCACCCAGAACAGGTTGCACAGGACTGTGTCCAGGCAGGGTTTGAATGTCTCCAGAAACAGAGACTCCACCACCTCTCTGGGCAGCCTCTTCCAGGGCTCTACCACTCTCACAGTAAAGTTCCGCCACATGTTTCGGTGGAACTTCTTATGTTCAAGTTTGTGCCCATTTCCTCTTGTCCTGTCACTCGGCACCACTGAAAAAAGCCTGGCCCCATCCTCCTGACACCCACCCTTTAAGTATTTATAGGCTTTGATCAGGTCACCCCTCAATCTTCTCTTCCCTGACACCCACCCTTTAAGTATTTGTAGGCTTTGATCAGGTGACCCCTCAACCTTCTCTTCCCCAGACTAAAAGACCCAAGTCCCTCAGCCTTTCCTCTTAAGGGAGATGTTCAAGTCCCCTCATCATCTTCATAGCCCTTTGTTGTACCCTCTCCAGCAGTATCTCTTCAGCACTGGAGCGGAGAGGGAAATTAAAAGCAAGATGGTGGCCATAAAGACACCCAGAGATACAGCGTGGTGGCTGGTCTCTGGCCAGCTCATTAGCTCCACCATAAAGCCCCTCACTGCTCTGCTGGAGTCAGCAGGCCCCAGATTTACAGACGTCAATGCTCAGCTCCTGTTTCAGAGCTTAATTTACTATTGAAATGAGTGAGAAATCAGGTGCCTAAACAAGAAGTTAGACACAGAAATGCCTCTGTGGATTTGATCTTGCAAACCTGGCCAATAAATATCTGAAATGTCCCATCCCCTGTTGAGGGTCTACTCACACTTCAGTTCCTCGAGCCCTCAGTAATGCTACTGTCTGCAACAGCTCTATCATACTCCACCACCTCTCTGGGCAGCCTGTTCCAAGGCTCTCCTACCCTCAAAGTGAAGAAGTTCCTCCCTATGTTTAGTTGGAACTTCCTGTGTTCAAGTTTGTACCCCTCAACTCTTGTCCTGTCACCGGGCACCACTGAAAAACACCTCTCTCCCACATTCTTCTCTACATGGTTCATGGTCAAGGCAGGTGGGGGACCAGGACCCTACCTCACCTCTCTGTCTTGGTCTGTTCTGCAGGATCCCAAGAAATGTGTTACTTTCTCTCTCATTACACAGCTTCCCAAACATATGCAAAACACAAGCCTTGAAAAACCAAGGTTTCTCACTTAAATTTTCCGTAAGCCACTTGGGTTCCCCCATCACCTTCCAGCTGCATTCCTGAGAATTAATTATTCTCCTCTCTCCCTCCTTTTGTATCGTGTGTGACTTGCCAGAGGGTAAGGCAATGGTAGCTTATCATGGGATGATGTTACCTTTTAACTTTCTCTGCTCAGGCCCCAGGAAAGTGCTCCCCTCCCATGGCCAGCAATGACCTTTCTTATCCCGTATTGGGACACTGCTGTCAATCCACCACCAGGACACAAACACGCCAGATGTTGTTGAGATCAAGAGACATTCTGCTCCAAACCCATTTTTTATTGCTATTATGGTTATATTAGAAACTACTGAAATTTATGGGTTGGAGTCTAACAGGTCAGCCTGCTCCCCATCTTTAGCCTCCTCTTCTCTGATGTTTTTTTTTTTTTGTTAAAAAATCAGGGCTACACTTGCAGAAAGAGGAGGAAACAAAAGAACTAATGAGAAAACTGTTTGCCAGCTTGTAGGATGACAAATCTGAAAGTGTGTCTCTTAGAGCCAACAGCAAAAGTCCCACAAACTCCAGTGGTGAAAACTATCTCTGAAGAAATGGAGATTCCTGAAAAAAGCCCACCGCAACCCCAACGGACCTCTTATATTGTTTTTACTCTCCTGAATTTCTATGGTGTCCTCTTAGAATGCTTTGGGTTGGAAGGCACCTGAAATGTCATCTACTTCCAACCCCTGTACCATGGGCAGGGACACCTCCCACTAGACCAGGTTGCTCAAAGCCCCATTCAACCTGGTTTTAAGTCTGTGTCCCAACTCTCTGCTTAACTCTCTCCTATTCTAGCTCCACTTTTGATGCACCCCAATTATCTCCTTGCCAGACCTGGAGGTGCATTTCTTCATGCCCTCACCACCAACTCTTTGGCCTTCTCTCCGCCTTCTCAATGAGTTTGCAGCCAACGCATTATCCCATGCACCTCCTGGGGAGGAGTCCTCACTTTTGGATGAGAAGGTAAGGTTTCCACCAGTGTGACAATATAGCTGTTCCCTTAATAAGGAGTCAGAGTTACAATATTGTCATGTGTGGCCTTTGCTGTACCATAAACCTGTATTATACAGGTTCAGATTACTTGGGGTGATGAAGGTTTTCTCTTTCTACTTTTTATTATACTGACCAGTGTCCCATCAGAAGCTTCAGGGACCCAGGGAAAAATGGGAAGGGAGAGCAGAAGAGCAACACTAATAGATCCTTGGGGATCAATTAGTAAACCTATGGATTGCATGTGGGAAGTCTTGAAGGACACTCTCTTACTGCATGTTGGCATTAAAAAAACAAACAAAAGAACCACAAAAATGACAGAAGGAACCAAAGCTCCTAGGTTGGAAAGCCTCTAGGTAATGTGGTAATGTCAGAGGCAGGGGCAAAACATGGAATCTCCAAAGGTCTTCTCTCTTTCTGGGAAAATTCCTTGTAAAGAGCCACTCTGCACCAAGGTTTGCATTTTGTCCATGATGAATCCCAGCCCAATGGCCAAGTCTCCTTTCCCCGCCACCACTGCTTTGACTTCCATAGCCCTGCTTTTTCTTACAGTCATTTAGTCAAGCCAGGTATTCCAGAGAAAACCGCTCATCAGAAATGCAACATAAAGTGGAAGTGACCCCTGACACTAGCTTAAAATTAGACTCGATGAGCCTACAACCAGGAAACTGTTCCCCCAGCCCCCTTTAAAATGTAACAAATGAAAAACATTTGGTTGCTATTACCGGTGATTATGATAAGCTATGTTAAAATATGAAGTGGGGGAATTTATCTTTATTTCCTGGGATAGCATTGATGAAAAATATGCTGCTCCATCTTGATTTTCAATCACTCGAATGAACTCTGTCATGCATTTATCTTTATTTGGCTTGATGTGTGTAACTGATCCGGGGAGGGAGAGAGGGCAGGGAGAGGGAGGGCAGGATTGGCAATATAATCTGATGCAGATAAGTTTATTAGCTGCCCTCAGATCTGTTCCTGACTGAACACAACGGACAAGGCTGCGTGTCGGATACCTCATCATAGCCCTTCAGGGAGAAGGCACAGCCTCTGTCGTGGCGTAACCTTCAGCAAATGGTTTACATCAGTTTTCATTACGCTTAAGGCCTCTCTCTAGTAATTTTCTGCCAGAGCCTGGGGGCTGGGTGGGTCCTTCTCTCCACTGGGGCTTTTCCTCTGCAGAATGAAAGCAAAGTCTTGGACAAGAAGTGAGGTCAAAGCTAACATCCCTCCCTGCCTCCCCCTTTCCTGTAGGTGAGATTCAAATAATATCTCTCGGATTTGTTGCACCTAAAGCAGGGTTAGGAGACCAGATTTTAGCAAGATGAGATGGAAGAGGGCTTGGGGCTTTTCTTTTGGTTTTGTGTAGGGCCAAGTTTTTGCAAAGTTGTCTATAGCACGAGCTGGCCGCTGAATGGCAGTCCCACTGCTTGATGCTGCCCCAGGAACCCAGGGAAGACCTGGTAGAGGTCCTTCTATGGAAAATGTGAAGCCGTTTTCTGGCAGTAACACTAAAGCAGAGGCAGCAAGTTCACACTGCCTGACTACCCAAGAAATCATTAGTTTTGCTATTGACCTCCATGGGAATGCACTGCAAAGAGTTAATTATATATATATATATATACGTGCATACATATATATTTATGATTCAGAATTGCTCTTTTTAAGCATTCAGGGGTGAGCATTTTTCAGCTGGTGCAAACTGTGGAAAGTTGTGCTGCGATCCTGAGGGCTATATTGAGTTTCACCAACTAAGAACCTGACCGAGAGCTTTGGGGATTTTGTGGCTGAAAACCCCAGAACCATCAGAAGAATATTACATCTCCAAGCAATTAGCACTCATTGAGCTGTCCTGAAAAATATCTCTTTCTAATAACTCTTGTTGTCTGTGCTGTAAAGGGCTGAGCTGAAATGAGGGTGTTTCTCCTGGAGCAAAGCTCGACCCAGTAGAACAGATCTGTTCAGAATTTCCCCCCCCCACTTCTGTTTCAGTCACTTAACCCAAGTGCATTACAAATTGTAAATCAGCCAGACAGTTCCCTGCCTTCACCTGAGTATATCCTGATGGTCACACTGCTCAAGAAATCCACTCAATTTTCTTTTGTGTTTTTTTTTCCCCTTTACAAGAAAAAAAACCCCAACCAACCCTCTCCTGCAGCACAGCTCAATTTAACAGATGTTTGCTCATTTACGACAAAGTCCTGGTTACAAGATGGAGTAACTCGTTTGGTTCTCGAACAAAAGCAACTATATTACCTCGATGCAAAGCCCTGCCCAGTCTTGGGAAGAGGAAACATTAGAAATAACAACAGGTGAGACCTGACAGAAAAGACGTAATGGCTCGCTTTGCAGAATGTGTCCAAAACCATTTATTGCTCGTCTCTCTCAGCAGAAAGGAAATTTCAGGAATGATTTCTCTCACTTGTTCTCTTGGTTCCTATTTTTACAGGAGGCGTTCGTATTTCCGCCGTTGGATGTTTGCCCCGTTTGTGCCGGTGCTGTGCAGGAGCTTTTCTTCTCTGGGGTGTGCTTCACCCTCTGTCTTTCAGATCTCTGCTCCCATGCAAAGAGGAAAGAATAGCAGGACAACTTCCATGGACAGACCTGGAAGGAAGCCATCTCCATTAAGCAAAGAGACGCTGATGCAAGACAAGATTAATTTGAAGTCACCCCAAGGCTGACCACCTAAGCTGCACAGCCATTTTAGTAGGCCCTGTAGCAATAGGACAAGGGGTAATGGTTTTAAACTGAAAGAGGGTAAATTCAGACTAGAAGCAAGGAAGAAACCTTTTATGCTGAAGGTGGTGAGACACTGGTCCAGGTTGCCCAGAGAAGTGGGAGATGCCCCATCTCTGGAAACATTCAAATCGAGGTTGGGCAGGGCTTTGAGAAACCTGGTCTAGCTGAAGACGTCCTTGCCCATGGCAGGGGATTGGACTGGATGGCCTTCAGAGGTCCCTTCCAACCCAAACTATTCTATCATCCTCATGTAGGAAGATGAGCGGACCTCCCAACTGCGATGTGAAGTGTCTGGCTCTAAATCACAAATTCCCTTTAACCCAAACCACCTGCAGCGGGGTCTAAACTTAACGAGCAAACGCAACATCAGCTGGTTTCCATGAGGTTGTGCACGTGCAGTGGAGATGCCTTCAGCCCCTGACGCGCTGATAGAGGAATTTCAATGGCAATGAATGTTCCTGCAGTGAGGACAAACGTGTCCGGTGCAGATTAAGGGTGAGGGGTTGGAAAAGCAGCGTCCCCTTCGGTATCAAGAGCCCTGCTCTGGTTAGTGTTAAATGTCCACCTCGGGCGGAAAGTGCCTGCAAGCAGCCAGGCTCCTCCAGGGAGGGATTTAACAGGTTTTGGTTTCCAGGCAGAGCCCAGAGACTCTCTGGAGTGTGAGCCCCCAGGGAGGAGAAGCAGAGGCTGCGGGGGATAAGGGAGGGCATTAATGCACAGCGATCTCACAGTGGCCTCTCCAGAGAAGTTATTATCATCTTTTGCAGCGTTAAACCCACAGCAGGTGGATTAACTGGCTACGTGTGTGCTTTTGCTGTTGTTCAGCTTTTCTCCCTGCCCACACTTGGAGATACACGTGTGCACAATTGCCCACCTCCTCTAAAAATAAGTAAAACCCCTTTACAATCAGAGCATAGTTTTTTTCTCTTTTTTCCCTCTCTTTAAGTTACTGGTAAATTCAGTACTTTGGCTGCAGTCTCCAGGGATTTAAAACTTGCAGGCTGTTCTTTCTGCTAACTACAATATTGTAAGTTGTAGGGAGTTTTTTTGGTTTGATTTGTTTTTTTCTTTCTTTTTTTCTTTTTATTTTCTTTTTTTTTTCTTTTTTCTTTCTTTCTTTCTTTTTTTTTCTCTCTATTTATCAGGGTGTTTTTAAAAGGTTGCCTGTATGCCAAGTGCTTCTCAGCAAAACTAACGTCCAGGACACTTAATCATAGGGATGTGATCCATGCACACAATCGGAGATTTAGCTTGGGATGCCACAAACTCTGAGGGCGTCACCTCCAGAGATGCAGATTTGGCACTTGCTTTGTGGCCCAGTGGCCAGAGCTAAAACCCAGGTGCAGGCAGGACAATACAAGATGTCTCTCTTCTCCCTGTGCCCCATCTTGTGGTTCTGGAGGGCCAGGAAAGTCCCTTTCTGTGCCCATCAGCGATGCTCGGGACCTTGCTTCAGGGTGGGCAGGACTTGGTGGCCCCATCTCACAGCACACAGCAGATCAGGTGGAGGAAATCTCCCACTGTTTCACCTTGATGTGGTCCATCCACCACAGTGCTGCCATCTGTGGTAGAGAAGAGACAACCTGAGAGGTCCAACCAGGCACCAACCATCTGGCTGGATTTCATGAGGTCAAGACAACCTCAAGAAAGGCAACCTCTGTAAAACCAGAGCGCTGCAGGGCTTGTGCCCAGCTGAGGTGTCAGGGTGTTTGTTTAAAGTAAAGGGTTGGTGCTTTGGCATCTCCCACTCCCGGCCTGCCCTACAGCAGCTCTTACTCTTACCTTCCTGGAGATAAATCCTTTCCAAATGGGCTGTCACTCACCTTGGCCCCACTGAAGCCCTTCATACTTCTTGCCATGGGCTGGGTTGCACATTTTGGGTCCAATTCTTGTAAATCAGGACCCCAAATCCCTCATTTCTCTGTGTGCTTTTTCTGCGTGAATTACCTCTCAGCAAGAGGCACCTTTGTGTCCTCTGTAGATTTCAGCAGAGGTTGCAAAGCCATCAGAAGTGTCACCAGATGCAACAACTGCAAGCAGAGACCAGATAAATTCAGAGGGTTGATAAGGCACGTTTCGCTCTTCACAGGAAGCATGAAGAACCCTTGGGGTGGCTTATCTAAAGACGTGCTGAGTCCTTCATCATGTGAAGTCCCTAAATCAAGATTGAATGCCTTTCTAAAAATAGATGTTAGCCCACAAACTAGTTGTAGACTTGGTGCAGGAATGACTGGTGAAATACTTCTGTCCATACTAACAGGACAACAGATTGGATGACTGCTGTCATCCCTTATAGGCATCCGATTTTGGAATATGTAGATGTAGCTGGAGGGAAAGATCAAGGAATATGTAAACATGAATTAGAAAAAGACTAAGACCCTTTCTTGTGCTATCTATGGTTGTGATCTTTTGGTAGAAATCACAGAACTCCCTGTTGTTTTGGAGTTTGGGGTTTTTTTACAGGGAAATTGAGAAGGGAAGAAAAATTGACTGCACTTTTCTATACCTTACTTTCTGCAAATAATTGGTTTTTGTTGTTCTTGGAGCATAATGAACATACACCAAAGGCCATTGCACTGCTGGTTGGTCTCAGGGAGCAGGATGGACGGATGGGGACTTCCTCCAAGAGGTTCTGGTCCACAAGAACTACGCAGAGCCACTGGCAGGAATTCTTCCCAAAGCCAGGGGGAAAATGTCACCCGAGGGCCTGGCTGCAGCCCAGAAACGGCTGCATGGAAAGGATGTATTGGCCAGTGAGGAATTTGGTTTAGAAAATTATAGGAGGGTTTGAGGCTGGCTCTGAAATGGTGGTGGCAGCCAGTACCCACAGCAGACAGCTCAGTGTACTTGTAATTCCTACAAAATGAGCAATTGAAAATTTAAGCCTGGGATTGAGAAGACTTCTGGAATGATGCAACTGGAGGGTTTTGCACCAAATGGCAGAGGGTAATTACCCAAATGCACACCCACCTCAGCACCCTCTGTACCTGCTTTTGAGACCAGGCCCTGAGAGGACAACAGACAGACAGACACTGTATGGATTACAGGTGCAAATCAGTGTGATTTGTGGCACATAGAATCATAGAATGGTTTGGGTTGGAAGGGACCTTAAAGATCACTTGGTTCCAACCCCCCTGACATGACTAGAGACACTTCCCACCAGACCAGGTTGCTCAAAGCCCCATCCAGCCTGGCCTTGAACCCCTCCAGGGATGGGGCATCCTCAACTTCTCTGGTTGCATGGGCAATGGCAACACAGACATTCCTACCCCTCACCCGTTCTTCTTACTTAAAACCAAGCATTGTTCTGGACATTGAAAGAGTTACACCCCACTTTAGCAATCAGCTGTTTGATGGATCTGCTCAGTGTTCTATGTGGCAGGGAGAGGATGGACCCTGCTTTTGAAAGCCTCGATAAAACAAGGATGTTTGATTAAGGGGCTAGAAAAGATGCTTCATAGACATAGAGCTGGCATGAAAGTTTTCTGAGGTAATGGTAGCAAAACCCCTTGATTTTCCCACCCATACACTCTGGATCTTGGGCAGTGAATGACTTCTGGCTGGGGGTCTTCCAGGAGGAAGAAGGGCAGAAGACCAAAGAGAAAGCTAAGGGAGCTCTTGATACCTTTTCAAGCTTTTCTTTGATTGACTTGACTTAGTGTGAAGTAGATGGAGGTTCTCAGCTCTCCTGAAGGGCAGCTTTCCAATCTGCCTGCTGTGCTTATGCCATTTTTAATTGGGAAAGGTTTTAATAATGAAGCACCTGTAAAACTGCACCATGAAGCAACATGAAAACATTTAAGGCAGCATGGAAAATAGAATTTACTCCAACCATGGCACAACCCTGCACAGAATGCACCACCCCTATCCATGAGAAAATCCCCTGAATCTTGGCACAACCTTCCCAGTGAGTCCAGTACTTGAGGCAGAGCCAAACCTTCAGATGTCCCTTATCTTGACAGCACAGAGCTGCAGGACCAGGCAGCCACAATGCAGGCTTGGATGATCCTGCCAGCAGCAGGGCTGGGTGCCCAAACCCTCTCTAGGGTGACAGGAATGTGTTTGTATGGTCACTGATCCCAGGAAGCACTAGGATCACTGGGATTACTTCTCCTTGGCCCACTGTGTGGGGGCTTCAATAGAAAATATTGTTTTCTGGCTGCTTTGGTATTTCTCTCAAACATGGCTCAAGCAAGTGGAAGGGGGAAGATGGGAGGGAAAGAAGGATGAGCCTGAGCTTTTCAGGTCTGAGGTTTCTACATCTTCTCCCTGGAGGCTTTTGTAGGTTGGGTGACTCCCTTCTCAGGTTGGCTTCCTCTTGGAGAAATAAAAAGGAAAGAGGAGGAACTGGGGTGGGTGAGCCTTGAAAATCTCTGTGATGCAGATGGGATGAGAAGAGGCTCTGTGGTACTTGGTCCCTTCCAGAGCAGCTCCTCCATGACCAGGACCCATACGGATGGATGCCTGTACCTGGGACACTCCACTACCGAGGCAAAGCAAGAGGCAGATCCGGAGTCCTCATGAGTAGATGGAGAGATGGAAAAGGTCTGTGAGAAACAGAGGCCCCGAGAGACACCTATGTGTGGCAAACTGGGGATAAGCACAGATTTTCTATGTTTTCCAGCCATTCCCCAAGCTTCTACGAGCATCTTAGAGCATGTAGAGGACAGTGATGAGCCTACCTTCATGAACATGAGAGGTTTGCACAGGAGAGCTCTGTCCCTCCACGAGGGACCTCACTTGAGGCCCCTCAATCTCTGCCTCTTTGCTGACTTACCCCAAATGTGTCCCCAACAGCCAAATTCCACCATCCCAACTTGCCCTGCCTTTGGGGTTGTGTTGTGAAAGACAACAAGGAGTCAGCACAAGCAACAAAAAACCTGATTTCTTTTCAGGTTCACAGACCTACGATGTACACCACACTGATATAACCCTTTAGGAAGGAGGGCTTAGCCTGACAACTACCCCATGTGGGTAATTAACACATTACAACCCTGACCCCACGACTGCCTCAGAAACTTACTTGCCTGCAGTTAATTCTTTACCAGGTACAGTCATTAATGCCATTATTTGTCTTTCCTGGAGCGTGCGAACTGAACTGACTGACCTTGCATGGGATACGGGGATTTTAATAGGAAAATCTGCTTAATATTAGCACATTTTTCAAGCCCTGCACAGGCCTTGACAAGATTATTTTTAACAGATGACACACGGCTATTTGAAAAGAAGATGAATGTTTTTTTGGCTGCGCAAACCAGAGCAGAAATGTCTCGTTTGTGTTAATGGGGGGAACAAAAGAAAAGAAAAGGCTGCTTGAGAAAGGCAAAGTGGAAAGTTAACTGAGATACTGTCATTTAGGCACTTCTGTCACCCATGTGCAAGTACCAATCCTGGTGTCAGGGGAGCCATGGGGAAGCCTGGGTTTGTCTAATGAGCCAGATCTTCCCTTGCAATGAGTTATGTGGACTTTCCTCTTGGTGTCTGGGAGTCCCCTGAAGCTGGGCTGAGACACCAGCTCCTGGTAAAGATGTTACACATCAACTTCTGGGAGAAAAAGTAAGGAGATACTTTAAATGCAAATTGCAATTCGAAGCAGAAAAAGTAAAGGACCGCTTGTTAGGAAGTCATTCAGATGAGACACCTTGCCACCTCTGGGACAAGTTGTGGAGCATCATGGAGAAATACCCAAGTGTCAGCATTATCTTAGCATGATTTGTGCCAAACCTGGGTCAGAAACTGGCACATGATGCTCCCCATCTCT
Source organism: Calidris pugnax (assembly GCF_001431845.1). Classification (NCBI taxonomy): domain Eukaryota; kingdom Metazoa; phylum Chordata; class Aves; order Charadriiformes; family Scolopacidae; genus Calidris; species Calidris pugnax. Next base: position 877,702 of record NW_015091277.1, on the reverse strand, counting down.
CAGGCTTTGCATCACACAACATGGACCTGAGGTCTCTGCAACCATGTCCCAGGCAATCCCTGACTCAGAAAGGAAAAAAAAAGGCTCATACCTAAATGGCAATTAACAGTACCATGAAAACATGATGCTTTCTGTACAAGTTTGCAATTTGCTGACATAACAGCAGTAGCTGGCATAGGTATACAGCAGTTGTGAACTGTAGACACCAGCTGAGAATCTGACCCTGTGAATTAAAAAAAAAAAATTAAAAAAAAAAAAAAAAATGTTGGCAAAGCCACTTAATGTTCACAAGCTGCGGGATGGGTTTTGTGGAAGCTTCTCACCAAGAAATCAGCCCGAGGCATAGGAAATGTCAAGTTGAATTGCTGAAGTGTGGCAAAGTCACATGCGACTGAAAAGGGGTTTGTAGTGGAAAGGCAGAACACACTACACGCTGTGTGTTATGCTCCATTGCCAAGGAACAGTCTGAGAGACCTCTGAATTCGGGCTCAAGTGCTGCAGGGCTACAGGGAGCCGTAACATAAAGAAGGGCAGCAGTTCGGCTCCTCCTCTTGTAGCATTGCGTCTGTGATAAATGGAGCAGGGCTAAGAGGGAAAAGATGATGGATTTTCCCAGCCTACCCAGTAAATCCACCCTTGCACTTACCAGCATCTTCTCAGAGACGTGCAAATTCCTCCAGGTCCCAAAGCTGAGCCTGCACTGCTGTGAGGGAAGGCCCTGTCTGATTTCTCTTGCATTGCCCTTATCTTGGCCCACCTTCCTTCCAGATGAGATTCAAAACCAGAAACACAAAGCTCTGTGAAGCTACCAATGTGATCAGATTCCTGGAGTGCAAGACCTACAAGGAGAGCTTGAGGGACGTGGGCTTATTTAAGGGGGGGGGAGGAAGTAAAAGCAGCCTCCAGCTACCTGAGGAAAAGTTATAAAGATGGGTAAAACCCAAAACATTTTCTACAGTGGCAAATACAACAGGCAATACATCATGCTGCTTTCATGTTTGTAGGGATGAGAGTCCTCCAGAGGTCCCCTTTGACCATCATTTTTTGGACTGTGGACATAATACTGGTCTGATTTTGTTCTGTTTTGAAATTTAAGTGAACTTTTATTGAACATGCCAGAGAATTACCCTGTCAAATCAGAAATGGTTTCTCAGCAGACCTTATTTCTCACGATTTTCCCAGCTATTTATTTCTTTGATTGATTTGATTGAAGTACTTTCACTGCTAAATGACAGTCCTAGAGAAGTAAATTACTGCTGGTTAATAGTAAAGTCAGTGCATTCATTTGAGCATACATCTAGCCAAAAGAGAAGGTAGACAGTGCTGTATTCTTGAGAACCAAAGGCAAGGAGGTCACAGTCTGGCAGGGTATGTTCAGGTGGAGGGGTTCTGGGACCCAAATGGTAACCTATAGGCATCCAGATTCAGGAGGACCCAAGTGACGAAAAGTCTTCCTAAGCCCTATGTGCTACTTTCCTGGTGGTGAGAGAGAAGGGCACAAACTTGAGTATAAGAAGTTCCACCTAAATGTGAGGAGGAACTTCTTTACTGTGAGAGTGGTAGAGCCCTGGAACAAGCTGTCCAGAGATGTGGTGGAGTCACCTTCTCTGGAGACATTCAAAACCTGCCTAGACACATTCCTGTGCAACCTGCTCTGAGTAGACCTGCTTTGGTTGGGGGGGTTGGACTAGATGGTCTCCAGAGGTCCCTTCCATCCCCATATGATTCTATGATTCTAAGGTGAGATTGTCTGAGGTGTCCTGTGGCTGAGCTTTTGGCTGTGTGGCTTCCACCCAACAGAAACACAACTACCACAAGCCAAGGACCAGAATTATCCCTGGTTGGGTGTTAACCATCTGGAACTAACCCAGGATGATTAATAGGACTTCACCAGCAGGCCATGGTGAAGGGATGGACTGTGAAGCCCTGAGATACCACATCCCAGAGCCACAGAGGTACCATGTGCCATTTCTCCTCCTAGTTGACTCCTGCGTGAATGTCCCAGGTGAAGTTCTCACCATAGCTTGAAAACGGTGCTTTGCAAATATCTGGCATGGGCCCTCACGCTGCAAGAGCAGATAAAAGAGCTGAATTTCTTTTTGTTATTATCCCTGCAAGCCGGCCACAATAAATTATTCCAGAGGAGTGATTCAGTTTTCATGTAGCTTCCCCACAGCTGTTCAGCTTGGCTGATGGGCCCAACCCCTCCTGTGATGTTTTGTCAGATTTCCACCCAGATGGCAAACCTTTTTCTGTTAGGAAACCTGTGAAAACAAAAAAATGAGGTCGCCTTTTATTCTCCACTTCTTTTGTGCTTCTTAATGTGCAAAAAGGCCATGCCCGGGGCAAAGACCTGTTGCAAAACCTCTGCTGGGCAGGGGGCAAAAAAATAAAAGAAAGAGAAGGAAATCACAGACTGAATAAAATCAAAGTGGAATAATCCAAAAATTCCTGAAAATGTTATCAAACTCTTTCCAGTTCAAGCCTGGCATTTACAACTTTGACATGCAAAAGTGACAGGCAAGGCAATTTTGGATACCAAACTGAGGGGCAGAAGAATGACTGTAAATAATTGCTCAGCCCACCCCACCATGGAGAGTGAGGTCAAACACCTAGCCTTTCCCTTTCCTTCTTCTCAGCTGCTTCTTATATTCCCTTGCATCCCTGCCAATCATGCAGAAATGATGAATTTTGAAGCAGCAGTCTCATAAATTCTGAGACTGGCTTAGAAATCATGAGAATTGATGTACTCTGGATTCTTTTCCATTGACTCCTTGGTTTTGGCACATTTAGACACACTCAGGATATATATTCTAGCTTTTTCAACATTCATGAGGGCTAAAATAAACTCTTTTCTTTTTCCTTTTTTCTTAAATTTTTTTATTTTCCCCTCAAGGGAGGGAGAAATGAAAGCCCAAGTATTCAGCTCCTGGAACTGGGGCTTTAAGAAAAACAATAAACATCATGACCCACACAGTAAAGTCAAGAGAGTTGGCAACTGTCTGGACATCATGGTTCAAAAGTCGTTGTTCTGCTCTCATTAACTTACACTATCTAGTGTGGATTCATTGGAAGGGAAAGAAGGGGAAGGGAAGCTAAATGCAAGGCTCCTTTCCCCCACCATAAGCGTCCTCTCGCTGTGTTCCCAGATGGACTGTTTTGCCTGTGGCTTCTTCTTCTGCCTTGGTTTGGGGTGTTAGAGGTCTCTAGGTTACCCTTGTTTGGGAGATGATAGATCAGTTGTCATAGATCGTGTTCCTCCTCAAGCGTGATGGGTGATACTGGATTGCAGCACCCAAGTTGGTCTTACTCCTCCAACTCTCTTGAAAACTTTGCACTTTTCTGTGGCAAGATGCCGTCCGTGGTGTGGAAGAAGAATGGACACCACTGGGCTCTGGGCTGAATTGTATCATCTGGGTTAAATAAAACAATACTTCAAAAAAGCGCAAGTCACGTTCCCATGGTAGAGCACAGTGAGATTTACAACAGATGACGAGATGGCTCTGCAACACCAAAGGCCCAGAGCCACTCAATATTAACTCGCCTTCACTTCCATGAGTGCATTTGACTTCAGTGGAAATCAAGCGCTGAAATACCTCCCTGGAGGTGGGCCAAAATGCCTATTTTATCATGTTCCCCTCTCACTTGTCCCCGTAGAACTATAGGATTGCCGGGGGGCTGGGGGGGTCAGACAACGTATTTTCTTGTCACTGATGAAAAAGGAAATTATTTTAACTGGGCACAGAGAAAAAGAAAAGCCTTTTCTCCCTGCGGTAACAATAAAAAGTTCTCAGGCATTTCCTCACTGATACTCCAGCATCAAGCAAACATCAGTGGGGCTCCGTGGGTTCATAACCCGACAGCATTTGGCGTCACGCAGGTTCTGTGGATCTCTTCCAGGTTTTTGCTACCACAGAGTCAGATCCCCGACCCAGCTGCAAGGATGGTGATTAAGGAAACGATTTCCTAAAAGAGAATATACATTTTACACCTTCCTTGCTATAACTTAGCAGATCAACTAATTCCCCCGCCTGGTTCTTGTGCGTCGCTGGTCATACATGCCTTTTACCAGCTGGTACATAAGTAGCTGATCAATGTACATTCTCGTTACTTGAACTAATGTTTCTTTATGCAATGAGGGTCCCTAATATGTTGCATGTGGTTTCCATTTGGGGCTTTTTGGGATCTTTTCCAGGAAGTTTCAGGTCATTACCTCAAACCTTCCTCAGCTGAAAAAGGATTGAGGTAATAACCCACAATATCCTGGAGGAGAGGGGGAAAAAAAAAAAAAAAGAAAAAAGAAAAAAAGGGAGAAAGAAAAATTTCTATAATGCATTGAGGACAAGAGAATGAAAATTGCATGCAGCATAGATAGAAGGAATGTGGCCTTTGGCTCTCCGGCAAAGGTGTCATAAAATGTGCTGTATTGAAGCAATATGTCAAAACGCAAGATATTGGGCAGGGAAAGCACAAAACCGAACCTCTGGGACCGCCGTAAAGTGGTGGGCCTGATCCTCAGCCCCTGATCGACTTTCACCTCGCAGAGCTGAATGTTAATTAATTAAGAGGTTTCATTGGAATAATGGCTGGCTTTTTAGGATGAAAGAGAAACAAAAACTGCTGCATGCTAAGAAACCCCTTAAAAACTTCCAGCGTGATGGGGGTGGCTCAAGAAGATCATAAGGAATCACTACCAAAGGAAAGTCAGTTTTAAGTGTTACTTACCCAACCTTTTTCTCCGTCTCAACCGACACTATACCTCACTCTGTTATTCACTCCTTTTTCCTCTCCCCATCTGAAAATTGCCTTGGCTACAGAAATTACCATTTACATCCACTTTGTGTTTTCTGGTCGGAAGCCAGCTCTCCACCGACCAAGCTAACTGACCCCAGGCCTCAGCCAAAACCATTCAGCACCTCCAGCCCTTTTCAAGGAGGGGAAAGGACTGCCTAGCAGGGCCCCAGGAGAGGAGGGCAGTTGTATTTATAGCCCCAACACAGGCAAATGACTTTAAAAGTCAGCTCGTCCAAAGTACTGAGCGCTCCCTGCTCCACCAGGGTTAGGGGTGTTCAGGAGTTTTAATGACCAATGGAGTGTGTCTCAGATGCCCGGGTATTTTGTGAAGATTTACCTCAAAAATTCTCTTCAAAGCTCTTTCAGGTGAGATCTGAAATGACCCATTCGAAATGGTAGAGGATAAAGCCTTCCTGAATGGAAAAGTCTTCATGGCACTCAGGGTGGAAAAGGTCATAACAAAGCAGCTTGGGAAGGGGCTGAAACTACCAACTCTGCTAAATGATGGATGGAGCTATTCTTTTTTGTTGCCTTGTTGCTCACCTGATGGGTGAAAATGGTTTCCTTTATTTCAAAGGATTGGTCCAGCTGAGTGGACGTTGAGGGACATGACAGAAATGCTAAGTCTTCCCCAATCCATCCACAGTTGGTATTCTCCAAATCTTCATTAAAGCATTAAAACAACATGTAAACCACGTCCCTCAGAGCTATGTCTACCTGTCTTTTAAATACCTCTAGGTATGGCCACTCAGCCACTTCCCTGGGCAGCCTGTTCCAATGCTTGACAACCATTTCAGTTAAGAAAATTTTCCTAATATCGAATCTAAACCTCCCCTTGCACAGCTTGAGGACATTTCCTCTTGTCCTATCACCATTACTTGGGAACAGAGAACAACCTCCATGAAGATGCAACCTCCTTTCAGGTAGTTGGACTTAATGATCTTAAAGGTCTCTTCCAACCATAACAATGCTACAATTCTATGTCCATGTCAACAGGTAGAGGGACCAATTTTTACCCTGCAAGTCTCAGACTTCCAAAACCTCAAGGTGACTCTGGGTATCTACATCAGGAGACCTTGTTTTCAGAAAGTGTTAAATAACCAGGCTTAGAAGCAGGTCCCTCATTACCTACTCCCTCCCTCAACAAAATCAGTCAAAATTCAGTTTGAAACCCTTTGCCTTTGTTTTTGTGAAGCAAAACTTCACATAGAGACCAGCACTGTTGTCTCCTCTGTGGCTCTGAAGTGATGAACTCCAAAGCACTAGGGTTCTTCACGCTGCTAAACGTTTACAAAGATGTCTCTCCCTTTTTCCACTTCTAGTCCACGCCATCTTTACAGCTAATACATTTTTCTTAACACCCACAAATAACTGATATAACATTCCTGTACATCAAGGACCAACATCTTAGAGCTTTCAAAAACTTGAGACAAAAGACAGTGTTTTGTATCCAAGGGCAGCACGCGTTTTCTTTCCATTTCTCATTCCTCCTGTATTTCAAGGCACTGGTGTCATCACCTGCCAGTACTATCCAGCACAGCCATCCAAAAAATCATGAGCCCACTCCAGGAAGTAATGAAATCAACACAGGATTCAGGAGGTGTTTCTGGGACGAGACACATCTTGGTTTTCCTTTGTCTTCTGGCTTCTAAAAAGCATCAACGAGTTGCAGGATGTGATTTTGTACCTCTGCCATTTTGACTGCTTGGACATCTCCGTTTCTGTTTGAGTGATGAGTGATTCCCACAACTAGTCACATTGATGACACCTCCAGAAGATACTTTTCGTGACAGAAAATCTTTTAAATCACTCCTTGCTTTCCATTTAAGGCTCCTTTCCCCAGAAATGAAGGTCTGTATTCTCTTTAAATGCAGGATGGGATTTCAGGACACCTCTCTGCTTGCTCATCCTGGGCTTCAGAAGCACTACGGAACAGCACTAAATTCACACATAAAAAAATTCTGAAAACAGCTAAAATCATTTCCCAGATTGAGTACTGTGCTTTGTAGATTTGAAAAAAAGAGAATATTTTGAGGGTGTGGGATATTCCATATTTTGGAGCAAAAGGAGAAGATTTTTCTGTTGTATGCTTCCTGCTTTTAGGAAAAAAAAAAAAAAAAGACAAAAAAGCGCCTCTATCTCTGGTTGTGGACCCTTTCAGCAATCCTAATCAAATCCACACGCTTTGGACTAATATCCAAAACCAGAAACACGCCAAAAACCTGCAGACAGACCAGTTTTAGATTAATAAACAGTTTTAGATCATAGTGTAACTCCAGGAGGGACTATTAGCTCATCTGACCTGTATATTGCAGGCTATTTAATGTTACCCAGTTACCTGTATTTTAAGCCCAATAATTTGTGTTTGACAGCAGCTCATCCTGAGTAAAGAAACCTGTAGTTTGTTTCCAAAGACACAAGAGAGATCTTCCACTTCCTTTGGTGTCTTTTCCCAACACTAACCGCACTTACTTCCACACATCCATGTTTTATAATCCGAATTTATCATGCCTTGTCTGTGAGACATATGCTCACATCAGCTTTGCTCTTTCTCCATTGTATGAGGGCCCCTGGCAACTTTTATCCTCCTCTACAAGATACCTTACATGGTGATCAAGTCACACTTTGATTTGTCTCTCGATGGCTAAGCAGGCTGAATATCTACCTTTCTCACTGCAAAATATTTCCCTTTTCTCTTACTTCTTCAGCATCAAAAGCCTAAATTCTCTGCTAACTTCAACCACCCCTAGGAGTCAGGCATCTACGCCCCATCACTTGTCCTGGTCCTTTTTGGGCAACGGGTTCATCTCCAAATGGGATGATTTTTGTTTGCTGTGGGTGTCCTACCTTTAGTTGTGCAGGACAAAGTGTTTCCCAGTTATTTGACTAATATCTGCTTGGATAAACGCCGCTCCTGAGGCTTGGAGAAATGCCCTGTGGGCCTGAAAAAAACAGGTGATGAACAAAATGCTTTGTAATGAGAGATTCAAACTATTTATCTGCTCAGATATCTAACACTAACTCTGGCAACGATCCTACAAATTTGGTGCTCAAGAAAGAAAACCCTGCAAAGCTCAAACAAGTAATCTCCCCACCCTTTGCGGAGATGACTTTTTCACCAGCACCTTTCCAGTTTCTTAGCTAGAAAGGACCAAAGCTTTACCTTTCTCTTCCTTCTGAGTCGTGTTATAACAGTTACTTCAAAAGTGGTTATCTGAATAATGTTCAAAAAAAAAAAGGAAATAATTTATACTTTCTTCCAATCCTTCACCCTTCTTCTTTCTTCTCTGTATTGTTCTCCAACTTGTTTGACAGACAACAGATTTGAAAGAAGGCACCACAAAGGCTCACACTCCTTCTGTTAAGTCCCAGGACATCTTCAGACAATCAAAACCAGCCCTGAACCCAATATAACTGGAACTGCAAACCCCAGAAGTGCCTCACTGTGGCCTAGTCAGACCTTTCCTTATGAACAAGGCAGCTTTGAGATGAGATCGTGTTTGAGGACAAGTGTGAACATAAAGGGGTGACTGCATAAAGAAGTGACTTCTTGACCAGGAAGGTCTTTGTGAAGAGAAGCATTGGAAGGCCACAACCTCCCAATGAACCTCTCCAGCATTAAGACCCAAACCTCATGTGCTGAGAGCTACCCAGAGGTTTTGGTGCATCAACAAGAGTCGCCTGCTGACATCTAACAGCCTGTATAAAACCAAGGTGGAGACATGAAGCTTTCCAAACTCATGTTCCCGAAAAACGTGCCTTCTGGAATATTCCCAGTACGTGACTCTCAAGGAGTATCATTCTTCAATCTTTCCTTTGCAAGCTCAGACCTCTGTAAGGAGACCCCCGAAGCCTATTCAAGATCCCCCCACATGGAGAGGATCTATCCATCTGCCTTCACTCATCTTAAAATTTTCTTAAACAATGTGTTTCCCTTAGCGGTCTGTGTAGCACAGTATTATTTCCTTCTTCATGTGTTTCTGTTCTTTCCCTGGTGTATCTCTTTATTTGTTTATTGAATTATCCTTTGAACTTGCTTCTGCTTCTTTTCAGAGACCTCCAAATTATTCTTCCTATGCTAATCTTCACCTTCCTTTCAGGCCCCATATTGGCCTGTGCTGCCCTTTAATCCTACTGAGGCTTAACAACGATGAATTTAAATTGCAAACTCTTCCAACTATTTCTGGTTTTCTGCAGTAAAATTCTCTGTGCATTCTAAGATCACAATCACGATTCCTCTGGGCGTTTTACGTTCCCTCTGAGTCAGCTGAGCAGAGGTCAAGAACATTTAGTATTGCCTCTTCCAACATTTCATTCCTCCCGTGCCTTGCAAATCCAGCAGTGTTGTGATTCTTCTTTGTCTGAGATGGTTTACGTTCAGATCCTTCCTTTTGCTCTTATCTACAGCTTTGGACCAGAGCTTGGCTTCCACCCAAGTGGCACCATGCACAACTGCTTCTACTTCTCCACACCCTTGCTAGCATTCAGCACCCTCTCTTGCCCTCTCCTGAGTTTCAATTGATTTGAGTTATTCAACTTTCAGTCTCCTCTTATGCTTCCTGTCATCTGAGTGCCATTTTCTTTTATGACTGCAGTCTCAAAGGAGACTAGAAATAGGCCATAAACCATCATTTTTGGCACTTCGGTGGTTCCTTCAGTCCAAGTCCTTGGCAAACAATAAATTTAGCTTCAGCACGAATGTCCTGTCCACTTACATCAAGTAGAGTTTGCTACAACATGAACTGACTTTCTGCTGTGGATATTTCAACCGTATGTGCTACGACAGGAACTGGCAGAAGTTATTCTATCGGTTAGTATTTATACTGCTGCATTGGCCTGAAGTCTCTGTTAAGACCCTGTCCCAGGGGTGTTTTGCAAACTTGGGCTGATATGAAGCCTGTTGAGTCTTCCAGTGACACCCAGTGCCAGTTCCACAGATGCTGTGAAGCACAATGACAGAGCTGGGGTGAGATGCACTGGTACAGGTGCCTTTTCATTCACCAGTCGCTAACTTTCATTTACACAAGAGTAAGAATATTTAGCAAATAACATCTTATCCAGTGTGGTACTTTGTTCTTGAAGGTCACAGAATCACAGAATGATATGGGGTTGGAAAGGACGTCTGGAGATCATCTAGTCCAACCCCCCTGCCAGAGCAGGCTGCACAGGAACATGACCAGGTGGGTTTTGAATGTCTCCAGAGAAGGTGACTCCACCACCTCTCTGGGCAGCCTCTTCCAGGGCTCTGTCACCCTCAAAGTAAAGAAGTTCCTCCTTATGGTTAGGTGGAACTTCTTATGTTCGATTTGTGCTCATTTCCTCTTGTCCTGTCTCTGGGCACCACTGAAAAAAGACTGGCCCCACTTTCTTGACACCCTCCCTTTAAATATTTATAGGTGTTGATCAGATCCCCCCTCAGCCTTCTCTTCTCCAGACTAAAAAGACCCAAGTCCCTCAGCCTCTCAAGGTCACTTGTTTAAAGTCTTGATTCATCCTTCAACATCACAATATCAGCTTAGGGTAAGAGCTGCTGAATTCGGTAGCCCAACAGAGGTGAGACTGCTGCCCTGTCCTTGTTTTCCCCACATCCAGCACCCACACATCTACCCAGTACATATGTACATATATGCATGTAAACATATCTGGCCACACAGATCAACACAGATGGAAAAGAAAGCAGTCACACAAACAGAAATTGTGCCAATGGCCTCATCTTCTGTAGCTGAAGAAGGTGAAAGCCCTTCGGTGGAAAGTATACACAATTATATATGCACATTTACTGGTCGTAGGCAATCAGTCTGCCTAGTAGCTGCCCCTGTTGCCTCATGCACAGATACACATGTATGGTCGATGATCTGAACCCATCACCTTACTAGCATCTGACCACCAGACATGAGCTTCTGCCTAATCTGGCTTGGATCCCCAGTTCAATCCAGTAGCCAACTTGCAGATGTCCTGGTCTCTCCAGTATGTGGTCCAGCATTTTGGCCACTCCAATAACTGGCTCCCAAGCCTGTCCTCCCTTTCTCTACCTTTGGTCTTTACCTTAAACATTGTGTAAAACTCACACAACCCCTAAGTGCTTTATCCTTGGCATCTCGGGAGTCCTACCCTGTAGGCGTGAACTTCCCTCTGTCTGCAAGGTGGCCCTGTGTCTTCCTTCTCAGAGGTTTCACATCAGGACCATGAGTTTCACAACAGGAACACGGGCTGGTCCTCCTCCTTTCATAATCTGGGAGTAGCAAACAGTCATGGTTGCTCTGCTGAGGGTTCTGAGGTTCCTCCATCCATAATGGTTCATCTGCTCCTCTGAGCTTACAAAGACAAGCTTTTAATTGCACAACCTAATAGAGATGAATGTGACAGGCATGTTGGCCACTGGTGGACCATGCAGAAGCTCATGGGGGTGGGCAGACAGCAGGAAATACCTACCTATGTGGGACAGTTTAACACAGTGAGGACTGCAAGGTCATCTTTGGAAGCATAGCTCTGGGTACAATTTGTAGCCAATACTCTCCTCGTCCTGCTGTCAGTGGTGCCAATCTCCTTTGCATGTCTGGCAATCAAATTGACATAAATGAGATTTCTACACATGAAATAAACTGAGCCAGAGATCCTCACTGTTGATTAAAAAAAAAAAAAAAGCCACACAAACAAAGCAACAAGTCAAGGGAAAGAATTGTCTGGAACATCAGAAATGCAGGATCTTAGTCTTCCCTTGAAACTACAATTTCCAGCCTTGGAAAAATACAACAGAAACAGAAAAATTCCTCTAACCTTTGCAAAAATATGTTCCCTTTTGCCAGTAAAAGCCATTCCTTCACAGCACCATTTGGATAATTTGCCTCTACATCTTGTTCATCTGTCACCTCATAGGCTTCAGATTTTTTTGTGTTTTCATCACTGGTCTGTATATAAGAAAATGAGTGGGGGGAAAAAAAGGAGGCACAGATTTTGGCAGGAATCCCTGCCTGGAATGAATATAAAACTTTGTTTTATTTAAGCGATCTGGTTGTGTGTGTGTGTGAGAGAGAGAGAGAGGGGAGAAAGAGTAGGGAAACAAATAAAGATAGTTTTTTTAAAAGTGAGTGTGAAAGAAATTCCCCAGAGAGACAAATAAAGGACTTTTTTATTGCTAATAACACATGTTCTGGTATGTGCTTTGCACATTGTTAACCCACCTTGAAACCGGTGGGTTTAGTTGTTGTTGGTTTAGGTTTGGTGGGATTTTTTTAAAAAAAATCTTTCTTCTGGCTTTTGAATTGTTGCAGTGAGGGGAAAAAATAATTAAACAAAAAAAACAACAAAAACATACGCACAACAAAACCCAATATTTCCTCCTATTTGGAAACCTTGAAGGATGAGGGGGTGATTTCATTCCTTCCCCTTGTTATATTACTAAATCTCCCCGATGGACTGGGGTGGCTTTACGCCGGCTGATGCGTGTGCATTTGGGCTAGACTAAGAGGACGGATGGTTTCAGCAGCTGTCACCTCGGTGGTTGCCGTTTGCTTGACCTGGGTGGATCTGATCTCCAAGAGCAAAGCAGAATGGAATTTTGTGAAAAAGGGGAAAAAAAACTGCAAAGGAAATAAAAGGGAAAGGTCAAATGCGTTCTGGCTTTCACTCCGCTCCCCACGCGTGTCTACCAACAGATAGTACAGGACGTGCCAGTTCGAGACAGGAATGTACATAAACCTACACTTTGAGCACGCCCTGGATCAAGGAAGGACCAGAGCACGTGGCTAAATGTTTTCCTCAACATGGCCCAAATGCTTGTGACCTATTTTGAGCCAGGTGTTCTGGGGTGTGATCACATAGTCCCTGTGTGGGATTGTGGTGAGCTGAGGGTCCTCACGTGCAGTCCAAATGGAGCTCCAATATTAAAAAAGAAAGAAATTAAAACACCGCCTCCTTCCTCTTGGTAGGATTTTCAGCATTACAGTTCTGAACAGTGACTCTCTGTGCAGATTGAAGGTTAAATTGTAAAAGAAAAGTTTCTTGTATTAGTGTTCCTCACTTTTTTTAAGGTACAGTCTTTGAAGAAGACATTACCAATTCCTTCCCGTAAGTCAGGTCTTCACTTAAAGCTTCCCTCACCAAGAACCTCTGCATCTCCCAGAGTACAGTCAGGCTGTAAATCTGGCATTCATTCCCACCTCCCTTGTTCCATGGCCATGTCCTTTTCTGACACGTTGGGAGCACAGCATCCAGACTTCTCTCACTGGTGGTGACCCCACGTGTCAAACCCAGGTACCAGCCCACTCTGTCCTCTGCTGACCATCTCCTTGTTGGACATATCAAACTGAAAGAGAGTAGACTTATATTAGATGTCAGGAAGAAAATTTTCATTCTGAGGGTGTTGAGACACTGACCCAGGTCTCTCAGAGAAGCTGTGGATGCCGCATTCCTGGAAGTGTTCAAGGTCAGGTTGGATGGGGCTTTGAGCAGCCTGCTCTAGTGGGAGGTGTCCCTGCCCAGGGCAGGGGGTTGGAACTAGATGATCTTTAAGGTCCCTTCCAACCCAAACCCTTCTATGATTCTATGATTCTATGATACAGTTGCCTCCATAGAATCTATACAGTCCCAGAGTGGGACCTGCTTGCACCCGTCCTGGGAGCAGCTCCTGTCACCTTTTTGCCAGGACTGAGCATATCAAGTCTTACATAGAAGAATGTGGCTGCCCCTGTTCCACTCCATACTCTCTGGAGCTGCTTGGCAGCAGGGTGAGTGGTGTGCCAGACTGGAAGCAGTGTCCTGGTTTGGACAAGACAAAACTGTTCTCATCTCTTTACCCTATACTACTTCACATCCTCCAGTCCCACTTTTCCCAGGTCCATGGGGATTTCCCCGAGCAGGAGCTGCCAAACCAGGACGGTGCCTCTGTGATGATGACAAACATCTGGGAGAACGCTAAGGGAAGAGGCTGCCAAATTCTCCCTCTTGGGATTTGAGCGAGACTTGGCCTTCTCCCTACCACAACCCAGAGCTTTCTCTGGGCGGTGAAAGTAACAGCAGACATTCCAACAGGGCTCTGTCCTTCCTTCCCCCAGAGGTACCCAAACACTCAACACTCTTCTGTCTGGTTGAGGCTGAAATCAGAGAAAAACTGAGCCCAGAGGTATACAGGTCTTGTATAGACCACTGCCAACCTGGGCTGCATGAAGAACGGTGACACTGATGTGCTGCATAGAGGGTCCCTATCCAGAGATACTGTATTCCTGGCTGCAGCCAAGAAGAAGACCCCGTCCCACCGTGTCTCTCAACCCCCAACCTGAGTCATTGCTGTCTCACATGCTGGATGTGGAGTTACCAATGAATTTTAGGATATAGGAACACAAGGCAGAAGGGAACTTCTCCCCAAGAAGGAAAGGGGATGGCCATCAGCCCCTCAGCTCAGGTCTCCATATCACACAGCATGAGACCAAAGGGGACACAGTATAACCTCTCTTCCATTTTGCACAACCAGGTTTTCTAACATAAGAAGGGCACAGCAAAGAGCATTTGACCCAAAGGAAAGTTGTGGGGGCTGATTTGCTGTTGAGTGGACCAGAAACAGTGACTATTTTCACTTTGATGGTCCTCATTCTTGCCTTTATTCTTCTCTGGAGACACCTCTGTCAGTTAAGACTTCTGTTGCACGCACCAATGAACACATTTTTGTGGGCATCACCTTTCACCCTCCCATCAAATACCATCCCATAAAGGTATCAAGAGCTACAAGCAGGCAGAGAAGAATTAAACCTAACCTCATACCTACCTAGACGATTCTGTGATTCTATGATTCTATACCAAACAGCTCAGTCCTTGAGCTGAAGAAGGGACTTCACTTAACTGGGCTGTTCCTCAAGCCATTCATCTGCAGGGGGATTTCTCACCAATCCCTAACCTGGTGGCTTGTTCTGGGGCCTGAGTGATTACTTGTGGCATTTTGCCCACTGAGCTGTTTGCAAATGGCTTTCTGGAGAGGCAAAAGGCAGAGAGAAAAATCATTTGTCTCCATTGCTCAGCAAGAAAAGCCAGACATGATCAATGGAGAAACCTCTGCCGTGTTTTGTCAGGCTGCCTGGGGCTCAGCAGCCCCAGTGGATGCAGCACAGCTACTGTCTTGCTATGCCTTCATTTTCTTCCTCCAGTCAAAGGCAGACGAAACACAGGGCTTTGCAAGCTGACAGACAGCCAAAGTGCTGCTTCTTCAACTCTTGGAAAAGTCTCTTTTTAAAAGCAAAAACCATAGGTTAACCTTAGAAGTTGTTAAACACTTCCAAAAACCCCAATATGTCCAGACCCCAGACTTTGATGAGGTTTTTTAACAGTCATTTCACTTTTCACCCAGCTTGAGATCTGATCTGTCTCAAAACGTTGTTGTTTTGAGGTCTGGAGATTGCTGTTTTCTGCCCTCCCAAGAGAAAATCGGGAAGCCTCTCTCTTTTGATGGATTCCTCATCTCAGTGTTGGGCAAATTGTACAAATGGGCCACAGATTATAGAATCATAAAATCACAGAATGGTTTGGGTTGGAAGGGACCTTCAAAGATCATCTAGTCCAATCTTCCTGCCATGGGCAGAGACATCTTCCACTAGACTAGGTTGCTCAAAGCCCCGTCCAACTTGGCCTTGGCTATTATCAACAATGGTCACCCGTGTCTCAGGATTAGCCCTTCCCTACCCTACCACACCTTTCTAATACTGAAAGGGGACAGAGTTTACCACAGCAAAACAAGTTATTTTTCATCTTTGTGAAGTGTCCATGTCATTTTTCACTTGTCCCAGCTGAAAAATGAAGTGAGGTAACTCAAGGCATGTGTTTTAAGCTACAAATGGGTGCTGCAATAATGCAACTCCTTCTCCATTGCCACATGGGACACCCCTAAGGGAGTTCTTTCTTAACTGTGGCTTGCTTCGCTTGAGAGGGGGCCTCTTCTCTTTGCAGTCAGGAGCTTTAACTCATCACTGCCTGAACCAGAATGTTCTGTTTTGGTACATAAATCGAAGCCAAAATGTCACTTGTCCCTTTCTTAAGATCTCACGTGCAGCTCCTCACTGTGATCACACGGGAGAGGCAAATATAATGTTCTTTTAGTAAGAAGGAAACTGAAGCAGAAAAGGTAAAGAAAAACCTAAACAAATTCTTGGAAATGCTTTTGGCTACTCAGTTTCTATTATTTCATTACAGAGATGCCAAAACAAATGAAACCTGCTGGTTACTCAGCTCCTTTGAAGTTCAAGCCATGTCATTGTGGGGGCCTACATCTTAAGCTGCCAGCCCTGAACGTTTTTGCTTCAGTGACATATCCATGGCTGAACAGGGAACTGTCAGAGCTAGCAGGAGCTCCTGACTCCCAGCACGATGATGTACAGATCAGTGCATCCTGCATCTCTTCTCCAGCCAAAGCAGCACACTCCCACCTCCCTCCCGGCTTGTCCACCCTTTGCAAGGCAGGAGGAATCGCTTGTAAAGCTGAAATTCTTGCATCTGGCCTCACCCAACCTGGCTGACACCCATCGGACTGGAGCACTGACTCCCACACGTACATTTATGGCTGGAAAGACAACTTTTCTAACCATCTCCAGTGAAGACGCTGGTGAAAGCGAAACTGAATACAAAGCAGATGCTGATCATAACCAAGTGTCCCCCAGACGATATTATCTCATCTCACAGCCAGTAGCTTTTATTTGTTGGTGATGCTCCGGTATTCTTCTCCTTTCCTTCCTTTCCCCTGTAGATCCATAACCATGTCTTGTCCCTGTTTTCTCTTAGATGGAAGCCAGTTACCTGACTTTAGACATGAAACACAAATTTCCATCCTCACCTTTCCCCCATTCCTGCTCCTTGCCTGTAGCAATCCTCCAGCAGTTTGGCTACTGAGCTTTCTTATCTCCCTACACCACTAAGGTGACAATGACACTCCTATCACTAACTCCACCACCATGAAAAACATGGATGAGCGTCTCAAGGACAGTAGTGCAAAACTTTAGAATCTCATTCAGCAAATAGAGGGAAAATTTGTGGTGTGTATCAGTGACTTTATTTCTTTAAGGTGAATTTGGCAAGGTTTTAAGGCTACTTACCTGTGCACTTGAACTCTGGCTTTTTTTCCTCTCTTCATGTCTCCCAGGTATAGATATCACCTCATAAACATCTCACACCACTGCAAGTTTTGTTTTCATACAGCAAAACACCCGGACGACACGTGTGACCTCACACCTCAATTTCTGCAGGGATATTCATGCAATCAAGTTCTCATGCAGAATGAAGCAGACATCAGGAGAGCACTTAATGAAGTGCACCAGATATACCATCTCAAAGGAAACCCGCCTGACCATCTTTTTATCTTGCCCAGCTAAGTTCCTGGGCTCTGGTCCCTTGGCAGCACCTGCTGAGATACTGGGAGTTTCTTTGCTGAAGTTTGTCAGCTGGAAACCCATCACCTGGGTCTACAGCATCTACAGTCATTTCAAATCTTGTGTTTTGCCTGTGTGCTTTCAACCCAGACTTGATTTCAAAAGCTGTGGTACCATTCTCTGGTCTAAATTTTATATGGCCCTTCTGATATAAAGAGGAAAGGACATCTCTTTGCTCTCCCCAGCCAGCAATTTGGTGAGGTATTTGGGATTTGGGACATCTTTGGAAACTCTGGAGTTCATAAAATCATAGAATGGTTTGGGTTGGAAGGGACCTTAAAGACCCTCTAGTTCCAACCCCCCTGCCATGGGCAGGGACACCTCCCACTAGACCAGATTGCTCAAAGCCCCATCCAACCTGGCCTTGAACCCCTCCAGGGATGGGGCAGCCACAGCTTCTCTGGGCAACCTGGGCCAGTGTCTCACCACGCTCAGTGTGAAAATTTTCTTCCTAGTATCTAATCTAAATCTACCCTCTTCCAGTTTAAAGCCATTACCCCTCATCCCATTACTACATCCCCTTGTAAAAAGTTCTTCTAAAGAGTTCTTCTGGTTAAGGTCTATGTACCCTTCCATGGAGCACCCTATCCATGAAACTCTGGGGGAGAGTATGGTGTGGTGAAGAAGAGGAGGCTCACTAGGACCAGTCCTGCACTTCAAAGAAGTAGCCTTCTGGACCAGGTCAAGATGTGTTCAGGAAAGATCTGTATTATGTGCAGAGCAAAGGACGTCTCAGTGCCCATGAGCATTACCTTTTACCAGTTTGCTTATATACATTGATGACAGAGACCAGGGTTAAAGGCCTGGGTTGAAAAACTTCATTTGATCAGGAAGTCATTAGTCAATAGCAATTTGGAGGGAATGGAAGGAGACATTTCCAGCCAAAGAGGTTCATGAGAGAAACTGAGGCCCAAGATGTCCCTGTGTGGACAGAAGGGTACGTCACCTTCTGTCAGCATTAACAGCTGATTAATTTATTGAATGCTGGAGATATCCCACTTGACTTTGGACTTCCCTTTGTCTTATCTGCAAATCCAGTGTCTGCCAAAGGGGCATTTTTGTCCAACAGGGTTGCAGCAATGAGGGTCACATCTTAAAGGTGAAGGCCAGAGGTGTTGACTGAAGAGGAGAAGCAAGAGGTCAGTACCAGGACGTTATCTGCTGCTGACACTGCCCAGCGAAGCCTTGTGCTCAACACTTCACCTTCATCTACCAGATCTCTGCACTTTCCAAAATTACTGATGACTTGCCATTATTTGCAGTTGATTTGCTGATTATTTCCTCTTGCTCCAAACAATGACAGGAGGAACCAAGTTCACCCTGGATATGTATGGCCCTGAGCCTTCTTCCACCAGAGGCAATCTTGTCCCTCAGGAATTAAAACATGCAGAAGATGCCGGCTGGTGAAAACTGAAAAGACCCCTGGAGAACTCCTCCTGCTTCCCAACTTTCTTTTTTTTTTTTTTTTTTTGCTTTGTTCTTGTTTTTGTCATTAAAGGTACAGTCTCACTGCACACTTGGTCTCCTATAGCTAAGCCTTTCCTCCAGAGCCACATTAAGCTGATCTTGGAGAATTGATCCTGGTGTTTTTTTAAGTCTCTCCTTGCTCAGGCTGTAACACGGGAGAGGTGTGTATGTGGGGGGAGATTTCCCATCAAAATATCTTCTGTCAAATGCACTTCACATGTAACTTTGCTGACACGAATCAGGGCTGGAGGAATGTCATTGAAGTCAATCCTTTTGTTTGGAAGGGGAAATCCAATAAATTCTCTGGCAGCTGGGCTTGGGCTTCAAGGATGATTTTTTTTCTATATTTGCTTGAAATACCAGCTGCTCTTCCAGCCCCATTCAAGTCCAATAGCATTTTCTTCCTTTTACACCTTCTTCTGTTCCTTTCATGTTTCCTTTTGGAGGAAAAGACAAACAAACAAACAAACAAACCAAAATCCTTTGGAGTGCAATTGACGGACTCAAATTATTTAATTTGGTCTGCAATCCTACTGAAAAAAAAAAAAAAAAAAAAGAAAGTTCAAAGAGAAAACAACTAAATTAACGTTGACCCTTTTAAATAGCTTAGTTGGAGCAAAGGCAAAGCAAGGTTGGCAGAGACAGGCTCCTTGAAGTTAGCTGAGGGTCTGTCCCACTGATGTTGTGTTATTTGTCTTTTAAACAATATGTGGACAGACCACACCAGCACCAGGAGGGCCAGAAGATGGCAGGGGATTACTTGCAAGAAACCAGCCAGGACCACTGATTTACACCCCGCAGCCTTATCTGTGCCCTGCAGGACGGAAAAGTGACACATGGAGAACCAGCCCAGAGCTCTCAGACTATTAGAAGGGACAAAACAAATCCCACCCCACCTCCTCGCCCCCTTCCCTGCACAGAATAACTCATTCTTTAATTACAACATGACAAGAGAAGTGACATAAGCCTATTATTTGATTGTAAGATCCTGTTCCCATCTACACCAGATGCATTTCTTCTGAGACGATTGACTGTTTGTTTCTGCACTCAGCTTTGCCAGCTCCTCTTTGCACCTGGAGTGCTCTTTCATTAGCAGTTTTGAGACTAATTTGGCCGAGTTTTGAAACTTTTCAAAAGGCCAATCTCATGACAAAAGTGTTTTTAAAATAGATACCTCCTGGACTATCAATTATAGCACAGAAAAAAACCAAACAATAAATGTTTGAAGGAGAATATTCCCTGTGTCACTTTGCAATACTTGTTTTGCATTTTTCAGCTCACAAAGGGTATGCAAGGCTGATCACCACCAGTTTTATGCTGGCCGGTTTCCAGTCACCTTCACTTTCATTTATATTCAATTTCCATGTTGATTTCTACAGTTTCTGATAGGCTGGCTTAGTGAGGCCACAAGCATAAGCTCTGAAATTGCAAACAGCGAAGAAGGAACCACTGATACACATGAAAAAATAATAGGTATACGATGTATGCCTGGTTTTTCCAGGGCTATAGTGACTTTAGATGGTGCAGAAACTCCTCAGCCCGTCAGTGAACAGCAGTCTTGTGCTCCTCCTGCCATGGGTAATTTTCCCCATCCCATCTCCACCGGCTCTCCAGGGCTGCCACAACCATTTGTGTCATTACAGGGATTGATATTCCTGAAAAATAGCCCAGGAACAGAAGTTTTGGGTTAAATTTAGTTCTGTTACCTGACCTGGTGCAACACTCAGAAGTGCTTGTTTTGGGGCAGGAGGTGGTGAGGTACCTTTCCCCCATGGCGGTGACAGCTTGAGACAGCTCATCATGTTCATTGAAATGTGGCCTTAAAACCTTCCAGGATATGAAGGACTCTATTATCCTTGTTCTGCAGGACGACACAGAGAAAGGATCAGGTGATGGTTATTCCATGCAGACCTTTAAACACCAGTTCACGGGGCAGGAAGTCTCTGGTGAGACTTCCCCTGCAGTACCACATCCAGCTCTGGAGCCTCCAGCATAAGAAGAAGGACATGGACCTGTTGGAGTAGGTCCAGAAGAGGCCACAGAGATGCTCCAAGGGCTGGAGTCCTGCTGTGAAGACAGGCTGAGAGAGTTGGGGGGGTTCAGCCTGGAGAAGAGAAGGCTCCAGGGAGACCTTATTGTGGCCTTCCAGTAACTAAAGGGGCTACAGGAAAGATGGGGACAAACTTTTTAGCAGGGCCTGTTGCAATAGGACAAGGGGTAATGGCTTCAAACTAAAAGAGGGGAGATTCAGACTAGGTCTAAGGAAGAAATATTTTACACTGAGGGTGGTGAGACACTGGCCCAGGTTTCCCAGAGAGGTGGTAGATGCTCCATCACCGGAAACATTCCAGGTCATGCTCTGAGCAACCTGATCTAGTTGAAGATGTCCCTGCTCATTGCAGGGGAGGCTGGACTAGATGTCTTTAAAGGTCCCTTCAAACTCAAACCATTCTATGATTCTATGATTCTGGAGATGCTGGGAAAAGAGGCCCTTCCAGAGGGACATTCAGGGGCAACTGGCAAAGAGTTCACATACTCCATGCAAAGGAGAAATGGATCTGATTTATTCCCAGATACAGAGAAACTGTCCTAAAAAAGGGTTGCACCTGTCCTGTTCCCAAGAAATATCTTTTACCCCAAAACCAGCTCTGCCTATGGATTTGCTACATGAAGGAGCATGTGTATCAGGGGAATCTGGCAGAAAGAGGCCATAATCATGTAAATACATGCATAAACACATATAGAGAAACCACCTCAATAAGAAATATCGTAACAAGTCTCCGAGACCAGAAAGCCTGTGGTGATTCATAGCCGTCACTTCCCTCCCTTGCCCCACTGCCCCCACAATTTGCTGAAGCCCCAGTGGTCATTATTCACCGCAAACAACACAGCTGGATAAACTCAATGAGCAGACAGGTCTTTCCTATTTCTAATGGGAATCCTGCCTGAACTCTGGCCTGCCTGGGTAGCCCTGGGAGAAATTAGCTGATTAAAAATGTCCGGGGGGAGCTGTGAATGGGAAGAGTTTTACTCTTCTAAAATGCAGTTGGCAATGCACCGTGTTTAGTGAGTTATCACAAGATGCTGTGTGACCAGACTATTTCATTAAGGCATCTCCTTCCTCCGATTCATTGTCTGTCCTGGGTTTTTTATACCTTGAACTGGGGGAAGTGGTGTTTCTCCATCCAGTGTCCCCAGGAAGGCCAGGCTGGTCTAACACAAAGTACTTTCTAGTTTTCAGCTCTAGGACAGCATTTGCCTTCCCTTCTCCTCTTGAGTACAGTGAGTTTGGTTTTCATGCGTGCTGCCCCCTCTCTCTGCTCTGCCTTTTTTCCCTTTCAGTGCAAAGTATGCACTTAACTCCTAAAATATTAGAGCTAAGATCTGGCATGCTTTGGCCGGCAAGCACTCTCACTGTCACTCCGGGGGAATTCATCGTGGTGAAATCCATCTTACTTGGCTTTCCAGCCCCGCGCCTGCCGACGTCTCCATCTGAGCTGCATACCCCCGCGCTCCCCAGACGTTAGAGTCAAGAGAGGAAAACAGGCACTTCTGAGGTGCAATCCATCTCAACCCCATGTAGACGTTTCTATTAGGTCAGAACCATGCTCTGTTTCTCTTCACTGACTATAAAGGGAGCCTGGGGTGACTGGCTCGCATGGAGGCCTCTCTCGTGTAGATGCCTATGTTAGGTGAGATTAATTCATTCCTGGAAGCCAGTTTGTGTCGAAGTCAGGCACCCAGCTTTATGTCAGAGCTTTCATTTTGGAGCATTACCTGCAAATTTCTTTCTTTGTCCCTATCTTGCAGAAGCTGTAGAAAGGTTCTGATAGAGGTTAATCAACCCACTTTGATAAACCTCGACAGCAAGTGCAGGGTCCTGCACCTGGGATGTGGCAATTCCAGGCAGAAATACAAGTTGGGTAGGGAATGGCTGGAGAGCAGCCCTGAGTAGAAGGATTTGGGGTGCTCATGGATGAGAAGCTCAACATGAGCCGGCAGTGTGCGCTGGCAGCCCAGTTAGCCAACTGCATCCTGGGCTGCATCAAAAGAAGCGTGGCCAGCAGGGTGAGGGAGGTGATTCTACCACCTATACTCTGCTCTGCTGAGACTCCACCTGGAGTACTGTGTCCAGCTTTGGAGTCCTCAACTCAGGAAGGACGTAGACCTGTTGGAAAGAGGCCAGTGGAGGGCCATGAAGATGATCAGAGGGATGGAGCACCTTCCCTATGAAGACAGGCTGAGACAGTTGGGGTTGTTCAGCCTGGAGAAGAGAAGGCTCCTGGGAGAACTTGTAATGGCCTTCTGGTACCTGAAGGGGGCCTACAGGAGAGATGGGGAGGGACTCTTGGTCAGGGAGGGGAGTGATAGGACGAGAGGGAACAGTTTCAAACTGAAAGAGAAGAGATTTAGATTAGATTAGAATTTTTTCACTGTGAGGGTGGTGAGAGCCTGGCCCAGGTTGCCCAGAGAAGCTGTGGCTACCCCATCCCTGGAGGTGTTCAAGACCAGGCTGGATAGGGCTTAGAGCAACCTGGTCTGGTGGGAGGTGTCCCTGCCCATGGCAGGGGGGTTGGAACTCAGTAGTTTTTAATGTCCCTTCCAACTATAACCATTCTATGATTCTATGATTTGGTGACTCATCCCTGGAAACATTCCAGGTCAGGTTGGACAGGGCTCTGAGCAACCTGATCTAGTGGAAGATGTCCCTGCTTATTGCAGGGAGGTTGGACTAGTTGGCCTTTTAAGGTCCCTTCCAACCCAAACCATTCTATTCTACAACTTGTGGCAAGCGTGGGAGCCCTCTTGGGTCAAGGAAAAGCCATGTTGTGGATGAGTCCTGCAGAAAGCTGCCACATCTCTCAAGCAAATTAGGCCATACAGAGGCAATGGGCTGATGCTGCTTTGTGTGCATGCATGTTGGATATTTGGTGTCCTCTGCTGAACATAACCTATCACCAGCTCGGTAAAGACAAGGTGTAAATGTTGGCAATGTTGACCACGAAATTCTGGGGTTTTTAATGTAGCTCCAGTGGCCTACAAAAACCACATGGAAGAACAATGAGAAGACACAGGCAGAGTGAAATCTATAGACACACAGCGCTAAATCAAAACACCACCACGCTGCTAACACAGATGTCAAAACAAAGTATGAGCTCTGGGATTCATCTTTTGCCAGTTCAGTGCAAACAATTTGGCTCACGGAAATTAAGCGAGGAAATCTAGCTTCAAACATGTCCAGAGAATGAGTGGGAATGTGGATGACATCCAGCTCTTTTGAACTTGGTTGATATTTAGAAAACAAGGCACTGATAGTTGCTGGTTAGCTATGAAGGACAGTGGTACATTGCTCCCTGTGCTGCTCCTGCAGGAGGTCTGACTGGTGCAGTAAAATGGTCTCTTGGTGGTGAAATAGTAAACAAGGGAACAACCATGAAAGGTTGTTTTATGTGAATGTATATTTCATCCTGATCTAGGTCTCTGATACATGCAAACCTTCATGAACTGTGGTATAGGTCACGGAGGGGGGTTGGAAAGGACCTCTGGAGATCATCTAGTCCAACCCCCTGCCAAAGTAGGGTCACCCTGCGCGGGTTGCACAAGAACATGTCCAGGCAGAGTTTGAATATCTCCAGGAAGTCACTCCTCATGTTTAGATTTAACTTCTTCCGTTCAAGTGTGTGCCTGTTACCTCTTGTCCTCTCCCTGGGCACCACTGAAAAAAGACTGGCCCCATTCTCCTGACACCCACCCTTTAAGTATTTATAGGTGTTGATCAGATCCCCCCTCAGTTTTCTCTTCTCTGGACTAAAAAGACCCAAGTGCCTTAGCCTTTCTTCATCAGAGAGATGCTCCAGTCCCCTCATCATCTTCACTCCCGTGCAAGGAGACATATTTAGACTCAGGTGATGCTTCTAGCTACCTAGCTACCACATGGCTTTAGCAACATATGGCCAAATCCAAGCCAATATATCTAGTAACACTTACTATTTAAGGTTTGGTTCCACTCTAAGTGGGCTTTTAACTGGGCTAGTTTCTGGTTCACTGTTGACTTAACATCTATTTTTCCCAGAGTCTCTGCAGTGACAGTTTGTATCCACATGCTAAAAGCACCTGCTTGTTGGTCCATCTGTGTTGCCTCTGAGCCAGACACTTGTCCATTAGATGCCTGGCCTGAAGCTGAAGTCACAAAAAGCATTTGCACTGACTATCTAAGGTTTTTAGTTTCAGACTTGATCAAGGACATCAATGAAACACAATAAATTTTAGGTAGCCCCCTGAAATTGAGCTGGACTAACTTTGTTCACCATAAAGACTTGGAAAAGCCCTGAGGGTGAGACTTACCAGCTGGAGAGTGTGCAGGCGTTTAGCATACTCAGCACAGATGGCTTCCTGAGTCAAAAAGACCTCCAATGAAAGAAACCTGCTGCACACCAGCCCTGCCACTGCACAGAGACAAAAGAGGTGCTTCAGGGTTGTGTTTTCCTTTGCTAACTGCAGTCAGGTATTGCTCACCCAAGGTTAACCATGGACTATTTCCTAGAGTGATGCTGAGTATCCTACAAAGATGAATGGTGGTGACCAAGGACACCAACAGCTAAAGACATATCCCACAGCCAACCTGCATTCCAGTGATCCTGCCAAAATCACTTCATGGCAGCTCAGATAGCAGCTGGCCTCCCTCTTCTGTAGCAGAAAGTCCTTTGCTGCTAGTGAAACTGTGGGATAGGTCTTTCATCAATTCAGATCCACTGTCTGCAATTTGATCAGTGTGTTCTGGGACCCCAGAGTAAAAAAAAAAACTTCTGGATAGAGAGAATTTGTTGGCTGTTACCTATTTCTTCTCATTTCTTTTGACGACTCAGTCTTCCTGCCCTTCCTATTTTTCATACTGTTCTTCTGGGTCTTCCTCCTTGTCAGAGATCTTGAGCATCCCCTGGGACAATGATTGTAATTTCAGTTCATGGATAACTTGCAGAGGATTTGCAAAGACAGATGATACTCTAGGAAGGTCCCAGCTCTTGTGATTGAATATAGCTGTTCCACTGCATTTCTGTACTTTCATGATTTCCCGATCCTCGCAGGGATCCACCGAGGCTGGTCTGGAGGAGAGGAAGAACTTGGTTAGGAGATCAGCAGGAACTGGAGATGATGTGGCAGCAGCCTGGTTGGTGACACGCAGTTGGTAACACACAGTCAAGAAAATTGTCATGTTCTGCAGAATGGGAGAGCAGCTAATTTTGCCTCTCTTCTGGCCACCATTCTTCATGGTGTTTACAAAACACAATCCCTGTTCTAATGCGCATGGGCATGGAGAGTTGGGTTCATCCCACCCAACTTGAGCTACTTACTGTGGAAAAGGTCACTTGGAGCTCTTGCTGCAGACAGTGGAGAGAAGAGGACATAGTCAGAATTGGTCATTGGGTCAGTTACTAAAGCCTACTCCGGTATGAGCCTCTACGGAAAGCAATCAGCACTTTTAGACCCTGCTTCTGGGGAAGATGAATTTCATCAAAGAATTGCTTTCTTGTCTCAGTTGTCTATAAGGAAACCTGCTCAAAAAAAAAAAGCATGAAATGGTGCTAGAACAGTCCTGTGGTTAAAAAGCCATTCTAACTTCTGCATCAGGCTTCTTGTGTGAGCCTTGGACATGTCAATTAGTCTTTCTGTTTCTTAGTTCCCTCTTTGCAAAGTGGACAGACTCCACAGTGGAGTCTGCGTGGACAGACGCAATTGCAGATTCTTCAGGACAAGGACTCTCTTCTTGCTCAATTAAGTTCAGGCACCACAGAGTCCTGATCTCAGCTCACGTTTCTAAACAAAAGTGGCATGTAAAAATCAAGAATTTACATATCCAAATAGAACAACAATTGAGAAATACCTAAGTCTGAATTTACAGAAACCAACTCTTGCTTCAGATGTGAAAAAACAATTGCATGCTGCTGTCAGACCTTAGTGCAAGACAGAAACAAAGGAGTGGAAGAGAAAACCTGTACTGTAAATCCTTACTGTTTGCATTGTAAATTTCTTTGTTCCTTTGCCATTGGCTTGTAAACCATTAAGACATGCAGTAAAAGCTACATTTTCTTTCCTCTAGGCTTTTGAATGCTGCCATTGGGTTTGCAAGGTGGGATAGCAGTAAAGGGAACAGCATGTTTCCCTTGGCAACGTGGCATTTTCTTTTCATACTGAATGCAACAGCAGTAAACTGAGTTTAAATCTATAACCATTAGCTGAACGCTCATTGACGCTAAAGAAGAATCCAAGGAGTTGGCTGTCCTCTTGCTGAAAGTGCACAGACTCCACAGGAATAATTAAAGTCAGAGACTTTGGCTCAAAAGAAGCAGTTGCCCATACAGAACTAGGACCAGATCTACATGAATGGAGGAATCCCATCCCGTTGTGGGGACAGTTCAGTCATTGAAGTCAATGCTTGCAATCCTGAACATGAAGAAAATCTCTTTTTTTTAATGATATAATCACTGTGATAGATTCGGTACCAACTCATCTGCTCAGTGCTTTGCCCCAGACCCATCTCCACGCCTTGTGCTCTGTCAGATGTTTTTTAGACCTGGTGTTTTAAGTCCTGACCAAGAGTTTACATCTTCTCCAGGCAAGTTAGTTATTGCCCTCACAGCAGCAGGTGCCTGGATCAGCTCTAGTGAGCGAGTTCCTCTGTGCTGGCAAACCAAGCCCTCGAGATGTGCAAAGATGCTCCCAACGATGTGAAGTCTCCGATGCTGGTTACTGTGGCATGGCAGGCACATTTGGACAAACCTGCATGATGGCTGGGTGTCAGCTGCAGAGGAAATAAGCAGTCTCATTGTGCTGAGATGGATTGTCCTCCTTCTCTGTTCACCAGTCCTCTGCTTTTTCTCCCTTTGGTAAACCAGCTGGTAATCTTTCCGAAATGAGGACTACCTTTAGCAGGAGACTGTGCAAGGCTCAGCCTATTTGTAGTCACATCCCTGCGTAGGACTGTTTGGTGCTACTGTGACATAAATAATACACTCTTTATTGATAAACAGATAAGAAGTTCCCTAAGTCTTAGTTCACTAGACTATATCCCAGTTCAGGAATTATCTCACAGGTGAGCTCCCCTTCCAATCACATATGGTCCCGCCAGCGACTCCCACAGTTACTTACACGTGAAAATAATATTAGAAAAACATTTACTGTAAGCTTTAGCTTAATTTAGTAGAATTTAGCAGCTGGAAATAACAAGGAGGAGCCAGCACCTTGCAAAGAGCCAACACTGCACAGACCACCAGCAAGTGCTCCACAGACCTCAGCTTGGAAAGTGATGAGACAGATGGAAGTCATTATTTTGTTTTGAACAAAATACCATCTGGGGCCAACATTTGCTGTCTGTTACTTCTGAGTAAATCCAGAGAAACTCCATCGTGTTCCTTAATAATCAGTCCTGGGACCGATCTTATTAAATATTTTCCTTAATGAACTTGGCAGAAAGAAGCAGGCGCCTGGTCATGAGATCTGCTGATGACACAAGCTTGAGTGACTGTAGTGCTATTGCAGAGGTGGATCAGAATATGATATGGGAAGAGCTGGATGACCTTGAAGGAAGACTGAGTGAGAGAATTTAATGAATTTTAACAGTAACAGACAGTAAGAGACTTCAGTTAGAGACTAAGGTGGAAGTTCGTCAGCTGTAGAGGAAAAAAGACCTGAATTATTTTGTCTGAGCACAGTGGTCTTAAAAAGAACGACCACAGTCATAATGTACCTCAGGGAAGGTGTTTGCAGTAGAGATAAGGAAGGGTTTGTACCATTGCACAGAGAGCAGCTGAGACATCATTGAAACTGCTGTAAAGGTCTGGTCACCCAAATTCAGGGAAGATGAGTTGAAAGTTGAAGAAGTGTAAAGGGACCATAGAGTGCACCTCATGAAGAGCAGCTAAAGAGCTCAGCTTGTTCAGCTAAAGAAAACAGTAATGTTCATCAACTACATCTGTACCAGTAAATGAAACATTCCCAAGATGGTTCTTTGACACTGAGGTCCACCAAGAAGGAATAAAACAGGTCCAGGGTGGTTATATCCAGTCCAAGAGCTCAGCTTGTTCAGCTAAAGAAAACAGGTATGTTCATCAACTACATCTGTACCAAGTAAATGAAACATTCCCAAGATGGTTTTTTGACACTGAGGTCCATCATGAAGGAATAAACCAGGTCCAGGGTGGTTATATCCAGTCCTCTGACTGGGCAGTCCATGATCCATGCTGACTTCAGGAACATCCTTAGCATTGCTTGAGAGTTTCCCAGCTGGCACAGGCTGAACCTTTGCCATTGACGTTCCAGGAACTGCATAGTCATGACTGAGTGTTCCTGGCAGTGTTTCCATCAGGATGCAAACATCAGCAAAGGAGAAAAGACATTGAAGCTGAAGGAGTAGTTGGTACAAAAAGCAGCAGCTGTTACACAGACCTGAGCAAGTTTGGGGTAGAAATTAAAGACAGGGGCTTGTCTTGCTGTGTTTAGGGGTGCATCTCTGTACACATCTGCCCCGGAGTGAAGGGGAGCCACACATGGGGTGACTATTTCGCTCTAAGATGGTGTCTAAGCTACATCATCATGACAGTTGTGTTGTGGAGATGCTTACTTTTGTCCTTTGGTGCCAAATGCCAAACAGGATTTAGACATCTCGTGTATAGATATCCGTGCTAGGGGAAATGAATGCCATTCTAGAAGTTTTTCAAGTATCCATGAAGCAACTTCTAGAGCAGGCTTCCAAGACATTGGAACACATGGAGCACATGAAGCACACATGGCCACTTGCCAGCATTTGTCACCTAGAAGAGGACACCATCAACATGAAGAGGACATCAACACCTAAGCAGCATGGTGTCTGAAACCGAAGGAGAGATCCCCAGACGATGGAAACTGATGTAATCTTTGGAGCTACACTGATTTACAACAGAAATAATCTTGTTCATCGTTGTTTTTGTTAGCACAAACAATGAATTGGGTTTCTTTTTTAATAATGCATTGTCTTGTACCTGAATGTGACTTTCTCCATTCATACTGGGGCTACTCCATTGATTTTAGCAAAACTGCTTGCTGTTGTCACTCACATGGTAAAAAAATTAATAATCAAAATTATAATAATTAACTCCAAAACTTAATCTTGTCTAGTTAATACAGTGACAAAATACAAAATTCCTTGTCCAGTTAATACAGGGGCAAAAGAAAGAAATGACTCAAGTCCATGAGCATCCTTTGAGGTTTATAAAGTTGACATTTTTTACCCCTTGCCTGCTTGCACAGCACAGGTGGTGTGTCCCTCCAAAACATGCCTGAGCACCAGCCAGATGGACGGGTTCCATCTACCTTCTCTCCAGAGGAGCAATGCCAGTTAGTGCATCCATGAACCACTCAACCAGCTCAGCTCTCTGCCCCAAACACGAAATCTGTTTTTTTCTGGAAAATCTCCAGAATGGATCAGAGAGCTACCAGGACTGTAAATATATCGAATGACCCTCTCAGCTGGGACATACGAGCCCCTTGGTAAGTGAATGATGGTGAGGGGTCTGGTGCACAAGTCTTGTGAGGAGAGGCTGAGGGAGCTGGGGTTATTCAGCCTGGAGAAGAGAAGGCTGAGGGGAAACCTTATTGCTCTCTACAACTACCTGAAACGAGGTTGTAGAGAGGTGGGGGTTGGTCTCTTCTCCCAAGTCACAGGCGACAGGACAAGAGGAAATGGCCTCAAGTTACACCAGGGGAGGTTCAGGCTGGATATTAGGAAAATTTTTTTCACTGAAAGGGTTATCAGACATTGGAATGGGCTGCCCAGGGAGGTGGTTGAGGCACCATCCCTGGAGGTGTTCCAAAGACGGGTTGATGTAGTGCTGGGAGGTCTGGTTTAGTGATGGTGATGCTCCTTGTTTGTTGTGTGGGTGTCTATTTTTGTCAGTCAGGTTGACGGTTGGACAAGATGATCTTTAAGGTCCCTTCCAACCTAGAAGATTCTGTGAATCCCCACTTTGTATTGTGGGTTGTGGAGAGTGTGGGGTTAAATCACAGCAAACAACAGGTTCAGATCAAGATTTCCATGAGGGACAGTCTCCTAAATCATGAATAATTGCCTGGCAGCAGTGGTTAAGGGTGCAAGGAAGAATTAGGGAGTCACTGCCGTGGGTACGGCACAAACACACACAACTTCTCCCCCCTACACGTGTATTTGTATATGGCCACAGGGGTGACAGACACAGCACACGCACACAGATGTATGCCTGTCCTTTGATCATCCTGCTTGCTTTTCTAGGAGCTATTCAGCCTCAGCTGCACTGGGTTTAACTGCAGTCGAGCGCTGATGACATGCACGTTAAATCCTTGCCTTACAAGGCTGGGGGAAGAAAGAACATTAATAAACGTGCTGATTTCCAAGCTGCACAGCACGATGGTCCTTGTTTTCCAGAGCTGTTTCCTCCTCATTCCAGCAACATCTTGCCTTTCAGACCTATCCCTTAGCTTGAGCCAGCAGACTGATTTTTTTTTTAATTTTTTTTTTAACAAGTGTTCCCTGTTTATAACTGGGGGACAGGGGAGAGAAAAGAGACGATGATGATTAGCACATGCACCATGTGCCCCAGAGCAGGAAACAGCAGGGAATATGTGTTTCATGGTGCAGCTTCTTAGTGCAACATGTGCTTCATCTGTCTTTTTCTGACTACAGTTTCTTTCTTCTACTCACTCCTCTGTGCTTTGATGATTTTTTGGTGGATTTTTTGCTTTCCTGCCAACACTGCTTTGAGAGGTAGGGTTTCCAGCTCTACGGCTCCTGGGCAGTCCTGCCACACGAACTGCTCAATGTCATCAGCGTCTGGGTTATGAAGGCATTTTTCTTTAAGGTAATACAGCCATATGGATTGCCTGAAGACAAGGTTTCATTTCCAGCTCTGGAGCAGATCCACAGTATGACTTCTGTGGGGCCAAGGGCACAAGAGCTGAAGGTAGGTCTTTGCTGTCAGGTTTGTAGTACCTCCAGGTTTCAAGAATTGTTTAAATGGGACTTTGGAACAGCTGATAGCCTTCATACTGAGGCAAGGTGGGAAAAGTCCTGGATTTGCAGATGCACAAAGGGGAGGTTGAAAAGCCCATGACAGACATATCCATCTTGGACAAGTCCTCCTGGACTCTCTGATTTCCTATAATGAAGTTAGAATCTTCTAGCTTCTGGACTCATGTTTTCTAGAAAATCTGCTAATATGACACTTCCTGAGCTGCTCTCCTCATTCTTTCAACTTTGGGAAGCCAACAGGCTTGAAAGCAATAGTCTCTGTCTACAGGGTACTTTGCATGGCTGGGTTGCTCCAGACTTCTGGGCTGTGAAAGCTGCAAGAGCCCCTGGTAGCTGAAAGAACAGGACTGACAAAGTAATGTTTGGGTATTTTTTTAAGGTGTCTTCAGGGTCCCTTTGCATGACAAAGAGAAGGCTCAATGCATTCACAGAATCACAGAATCACAGAATTGTAGTGGTTGGAAGGGACCTCAGAGATCATCGAGTCCAACCACCAAAAAAAAAAAACAACCAAAAACCACACCAGCTCCCACCACCTAAACACACAACAACAACCTCCAAAACAAAAAACCATCACCCACCCACACAGCACCCCACCACAAACCAGTAATCTTGGGCACTAGAGCATGCCCTGAAGAACCATGTCTACACGTTTCTTAAATACCTCCAGGGATGGTGACTCCACCACCTCCCTGGGCAGCCCATTCCAATGCTGGATAACCCTTTCAGTAAAGAAATGTTTCCTAATATCCAACCTGAACTTCCCCTGGTGCAACTTGAAGCCATTACCCCTTGTCCTATCATCTGTAACTTGGAAGAAGAGACCGACCCCCGTCTCTCTACAGCCTCCTTTCAGGTACTTGTACAGAGCGATAAGGTCTCCCCTCAGTCTCCTCTTCCCCAGATTGAACAACCCCAGTTCCCTCAGCCTCTCCTCGTAAGACTTGTGCTCCAGACCCCTCACCAGCTTCATTGCCCTTCTCTGGACCTGTTCCAGCACCTCAATGTCCCTCTTGTGGTAGGGGGCCCAAAATTGGACACAGTACTCGAGGTGGGGCCTCACCAGTGCCGAGTACAGGGGGACAATCACCTCTCGGGCCCTACTCGCCACCCTGTTCCTGACACAGGCCAGGATGCTGTTGGCCTTCTTGGCCACCTGGGCACACTGCTGGCTCATGTTCAGCCGACAGTCGACCAACACCCCCAGGTCCTTTTCTGCCAGGCAGCTCCAGCCCCTCTGCCCCAAGGCTGTAGCGCTGCTTGGGGTTGTTGTGACCGAAGTGCAGGTCACAAACTTCCCATGAACATAAATTATTTCTCAACACAGCCTATCTGGAAAAAAGCTCTGTGTCGCTCATTTCCTGGGACACCCTTCTTTTTATTTTGTGTTCACCACATGGGAACCCAAGTAAGAATCTGTGATTATAATTTACCAGAGTTTGGACAACACAGAAAGACTTGATGCTTCCACTCCACCTTGAGAAAACTGCCTTCATATTTGGCTACCCCAGCAATGGAACAAGAAGACCAGTGCCAAGTGAATACATCATTGCCAAAATATATGGCTGCTGACAAACTATAAGGCTGGAATGAAGATTTCAAAGCCTTGGGCCTGGACCAGGACACTGTGCTGAGATTGTTCAACGTTGGCTAGACAGCTGGGGATGCATTAAATGGGTATCATGACATAAGCCATCATCTGATGATCTCCAAAACCTCACTGAGGTATTTGTTTACCTCCTCCATCCCTAGAAACATTATTTGTGCTCTGTATTTTAGATGGAGAGTCCCTGTTTCAGGGAACTGCTAGAAGCAGGTAGGCTGTTCTGCATTCCTGCTGTCCCAGTGGTCAGACTAAGAGGAATGACCGTGCTGGGGTAAGACTAAGTCATCCAGACAGTGTGCAGAAAGCTCATTTACACTTACCTAGCACATTGTCCATCTGCAGCACTTCCTGCACTCTCCAGTCAGTTGGATTGAGTTCAAAGGGGTCTCAAAGACCATCCAGCTCCAACCCCCTGCCCTGGGCAGGGACACGTCCCCCTAGACTGGCTTGCTCAAAACCCTTTCTAACCTGGCCTTGAACACCTCCAGGGATGGGGTAGTCACATCTTCTCTGGGCAACCCGGGCCAATGTCTCACCATCCTCAGAGTAAAGAATTTCATCCTAATACCTCATCTAAATCTCTTCTTTCAGTTTAAAAGTTCAACGTTGGCTAGACAGCTGGGGATGCATTAAATGGGTATCATGACATAAGCCATCATCTGATGATCTCCAAAACCTCACTGAGGTATTTGTTTACCTCCTCCATCCCTAGAAACATTATTTGTGCTCTGTATTTTAGATGGAGAGTCCCTGTTTCAGGGAACTGCTAGAAGCAGGTAGGCTGTTCTGCATTCCTGGTGTCCCAGTGGTCAGACTAAGAGGAATGACCGTGCTGGGGTAAGACTAAGTCATCCAGACAGTGTGCAGAAAGCTTGTTTACACTTACTTAGCACATTGTCCATCTGCAGCACTTTCTGCACTCTCCAATCAGAAAATCATAGAATGGATTGAGTTCAAAGGGGTCTCAAAGACCATCCAGCTCCAACCCCCTGCCCTGGGCAGGGACACGTCCCCCTAGACTGGCTTGCTCAAAACCCTTTCTAACCTGGCCTTGAACACCTCCAGGGATGGGGTAGTCACATCTTCTCTGGGCAACCCGGGGGGATGCATTAAATGGGTATCATGACATAAGCCATCATCTGATGATCTCCAAAACCTCACTGAGGTATTTGTTTACCTCCTCCATCCCTAGAAACATTATTTGTGCTCTGTATTTTAGATGGAGAGTCCCTGTTTCAGGGAACTGCTAGAAGCAGGTAGGCTGTTCTGCATTCCTGGTGTCCCAGTGGTCAGACTAAGAGGAATGACCGTGCTGGGGTAAGACTAAGTCATCCAGACAGTGTGCAGAAAGCTTGTTTACACTTACTTAGCACATTGTCCATCTGCAGCACTTTCTGCACTCTCCAATCAGAAAATCATAGAATGGATTGAGTTCAAAGGGGTCTCAAAGACCATCCAGCTCCAACCCCCTGCCCTGGGCAGGGACACGTCCCCCTAGACTGGCTTGCTCAAAACCCTTTCTAACCTGGCCTTGAACACCTCCAGGGATGGGGTAGTCACATCTTCTCTGGGCAACCCGGGCCAATGTCTCACCATCCTCAGAGTAAAGAATTTCATCCTAATACCTCATCTAAATCTCTTCTTTCAGTTTAAAACTCTCATCCTATCACTCCACTCCCTGATCAAGAATCACTCCCCATCTCTTCTGTAGCCCCTTTAGGTTCTGGAAGGGGCTATAAAGTCTCCCTGGAGCCAATCTCCAGTGCAAAACCAAATAAACAAAACCACACCTCAGTATCCTTAGAGTGTGGGCTAGAACATTGGCAACATCAGCAGTAGCATCTCAGGACCTGACTGGAAAAGCTTTTCTTCTCCTGTGGGATTAACCCCCTTCGTTATATGTCACCTGACATATAGTCCAGCAGTTCTTCAGAAGCAGGTTCAGGCTTTCTAGTGCAAGGGCCCCGTATCCAACACAAATATACTGAGTGCAAGAGGCAAACAGATGAGTGCTAGAGGGCTACGGTCTTCCCACATGTTCACTTGGACAGTTTAGACACATTTCCAAAAACCACAGTCCCCAGAGACATTCCTCTCTGCAAGGGAACGTGCTTGTTAAGCCAGGGGGAGAAAAAGCCGTCTTAGAAATGAAACAGGTTGTTCTCCAGCACTTAGAGTGAGGGATGGAGACAGCTAATACGGCCCTAAGTCCAGGTCACACATCTTTTAGTTATCAGACTTGTCTGGAGACCAAAGCTTCAGCTTCTGATCCACTCTAACCTGGGGCCCAGCCCAGGAGCAAATGTGGGGACAGCCATCTTGGCATCCCTCTACTTAAGACCACTTCAGCAACCAAACCCCAGAAGAAAATCCTCAATAGGTCTGGGACTGTTCTATCTTCTTGCAGTTGTGCATGGTCCCAGTATTGGATCTGGCTGAGAAGGAATTCATTTTCCCCATAGCAGCCCTCATAGTGCTGTGCTTCGTATTGGTAGCTAGAAAGGGGGTAATAACACACCAGTGTTTTGGCACTGGCTGTTTCTCCAACATTCCCCCTCCTTCATCAGTAGGCTGAGGGTGGGCAGTATCTTGAGAGGGGACATAGCCAGAACAGTTTACCCAAATCGACCAAACTGATCCTTTGCTCTGGGGACACACTCCTGCAGCGCTGCATTCAGCTCTGGGGCCTCAGCCCAGGAGACATGGGCCTGTTGGAGCAGGGCCAGAGGAAGTCATGGAGGTGCTCCAAGGGCTGGAGCCCCTCTACTGTAAGGACAGGTTGAGAGAGTTGGGGAGGTTCAGCCTGGAGAAGAGAAGGTTCCAGGGAGACATTATTGTGGCCTTTCAGTACTTGAAGGGGGGCCTACAGGAAAGATGGGGACAGACTTTTTAGCAGGGCTTGTTGCAATAGGACAAGGGGTAATGGTTTTAAGATAAAAGAAGGGAGATCCAAACTAGATCTAAGGAAGAAATGTTCTACACTGAGGTGGTGAGACACTGGCTCAGGTTGCCCAGAGAGGTGGGAGAGGGCCCATCCCTGGAAACATTCCAGGTCAGGTTGGACAGGGCTCTGGACAACCTGATCTAGTGGAAGATGTCCCTCCTCATTGGCGGCGGGGTTAGACTGGATGGCCTTTAAAAGTCCCTTCCAACCCAGACCATTTGATGATTCTATGATATTCCATACCTATCACATCTGCTCAGCAATAAAAGCTAAGAGAAAGAAGGAGGAGGGAGGGCATTCATTATCATGATGTTGTCTTCCAGAGCAGCCACTACATGTTCTGAAGCTCTACTTCCTAGACATTACCTGCTGATGGGAAGTAGAGAGTAAACATTTTGTTTTACTTAGATTCCACACACGGCCTTTGGTTTGGCTTTATTAAACTGCCTTTACTTTGACCCACAAGCTTAGTTTTTTCCACCTTATTTTCTCCGCTCCCTGTCCTGATAGGGAGGGGAGTGATAGAGCAGCTTGGTGGGCACCTGGCGTTCAGTCAAGGTCAACCCACTGCAGCCCCACAATACATTGTTGACCTTAAGCATAAAAAGTCCAAATAACAGCCTGATGTTTAAGTCTCTAAGGTCCAGGGAACCCTTATACTCATCAAACTGCTACTTCCCAGCCATTCTGCAGTGGCTGCTCCACGATTTCCCTTCAGCTTTGAGCTACGAGTGTGTACAAATATCCATGCTGGAGTCACCAGCATATGCGAGGAGTTGGGAGAATGGTGGCATGCATTTGTGAAGGGAAGAAGATAGGGAAGCATGAAGTACAGGTCCTGATTTTAGAAAGCAGTAATAGGGATAAGGAGGGGATGGAAGAGAATTGGAGATAAAGGGTCAGATAGGTCACTGAAAAGACTTTTTAGGAGGCAAAATTTGAAAAAAAAAAAAAATTAAAAAAATGAGGGAACCTGCTTCTAACATTTACTGGGCAGTGTTTCAACACAAAGGGCTGGTCGTGGGACTGATGCTTCCTAGTAGCATCGCTTTTCCGTAGCCCACGTGCTGCAGGATTTATGGCTCCACACTGAACAATCCAATAGCTGCGGCTCTTTGGCTCCCTGAAATAAGCCAGGGACAATTTTCCAGCCCTGAGCATGACTGGGACAACACGTTTCATGTCCATACAGCTGAACTTTCTTACCTTGTTTCTCAGGTATCTTGGTGCTGGGTCCCAACTTGCTGAGCCATTCTCCTGAGCCTGAAACTTCTTAACTGGTTTGAGAGCCATGGCCAGGCTCTTTTCAATCTCCTTGAAAATTCACTGATTAATTAGACTGCCCCGGAGCTTTAAAACCCCTTCTCCCACAGGGACACGGTCGTTCTGGACTGCAGCATAACTCTTCAGGGGTGCCTGGTAGATCCAGCACATAAGATACCTGCCAAGACAGCTTTTGCAAAGGGTCCCTGAAAACACCATTACTCTGGTTGCCTCCCCGGTTGACCTACAACACCTCACTCACTACCACAGAACAAACAGACAGCAGCTCCTGTAAGCCAGGAAGACGGAGTCACTCACCAGCCTTTGCGCTGTGCCTCGAACATCTGGTTGTTGATAGGGGAATGAATAAGCTAGAGGGCTGATGTGAACCAGATTGTTTGCA
>NW_015091277.1:834771-839411 GCF_001431845.1 Calidris pugnax | reverse complement strand
CACCAGCTCCCACCACCTAAACACACAACAACACAAAAAACCATCACCCACCCACACAGCACCCCACCACAAACCAGTAATCTTGGGCACTAGAGCATGCCCTGAAGAACCATGTCTACACGTTTCTTAAATACCTCCAGGGATGGTGACTCCACCACCTCCCTGGGCAGCCCATTCCAATGCTGGATAACCCTTTCAGTAAAGAAATGTTTCCTAATATCCAACCTGAACTTCCCCTGGTGCAACTTGAAGCCATTACCCCTTGTCCTATCATCTGTAACTTGGAAGAAGAGACCGACCCCCGTCTCTCTACAGCCTCCTTTCAGGTACTTGTACAGAGCGATAAGGTCTCCCCTCAGTCTCCTCTTCCCCAGATTGAACAACCCCAGTTCCCTCAGCCTCTCCTCGTAAGACTTGTGCTCCAGACCCCTCACCAGCTTCATTGCCCTTCTCTGGACCTGTTCCAGCACCTCAATGTCCCTCTTGTGGTAGGGGGCCCAAAATTGGACACAGTACTCGAGGTGGGGCCTCACCAGTGCCGAGTACAGGGGGACAATCACCTCTCGGGCCCTACTCGCCACCCTGTTCCTGACACAGGCCAGGATGCTGTTGGCCTTCTTGGCCACCTGGGCACACTGCTGGCTCATGTTCAGCCGACAGTCGACCAACACCCCCAGGTCCTTTTCTGCCAGGCAGCTCCAGCCCCTCTGCCCCAAGGCTGTAGCGCTGCTTGGGGTTGTTGTGACCGAAGTGCAGGTCACAAACTTCCCATGAACATAAATTATTTCTCAACACAGCCTATCTGGAAAAAAGCTCTGTGTCGCTCATTTCCTGGGACACCCTTCTTTTTATTTTGTGTTCACCACATGGGAACCCAAGTAAGAATCTGTGATTATAATTTACCAGAGTTTGGACAACACAGAAAGACTTGATGCTTCCACTCCACCTTGAGAAAACTGCCTTCATATTTGGCTACCCCAGCAATGGAACAAGAAGACCAGTGCCAAGTGAATACATCATTGCCAAAATATATGGCTGCTGACAAACTATAAGGCTGGAATGAAGATTTCAAAGCCTTGGGCCTGGACCAGGACACTGTGCTGAGATTGTTCAACGTTGGCTAGACAGCTGGGGATGCATTAAATGGGTATCATGACATAAGCCATCATCTGATGATCTCCAAAACCTCACTGAGGTATTTGTTTACCTCCTCCATCCCTAGAAACATTATTTGTGCTCTGTATTTTAGATGGAGAGTCCCTGTTTCAGGGAACTGCTAGAAGCAGGTAGGCTGTTCTGCATTCCTGGTGTCCCAGTGGTCAGACTAAGAGGAATGACCGTGCTGGGGTAAGACTAAGTCATCCAGACAGTGTGCAGAAAGCTTGTTTACACTTACTTAGCACATTGTCCATCTGCAGCACTTTCTGCACTCTCCAATCAGAAAATCATAGAATGGATTGAGTTCAAAGGGGTCTCAAAGACCATCCAGCTCCAACCCCCTGCCCTGGGCAGGGACACGTCCCCCTAGACTGGCTTGCTCAAAACCCTTTCTAACCTGGCCTTGAACACCTCCAGGGATGGGGTAGTCACATCTTCTCTGGGCAACCCGGGCCAATGTCTCACCATCCTCAGAGTAAAGAATTTCATCCTAATACCTCATCTAAATCTCTTCTTTCAGTTTAAAACTCTCATCCTATCACTCCACTCCCTGATCAAGAATCACTCCCCATCTCTTCTGTAGCCCCTTTAGGTTCTGGAAGGGGCTATAAAGTCTCCCTGGAGCCAATCTCCAGTGCAAAACCAAATAAACAAAACCACACCTCAGTATCCTTAGAGTGTGGGCTAGAACATTGGCAACATCAGCAGTAGCATCTCAGGACCTGACTGGAAAAGCTTTTCTTCTCCTGTGGGATTAACCCCCTTCGTTATATGTCACCTGACATATAGTCCAGCAGTTCTTCAGAAGCAGGTTCAGGCTTTCTAGTGCAAGGGCCCCGTATCCAACACAAATATACTGAGTGCAAGAGGCAAACAGATGAGTGCTAGAGGGCTACGGTCTTCCCACATGTTCACTTGGACAGTTTAGACACATTTCCAAAAACCACAGTCCCCAGAGACATTCCTCTCTGCAAGGGAACGTGCTTGTTAAGCCAGGGGGAGAAAAAGCCGTCTTAGAAATGAAACAGGTTGTTCTCCAGCACTTAGAGTGAGGGATGGAGACAGCTAATACGGCCCTAAGTCCAGGTCACACATCTTTTAGTTATCAGACTTGTCTGGAGACCAAAGCTTCAGCTTCTGATCCACTCTAACCTGGGGCCCAGCCCAGGAGCAAATGTGGGGACAGCCATCTTGGCATCCCTCTACTTAAGACCACTTCAGCAACCAAACCCCAGAAGAAAATCCTCAATAGGTCTGGGACTGTTCTATCTTCTTGCAGTTGTGCATGGTCCCAGTATTGGATCTGGCTGAGAAGGAATTCATTTTCCCCATAGCAGCCCTCATAGTGCTGTGCTTCGTATTGGTAGCTAGAAAGGGGGTAATAACACACCAGTGTTTTGGCACTGGCTGTTTCTCCAACATTCCCCCTCCTTCATCAGTAGGCTGAGGGTGGGCAGTATCTTGAGAGGGGACATAGCCAGAACAGTTTACCCAAATCGACCAAACTGATCCTTTGCTCTGGGGACACACTCCTGCAGCGCTGCATTCAGCTCTGGGGCCTCAGCCCAGGAGACATGGGCCTGTTGGAGCAGGGCCAGAGGAAGTCATGGAGGTGCTCCAAGGGCTGGAGCCCCTCTACTGTAAGGACAGGTTGAGAGAGTTGGGGAGGTTCAGCCTGGAGAAGAGAAGGTTCCAGGGAGACATTATTGTGGCCTTTCAGTACTTGAAGGGGGGCCTACAGGAAAGATGGGGACAGACTTTTTAGCAGGGCTTGTTGCAATAGGACAAGGGGTAATGGTTTTAAGATAAAAGAAGGGAGATCCAAACTAGATCTAAGGAAGAAATGTTCTACACTGAGGTGGTGAGACACTGGCTCAGGTTGCCCAGAGAGGTGGGAGAGGGCCCATCCCTGGAAACATTCCAGGTCAGGTTGGACAGGGCTCTGGACAACCTGATCTAGTGGAAGATGTCCCTCCTCATTGGCGGCGGGGTTAGACTGGATGGCCTTTAAAAGTCCCTTCCAACCCAGACCATTTGATGATTCTATGATATTCCATACCTATCACATCTGCTCAGCAATAAAAGCTAAGAGAAAGAAGGAGGAGGGAGGGCATTCATTATCATGATGTTGTCTTCCAGAGCAGCCACTACATGTTCTGAAGCTCTACTTCCTAGACATTACCTGCTGATGGGAAGTAGAGAGTAAACATTTTGTTTTACTTAGATTCCACACACGGCCTTTGGTTTGGCTTTATTAAACTGCCTTTACTTTGACCCACAAGCTTAGTTTTTTCCACCTTATTTTCTCCGCTCCCTGTCCTGATAGGGAGGGGAGTGATAGAGCAGCTTGGTGGGCACCTGGCGTTCAGTCAAGGTCAACCCACTGCAGCCCCACAATACATTGTTGACCTTAAGCATAAAAAGTCCAAATAACAGCCTGATGTTTAAGTCTCTAAGGTCCAGGGAACCCTTATACTCATCAAACTGCTACTTCCCAGCCATTCTGCAGTGGCTGCTCCACGATTTCCCTTCAGCTTTGAGCTACGAGTGTGTACAAATATCCATGCTGGAGTCACCAGCATATGCGAGGAGTTGGGAGAATGGTGGCATGCATTTGTGAAGGGAAGAAGATAGGGAAGCATGAAGTACAGGTCCTGATTTTAGAAAGCAGTAATAGGGATAAGGAGGGGATGGAAGAGAATTGGAGATAAAGGGTCAGATAGGTCACTGAAAAGACTTTTTAGGAGGCAAAATTTGAAAAAAAAAAAAAATTAAAAAAATGAGGGAACCTGCTTCTAACATTTACTGGGCAGTGTTTCAACACAAAGGGCTGGTCGTGGGACTGATGCTTCCTAGTAGCATCGCTTTTCCGTAGCCCACGTGCTGCAGGATTTATGGCTCCACACTGAACAATCCAATAGCTGCGGCTCTTTGGCTCCCTGAAATAAGCCAGGGACAATTTTCCAGCCCTGAGCATGACTGGGACAACACGTTTCATGTCCATACAGCTGAACTTTCTTACCTTGTTTCTCAGGTATCTTGGTGCTGGGTCCCAACTTGCTGAGCCATTCTCCTGAGCCTGAAACTTCTTAACTGGTTTGAGAGCCATGGCCAGGCTCTTTTCAATCTCCTTGAAAATTCACTGATTAATTAGACTGCCCCGGAGCTTTAAAACCCCTTCTCCCACAGGGACACGGTCGTTCTGGACTGCAGCATAACTCTTCAGGGGTGCCTGGTAGATCCAGCACATAAGATACCTGCCAAGACAGCTTTTGCAAAGGGTCCCTGAAAACACCATTACTCTGGTTGCCTCCCCGGTTGACCTACAACACCTCACTCACTACCACAGAACAAACAGACAGCAGCTCCTGTAAGCCAGGAAGACGGAGTCACTCACCAGCCTTTGCGCTGTGCCTCGAACATCTGGTTGTTGATAGGGGAATGAATAAGCTAGAGGGCTGATGTGAACCAGATTGTTTGCA
>NW_015091277.1:816207-827222 GCF_001431845.1 Calidris pugnax | reverse complement strand
CACCAGCTCCCACCACCTAAACACACAACAACACAAAAAACCATCACCCACCCACACAGCACCCCACCACAAACCAGTAATCTTGGGCACTAGAGCATGCCCTGAAGAACCATGTCTACACGTTTCTTAAATACCTCCAGGGATGGTGACTCCACCACCTCCCTGGGCAGCCCATTCCAATGCTGGATAACCCTTTCAGTAAAGAAATGTTTCCTAATATCCAACCTGAACTTCCCCTGGTGCAACTTGAAGCCATTACCCCTTGTCCTATCATCTGTAACTTGGAAGAAGAGACCGACCCCCGTCTCTCTACAGCCTCCTTTCAGGTACTTGTACAGAGCGATAAGGTCTCCCCTCAGTCTCCTCTTCCCCAGATTGAACAACCCCAGTTCCCTCAGCCTCTCCTCGTAAGACTTGTGCTCCAGACCCCTCACCAGCTTCATTGCCCTTCTCTGGACCTGTTCCAGCACCTCAATGTCCCTCTTGTGGTAGGGGGCCCAAAATTGGACACAGTACTCGAGGTGGGGCCTCACCAGTGCCGAGTACAGGGGGACAATCACCTCTCGGGCCCTACTCGCCACCCTGTTCCTGACACAGGCCAGGATGCTGTTGGCCTTCTTGGCCACCTGGGCACACTGCTGGCTCATGTTCAGCCGACAGTCGACCAACACCCCCAGGTCCTTTTCTGCCAGGCAGCTCCAGCCCCTCTGCCCCAAGGCTGTAGCGCTGCTTGGGGTTGTTGTGACCGAAGTGCAGGTCACAAACTTCCCATGAACATAAATTATTTCTCAACACAGCCTATCTGGAAAAAAGCTCTGTGTCGCTCATTTCCTGGGACACCCTTCTTTTTATTTTGTGTTCACCACATGGGAACCCAAGTAAGAATCTGTGATTATAATTTACCAGAGTTTGGACAACACAGAAAGACTTGATGCTTCCACTCCACCTTGAGAAAACTGCCTTCATATTTGGCTACCCCAGCAATGGAACAAGAAGACCAGTGCCAAGTGAATACATCATTGCCAAAATATATGGCTGCTGACAAACTATAAGGCTGGAATGAAGATTTCAAAGCCTTGGGCCTGGACCAGGACACTGTGCTGAGATTGTTCAACGTTGGCTAGACAGCTGGGGATGCATTAAATGGGTATCATGACATAAGCCATCATCTGATGATCTCCAAAACCTCACTGAGGTATTTGTTTACCTCCTCCATCCCTAGAAACATTATTTGTGCTCTGTATTTTAGATGGAGAGTCCCTGTTTCAGGGAACTGCTAGAAGCAGGTAGGCTGTTCTGCATTCCTGCTGTCCCAGTGGTCAGACTAAGAGGAATGACCGTGCTGGGGTAAGACTAAGTCATCCAGACAGTGTGCAGAAAGCTCATTTACACTTACCTAGCACATTGTCCATCTGCAGCACTTCCTGCACTCTCCAGTCAGTGAATCATAGAATGGTTTGAGTTCGAAGGGATCTTAAAGATCTTCCAGTTCCAACCCCCTGCCCTGGGCAGGAACACCTCCCACCAGACCAGGTTGCTCAAAGCCCCATCCAGCCTGGCCTTGAACACCTCCAGGGATGGGGCAGCCACAGCTTCTCTGGGCAACCTGGGCCAGTGTCTCACCATCCTCAGAGTAAAGGATTTATTCCTAATACCTCATCTAAATCTCTTCTCTTTCAGTTTAAAACTGTTCCCTCTCATCCTATCACTCCACTCCCTGATCAAGAATCACTCCCCATCTCTTCTGTAGCCCCTTTAGGTTCTGGAAGGGGCTATAAAGTCTCCCTGGAGCCAATCTCCAGTGCAAAACCAAATAAACAAAACCACACCTCAGTATCCTTAGAGTGTGGGCTAGAACATTGGCAACATCAGCAGTAGCATCTCAGGACCTGACTGGAAAAGCTTTTCTTCTCCTGTGGGATTAACCCCCTTCGTTATATGTCACCTGACATATAGTCCAGCAGTTCTTCAGAAGCAGGTTCAGGCTTTCTAGTGCAAGGGCCCCGTATCCAACACAAATATACTGAGTGCAAGAGGCAAACAGATGAGTGCTAGAGGGCTACGGTCTTCCCACATGTTCACTTGGACAGTTTAGACACATTTCCAAAAACCACA
This sequence comes from Calidris pugnax, assembly GCF_001431845.1. Classification (NCBI taxonomy): domain Eukaryota; kingdom Metazoa; phylum Chordata; class Aves; order Charadriiformes; family Scolopacidae; genus Calidris; species Calidris pugnax. The sequence goes on along the minus strand of NW_015091277.1, from coordinate 825,107 downwards.
GTCCCCAGAGACATTCCTCTCTGCAAGGGAACGTGCTTGTTAAGCCAGGGGGAGAAAAAGCCGTCTTAGAAATGAAACAGGTTGTTCTCCAGCACTTAGAGTGAGGGATGGAGACAGCTAATACGGCCCTAAGTCCAGGTCACACATCTTTTAGTTATCAGACTTGTCTGGAGACCAAAGCTTCAGCTTCTGATCCACTCTAACCTGGGGCCCAGCCCAGGAGCAAATGTGGGGACAGCCATCTTGGCATCCCTCTACTTAAGACCACTTCAGCAACCAAACCCCAGAAGAAAATCCTCAATAGGTCTGGGACTGTTCTATCTTCTTGCAGTTGTGCATGGTCCCAGTATTGGATCTGGCTGAGAAGGAATTCATTTTCCCCATAGCAGCCCTCATAGTGCTGTGCTTCGTATTGGTAGCTAGAAAGGGGGTAATAACACACCAGTGTTTTGGCACTGGCTGTTTCTCCAACATTCCCCCTCCTTCATCAGTAGGCTGAGGGTGGGCAGTATCTTGAGAGGGGACATAGCCAGAACAGTTTACCCAAATCGACCAAACTGATCCTTTGCTCTGGGGACACACTCCTGCAGCGCTGCATTCAGCTCTGGGGCCTCAGCCCAGGAGACATGGGCCTGTTGGAGCAGGGCCAGAGGAAGTCATGGAGGTGCTCCAAGGGCTGGAGCCCCTCTACTGTAAGGACAGGTTGAGAGAGTTGGGGAGGTTCAGCCTGGAGAAGAGAAGGTTCCAGGGAGACATTATTGTGGCCTTTCAGTACTTGAAGGGGGGCCTACAGGAAAGATGGGGACAGACTTTTTAGCAGGGCTTGTTGCAATAGGACAAGGGGTAATGGTTTTAAGATAAAAGAAGGGAGATCCAAACTAGATCTAAGGAAGAAATGTTCTACACTGAGGTGGTGAGACACTGGCTCAGGTTGCCCAGAGAGGTGGGAGAGGGCCCATCCCTGGAAACATTCCAGGTCAGGTTGGACAGGGCTCTGGAAGCAAATGTGGGGACAGCCATCTTGGCATCCCTCTACTTAAGACCACTTCAGCAACCAAACCCCAGAAGAAAATCCTCAATAGGTCTGGGACTGTTCTATCTTCTTGCAGTTGTGCATGGTCCCAGTATTGGATCTGGCTGAGAAGGAATTCATTTTCCCCATAGCAGCCCTCATAGTGCTGTGCTTCGTATTGGTAGCTAGAAAGGGGGTAATAACACACCAGTGTTTTGGCACTGGCTGTTTCTCCAACATTCCCCCTCCTTCATCAGTAGGCTGAGGGTGGGCAGTATCTTGAGAGGGGACATAGCCAGAACAGTTTACCCAAATCGACCAAACTGATCCTTTGCTCTGGGGACACACTCCTGCAGCGCTGCATTCAGCTCTGGGGCCTCAGCCCAGGAGACATGGGCCTGTTGGAGCAGGGCCAGAGGAAGTCATGGAGGTGCTCCAAGGGCTGGAGCCCCTCTACTGTAAGGACAGGTTGAGAGAGTTGGGGAGGTTCAGCCTGGAGAAGAGAAGGTTCCAGGGAGACATTATTGTGGCCTTTCAGTACTTGAAGGGGGGCCTACAGGAAAGATGGGGACAGACTTTTTAGCAGGGCTTGTTGCAATAGGACAAGGGGTAATGGTTTTAAGATAAAAGAAGGGAGATCCAAACTAGATCTAAGGAAGAAATGTTCTACACTGAGGTGGTGAGACACTGGCTCAGGTTGCCCAGAGAGGTGGGAGAGGGCCCATCCCTGGAAACATTCCAGGTCAGGTTGGACAGGGCTCTGGACAACCTGATCTAGTGGAAGATGTCCCTCCTCATTGGCGGCGGGGTTAGACTGGATGGCCTTTAAAAGTCCCTTCCAACCCAGACCATTTGATGATTCTATGATATTCCATACCTATCACATCTGCTCAGCAATAAAAGCTAAGAGAAAGAAGGAGGAGGGAGGGCATTCATTATCATGATGTTGTCTTCCAGAGCAGCCACTACATGTTCTGAAGCTCTACTTCCTAGACATTACCTGCTGATGGGAAGTAGAGAGTAAACATTTTGTTTTACTTAGATTCCACACACGGCCTTTGGTTTGGCTTTATTAAACTGCCTTTACTTTGACCCACAAGCTTAGTTTTTTCCACCTTATTTTCTCCGCTCCCTGTCCTGATAGTGGATGGCCTTTAAAAGTCCCTTCCAACCCAGACCATTTGATGATTCTATGATATTCCATACCTATCACATCTGCTCAGCAATAAAAGCTAAGAGAAAGAAGGAGGAGGGAGGGCATTCATTATCATGATGTTGTCTTCCAGAGCAGCCACTACATGTTCTGAAGCTCTACTTCCTAGACATTACCTGCTGATGGGAAGTAGAGAGTAAACATTTTGTTTTACTTAGATTCCACACACGGCCTTTGGTTTGGCTTTATTAAACTGCCTTTACTTTGACCCACAAGCTTAGTTTTTTCCACCTTATTTTCTCCGCTCCCTGTCCTGATAGGGAGGGGAGTGATAGAGCAGCTTGGTGGGCACCTGGCGTTCAGTCAAGGTCAACCCACTGCAGCCCCACAATACATTGTTGACCTTAAGCATAAAAAGTCCAAATAACAGCCTGATGTTTAAGTCTCTAAGGTCCAGGGAACCCTTATACTCATCAAACTGCTACTTCCCAGCCATTCTGCAGTGGCTGCTCCACGATTTCCCTTCAGCTTTGAGCTACGAGTGTGTACAAATATCCATGCTGGAGTCACCAGCATATGCGAGGAGTTGGGAGAATGGTGGCATGCATTTGTGAAGGGAAGAAGATAGGGAAGCATGAAGTACAGGTCCTGATTTTAGAAAGCAGTAATAGGGATAAGGAGGGGATGGAAGAGAATTGGAGATAAAGGGTCAGATAGGTCACTGAAAAGACTTTTTAGGAGGCAAAATTTGTAGAAAGCAGTAATAGGGATAAGGAGGGGATAGAAGAGAATTGGAGATAAGGGGTCAGATAGGTCACTGAAAAGACCTTTTAGGAAGCAAAATTTGAAAAAAAAAAGTGAAAAAAATGATGGAACCTGCTTCTAAATGTTTACTGGGGAGTATTTCAACCCAAAGGGCTGGTTGTGGGATTGATGCTTCCTAGTAGCATCCTTGAAAAAAAAAAAAAATTAAAAAAATGAGGGAACCTGCTTCTAACATTTACTGGGCAGTGTTTCAACACAAAGGGCTGGTCGTGGGACTGATGCTTCCTAGTAGCATCGCTTTTCCGTAGCCCACGTGCTGCAGGATTTATGGCTCCACACTGAACAATCCAATAGCTGCGGCTCTTTGGCTCCCTGAAATAAGCCAGGGACAATTTTCCAGCCCTGAGCATGACTGGGACAACACGTTTCATGTCCATACAGCTGAACTTTCTTACCTTGTTTCTCAGGTATCTTGGTGCTGGGTCCCAACTTGCTGAGCCATTCTCCTGAGCCTGAAACTTCTTAACTGGTTTGAGAGCCATGGCCAGGCTCTTTTCAATCTCCTTGAAAATTCACTGATTAATTAGACTTCCCCGGAGCTTTAAAACCCCTTCTCCCACAGGGACATGGTCGTTCTGGACTGCAGCATAACTCTTCAGGGGTGCCTGATAGATCCAGCACATAAGATACCTGCCAAGACAGCTTTTGCAAAGGGTCCCTGAAAACACCATTACTCTGGTTGCCTCCCCGGTTGACCTACAACACCTCACTCACTACCACAGAACAAACAGACAGCAGCTCCTGTAAGCCAGGAAGACGGAGTCACTCACCAGCCTTTGCGCTGTGCCTCGAACATCTGGTTGTTGATAGGGGAATGAATAAGCTAGAGGGCTGATGTGAACCAGATTGTTTGCACTCTGTCCAAAAATTCCTCTGCAAGCTTCCAGTGTCGACTTTTGGCTTATCTTTCACACATAGCCTCTCCGGGCACTTTCTGGGAAACCAGGAGAAGTAAGGATTTGCACCAGCTGAGAAGAAGGATTTGTCATGCTCGTCGTGCTATGCTTTCATCTGAGTGGATGTGTTTGAGCTTGATTAAGGACACACTCCTCCATGTCTTCGGAGCAAGGAGAGGCACTCACCCAAGCTCCAAAGCAAGTGGAGCAAGGAGGGGCAGAAAGAAAGGGACTGTGAGAAAGGACTCTGCTTCCTACAGAGCTTTGGAGCTTGGGTGAGTGAGAAAGGACCTCAGATTAAGTGGGAGAGAGAAGGAGCTGGATGCAAGCTCAAGAGCCATGTATGAAGACCCAGTACATTCCTGATGTTGTGCCTTGTTCACTTTGGCCAAGGGCTGGGATCAGTATTTGCATCTGGCCCTGTCAACCATTTTTTCCAGAACCTGAGGATTACTGCAGAACAAAGTCTGGCCAGTAGGTTGTTATCAAATGCCAATCCTCTCTGAAGGTGAGGCAGGTTTTTTTCTAAGCCTTCTTCCTCAAAAAACAAGTGAATGAAAAACATTGTGGGCCAGCAGGAGAGAATCCTAAGTCTGCCACCCAGTCTCCATCTCATTCATGAAGAAGGTGGGCCATAAATTCTGTGCAAGCCCCAGTGCAAAGCAACCACTTTTTCCCCTCCATGACGTTTTTTGACACATTCAAGTCATAAATTTGAGAACAGATACATTGTTTTTTAAAAATATGTTAGAATGCACTTAAGCCCTGGCTACGTGAAGTTCAGCATTCACAAATGATAGAATCACAATCATAGAATGGTTAGAGTTGGAAGGGACCTTAAAGATCATTGAGTTCCAACCCCACTGCCATGGGGAGGGACACCTCTAACTAGGAAAGATGGGGTGTCTCTTTCTTTAACCAGCCATCCTTGGCATGACTTACAAATCTCTGGACCTCTGGAATGACCATTGAGCAAATGGGCTTTCAAAAACGAGTGCCCAGCTTCCTCCTAACTGAGGCATAAAGGGAAGCAATTCCAAGAAAAAAATCCATCATGGGCTGCTGAGTTTATCAACAGCACTGGCTGTGTTGCCTGCAGAAGGCAAGAGGCAGAGCCCATCTACAACATTAAGGCCGTCACAGTCTGGTCCTTGGTGCCTAGTGCTGACACTCTTCCTTTCTCTACTCTGCCTTCCAGAGAGCTGTAATTTTTTCCCTGAATATTAATGGCTGCTTACAATGACTTCTCAAGATGAAACTTTGGCCCAGGTTCTTTATTATGGCCTATCCTGGCCCAAATCAACCAATAAAAGTCTTTTTATATAGCAGAGAGAACAGTATCTTCCCTTTAGCATTGCATAGTCAAGATAATGAACAGACATGGCAAGAAATCATGAGGCTCCTTTGCAGTAAGGAAGATTCAAGTTAAGAAATCTTAATTCTTAAGAATTAAGAAAAACTTGCTAGCTGAAAGCAGAACTTTGGAATCAGCTGGCTGAGATCTCTGGTCTCCAACACTGCAGGTCATTAAGCACCATTTCTTTAACTAGACATTTAAGGTAAGTCTCTGCTAGGAATGGCACAGTTATAAATGATCCATCCATGGTCCAGAAAGACAAGCCAAGAGTGGTGGGTTGACTCTGGGTCTATTGGACATGGGGGGAGCTTCTAGCAGCTTCTCACAGAATCCACCTCTGTAGCCCCTCTGCTACCAAAACCTGGCCCCACAAACCCAATACACCAAGTAATGCTTCAAGATGCCTTTCAGTTTTATTTCTCTATAGTTTCATAAGTTGTCTTTGGGGCTAGCCCATAACCTTGAATCCTCCCATAAAAGAGTGCATGAACTTCTACTGCTCTTTCTACTGCTCAGTTCTAGCTGAACTTGAGAGAATGAGAACTATGTATCTTGTTTTCTGAAGAACATCTCTAGGCCACCTTCAAGACCAGATATATCATGTACAGATGATCATGGTGCAAGAGCAACCTATGTGCGTGCAGAGGCCTTGATGACAAGCACAAGGGCCATGGTGCTCAAGAGCTTAATATGCCAGCAGTTGCACTGCAGGACCACAACAGCCATTTTCTGCCTTCCAATGCCGAGGAAATGCCTAGGGTCTTCAGATCCCAACACAGGGAAAGAATCGAGGTCCCAGCGTTATGTCTCACAGAGTCCATTTGGAATTGCTAATGGAGGAGCCAGGAGGAAAGGAACATCATTACACTGTAATTCAGTGCATGAGAGAAGAGTACAGAGATGGAGAGACCTCTTGAGTCATGTGATCAAAATGTTGCTGTCATAGGTACTCTGCCATATGTTGCCATTCACACCTTTAATGCTACTAAAAGACTTTTCCAGAATTGCATTCCTTTGAGGATTCAAAGCCATCTGCTAATTTTTCCGCTTCAAAAGTAGCCATGGCCCAATTTACATCCACATATATTTGTGCCAAAAGAGACCTGAAACTTAAATACCACTTTCTGCCTCCTGCATCTTTACCATGCACAGCACAGAAAGCTCACCTCTCCCATCCACCCCTAACAAGGACTTTAGTCCCCAGACTGTTTGAGAAACTCAGATTTGGTGCCTAAAACTACAAAAAAATTAAAATTATATAGATATGACTCCAGGTCTTTGTTGACAAAACTGGCAATAGCTCTTAGCATAATGTCATATAAAACTAGCTCATTTTCTTATTAGTATAATTACAAAAGTTTCATTTCCTTCCTTGCTGTTCACACCTTCTCTCTAAGCTGAAAGCAAAGGTTTCTGTAATTGTTACTGCCAAGCCCAAACAACTCAAAAGAAATCAAATCTGGCAGGCAAAGCATCTTCATTTGCCGTGTCTTTCAATGGCTTATTAAATATTTCACATACAAACACTCACACTCACACCCACACCCACACAGATGCTCGCACAGGAATGTCCTTTTTTAACATTACTTTATGAGTCTCCCCTGATGCCAAAGAATGAGCAAAGGAAGCTGGAAAATTCTTTTGGATCATAAGGTTGAGAAGACACAATCCAAGAAATGTTGATGTTTAAAGACAGAAAGATCCGTCAAGTCAAACCGAGGTGGCTCCTGGAGATGTTTTCTAATAACTTAAATTCGTAATGCATTATATATCCTGAAGTGCTTTAAGACTCAGACTGTGGTTGCTGATGTTCTTTCATAATTCAGCAGGGGAAGAGGGCAGTAGCCAAGCCATGTCGGTAACACAACAGTTTTCAGGAAGGAAGGCAAGTACAGAATGAAATTTAGTGGAAAAGCAAGCCAACCTTGAGGAGGTACACTGGGTGGGAATCATCTAGCCTGCGTTTGGATGTCTCCAGTGTAGAAGGGTCCATCCCAGCTGGACACCCTGAACTCTCATTTTAGTCGAAGGAGAGAAATAGCCACACTTAGCACAGAGATCATTTAATCTGTTTTAAATATCTACTTGAGATAAAATGAATCATACCCTGCAAGTGCCTGCCTCCCTCCATTGACTGCAGAGTCCAAACATAGAATTACTTGCAACGTAAACATATTGGGTGGGATTTATAACATCTATTTTATGTTTACAAAGTGCATGCTTTCCTCTGAGACAGAATTCTTGGTTTCCACTCAAGTCAATGGGGCAAAATCTGGTCAATACAGCCAATGGATTTTTATATAGCAACCGAGCCAAGCACATACAGATTTTATACATATTATTTATTGTTTACTTAATTTGCTTAAATTGTTATTGCTCTTTATTCTTGATAAAGAGTCTCCATTACTGGCTAGATCTCCATTTACTGTCATAAAAGCCTGAATGCCCAACTGAGGATTGAATATCTACACTCAAAACATTTGCAGATATTTGTGATTAATCTCATTGATAAAGTTAGGAGAGATAGATACCCACAAAGAGATGGCAACACAACACTTACCACATCCCACACCATGATTTAATGCTCAAGCTTGGTCCACACAGTGATTTTACCTTCTAACTCAGAGGAGGCAAAACTGGCATCTCCAACAGTACTAGTCCCTAGACCATCATGCTGGGTTGCCTTTGTGGTACTGCAGCTGGTAAGAAATAGTTCTAAGTTCTGACAGAGTTTCAAATTTCCTTGGAGATTTGATGTACTGAGACTGATGTCAGAAAACCTGGTCCCAGCAGAGTAAGGGATGTTCAGAAAGTTCACTGTTCTTGGCAACAGTCTTGATGGCCAGACAATGGCTTCAAGTGATGGCAAAGCATCTTAACAGTGTTACTTAGCATGGTCTCAGCTGAGACATAACTGCTTGTCTGGGGGGCATGAAGTGAAAAGCTTTGTTTTGGACTTCTGTGACTCAAATAATTTTGACTTTGCATTAGGAAGGGCAGGCATCACACACAGCCATGGCTGGACCCCAAGGCTGAAGGATTTTGGCCATCCAGAGCTTGACTCCAGCAAGGCTTTACAATAGTATCACTGCAGTTTCTGTCTCCATCACCTCCTCAACCACTGTCTGGGCAGACACATGCTCCTGAATCACTTGAAACAACCGTGGTCAGACAGCTGGATCGAGCTAAATGCATCTTTTCCACTTTTAGACACTCTGTGAAGTCCCGTCTGAAAGTCCGTGTGATGAGGAACGTGCCACAGAGCTTTCACATCTCCAAGGCACAAATGCCAGAGGTTTGAACACCAGATTGGAGGTATTTCAGCACGAAGTCATAGGCCACAGGACATTCCTCCTTAAGCCATGGCTGTATTATTCCATATCCATACCTGCCTTACAGAAAGCCGGAGAAAAGGTTGTGTTAATCTGAAACCTCAGGCACAATTCATGGGGCTGATGCATTAAGCCTGACAACCTAGCAGGTTTGTTTGGGTCATGGAAATATCCGCTGAAAGGCACATGAGCACATCTGATTTGGCAATAATAATTAAAAAGAGAAAAAAAAAAAAAAAGGAAACCCAAACATTTGCTGCATAAAAACAAAAAAGGGGGCTTTGTTTTATACCCGGAGGGGGGTGTTGCAGTTTATAGCGGAGAA
>NW_015091277.1:759575-811669 GCF_001431845.1 Calidris pugnax | reverse complement strand
TTTTCCGTAGCCCACGTGCTGCAGGATTTATGGCTCCACACTGAACAATCCAATAGCTGCAGCTCTTTGGCTCCCTGAAATAAGCCAGGGACAATTTTCCAGCCCTGAGCATGACTGGCACAACATGTTTCATGTCCATACAGCTGAACTCTCTTACCTTGTTTCTCAGGTAGCTTGGTGCTGGGTCCCAACTTGCTGAGCCATTCTCCTGAGCCTGAAACTTCTTAACTGGTTTGAGAGCCATGGCCAGGCTCTTTTCAATCTCCTTGAAAATTCACTGATTAATTAGACTTCCCCGGAGCTTTAAAACCCCTTCTCCCACAGGGACATGGTCGTTCTGGACTGCAGCATAACTCTTCAGGGGTGCCTGATAGATCCAGCACATAAGATACCTGCCAAGACAGCTTTTGCAAAGGGTCCCTGAAAACACCATTACTCTGGTTGCCTCCCCGGTTGACCTACAACACCTCACTCACTACCACAGAACAAACAGACAGCAGCTCCTGTAAGCCAGGAAGACGGAGTCACTCACCAGCCTTTGCGCTGTGCCTCGAACATCTGGTTGTTGATAGGGGAATGAATAAGCTAGAGGGCTGATGTGAACCAGATTGTTTGCACTCTGTCCAAAAATTCCTCTGCAAGCTTCCAGTGTCGACTTTTGGCTTATCTTTCACACATAGCCTCTCCGGGCACTTTCTGGGAAACCAGGAGAAGTAAGGATTTGCACCAGCTGAGAAGAAGGATTTGTCATGCTCGTCGTGCTATGCTTTCATCTGAGTGGATGTGTTTGAGCTTGATTAAGGACACACTCCTCCATGTCTTCGGAGCAAGGAGAGGCACTCACCCAAGCTCCAAAGCAAGTGGAGCAAGGAGGGGCAGAAAGAAAGGGACTGTGAGAAAGGACTCTGCTTCCTACAGAGCTTTGGAGCTTGGGTGAGTGAGAAAGGACCTCAGATTAAGTGGGAGAGAGAAGGAGCTGGATGCAAGCTCAAGAGCCATGTATGAAGACCCAGTACATTCCTGATGTTGTGCCTTGTTCACTTTGGCCAAGGGCTGGGATCAGTATTTGCATCTGGCCCTGTCAACCGTTTTTTCCAGAACCTGAGGATTACTGCAGAACAAAGTCTGGCCAGTAGGTTGTTATCAAATGCCAATCCTCTCTGAAGGTGAGGCAGGTTTTTTTCTAAGCCTTCTTCCTCAAAAAACAAGTGAATGAAAAACATTGTGGGCCAGCAGGAGAGAATCCTAAGTCTGCCACCCAGTCTCCATCTCATTCATGAAGAAGGTGGGCCATAAATTCTGTGCAAGCCCCAGTGCAAAGCAACCACTTTTTCCCCTCCATGACGTTTTTTGACACATTCAAGTCATAAATTTGAGAACAGATACATTGTTTTTTAAAAATATGTTAGAATGCACTTAAGCCCTGGCTACGTGAAGTTCAGCATTCACAAATGATAGAATCACAATCATAGAATGGTTAGAGTTGGAAGGGACCTTAAAGATCATTGAGTTCCAACCCCACTGCCATGGGGAGGGACACCTCTAACTAGGAAAGATGGGGTGTCTCTTTCTTTAACCAGCCATCCTTGGCATGACTTACAAATCTCTGGACCTCTGGAATGACCATTGAGCAAATGGGCTTTCAAAAACGAGTGCCCAGCTTCCTCCTAACTGAGGCATAAAGGGAAGCAATTCCAAGAAAAAAATCCATCATGGGCTGCTGAGTTTATCAACAGCACTGGCTGTGTTGCCTGCAGAAGGCAAGAGGCAGAGCCCATCTACAACATTAAGGCCGTCACAGTCTGGTCCTTGGTGCCTAGTGCTGACACTCTTCCTTTCTCTACTCTGCCTTCCAGAGAGCTGTAATTTTTTCCCTGAATATTAATGGCTGCTTACAATGACTTCTCAAGATGAAACTTTGGCCCAGGTTCTTTATTATGGCCTATCCTGGCCCAAATCAACCAATAAAAGTCTTTTTATATAGCAGAGAGAACAGTATCTTCCCTTTAGCATTGCATAGTCAAGATAATGAACAGACATGGCAAGAAATCATGAGGCTCCTTTGCAGTAAGGAAGATTCAAGTTAAGAAATCTTAATTCTTAAGAATTAAGAAAAACTTGCTAGCTGAAAGCAGAACTTTGGAATCAGCTGGCTGAGATCTCTGGTCTCCAACACTGCAGGTCATTAAGCACCATTTCTTTAACTAGACATTTAAGGTAAGTCTCTGCTAGGAATGGCACAGTTATAAATGATCCATCCATGGTCCAGAAAGACAAGCCAAGAGTGGTGGGTTGACTCTGGGTCTATTGGACATGGGGGGAGCTTCTAGCAGCTTCTCACAGAATCCACCTCTGTAGCCCCTCTGCTACCAAAACCTGGCCCCACAAACCCAATACACCAAGTAATGCTTCAAGATGCCTTTCAGTTTTATTTCTCTATAGTTTCATAAGTTGTCTTTGGGGCTAGCCCATAACCTTGAATCCTCCCATAAAAGAGTGCATGAACTTCTACTGCTCTTTCTACTGCTCAGTTCTAGCTGAACTTGAGAGAATGAGAACTATGTATCTTGTTTTCTGAAGAACATCTCTAGGCCACCTTCAAGACCAGATATATCATGTACAGATGATCATGGTGCAAGAGCAACCTATGTGCGTGCAGAGGCCTTGATGACAAGCACAAGGGCCATGGTGCTCAAGAGCTTAATATGCCAGCAGTTGCACTGCAGGACCACAACAGCCATTTTCTGCCTTCCAATGCCGAGGAAATGCCTAGGGTCTTCAGATCCCAACACAGGGAAAGAATCGAGGTCCCAGCGTTATGTCTCACAGAGTCCATTTGGAATTGCTAATGGAGGAGCCAGGAGGAAAGGAACATCATTACACTGTAATTCAGTGCATGAGAGAAGAGTACAGAGATGGAGAGACCTCTTGAGTCATGGAATGAGAACTATGTATCTTGTTTTCTGAAGAACATCTCTAGGCCACCTTCAAGACCAGATATATCATGTACAGATGATCATGGTGCAAGAGCAACCTATGTGCGTGCAGAGGCCTTGATGACAAGCACAAGGGCCATGGTGCTCAAGAGCTTAATATGCCAGCAGTTGCACTGCAGGACCACAACAGCCATTTTCTGCCTTCCAATGCCGAGGAAATGCCTAGGGTCTTCAGATCCCAACACAGGGAAAGAATCGAGGTCCCAGCGTTATGTCTCACAGAGTCCATTTGGAATTGCTAATGGAGGAGCCAGGAGGAAAGGAACACCATTACGCTGTAATTCAGTGCATGAAAGAAGAGTACAGAGACGGAGAGACCTCTTGAGTCATCTGATCAAAATGTTGCTGTCATAGGTACTCTGCCATATGTTGCCATTCACACCTTTAATGCTACTAAAAGACTTTTCCAGAATTGCATTCCTTTGAGGATTCAAAGCCATCTGCTAATTTTTCCGCTTCAAAAGTAGCCATGGCCCAATTTACATCCACATATATTTGTGCCAAAAGAGACCTGAAACTTAAATACCACTTTCTGCCTCCTGCATCTTTACCATGCACAGCACAGAAAGCTCACCTCTCCCATCCACCCCTAACAAGGACTTTAGTCCCCAGACTGTTTGAGAAACTCAGATTTGGTGCCTAAAACTACAAAAAAATTAAAATTATATAGATATGACTCCAGGTCTTTGTTGACAAAACTGGCAATAGCTCTTAGCATAATGTCATATAAAACTAGCTCATTTTCTTATTAGTATAATTACAAAAGTTTCATTTCCTTCCTTGCTGTTCACACCTTCTCTCTAAGCTGAAAGCAAAGGTTTCTGTAATTGTTACTGCCAAGCCCAAACAACTCAAAAGAAATCAAATCTGGCAGGCAAAGCATCTTCATTTGCCGTGTCTTTCAATGGCTTATTAAATATTTCACATACAAACACTCACACTCACACCCACACCCACACAGATGCTCGCACAGGAATGTCCTTTTTTAACATTACTTTATGAGTCTCCCCTGATGCCAAAGAATGAGCAAAGGAAGCTGGAAAATTCTTTTGGATCATAAGGTTGAGAAGACACAATCCAAGAAATGTTGATGTTTAAAGACAGAAAGATCCGTCAAGTCAAACCGAGGTGGCTCCTGGAGATGTTTTCTAATAACTTAAATTCGTAATGCATTATATATCCTGAAGTGCTTTAAGACTCAGACTGTGGTTGCTGATGTTCTTTCATAATTCAGCAGGGGAAGAGGGCAGTAGCCAAGCCATGTCGGTAACACAACAGTTTTCAGGAAGGAAGGCAAGTACAGAATGAAATTTAGTGGAAAAGCAAGCCAACCTTGAGGAGGTACACTGGGTGGGAATCATCTAGCCTGCGTTTGGATGTCTCCAGTGTAGAAGGGTCCATCCCAGCTGGACACCCTGAACTCTCATTTTAGTCGAAGGAGAGAAATAGCCACACTTAGCACAGAGATCATTTAATCTGTTTTAAATATCTACTTGAGATAAAATGAATCATACCCTGCAAGTGCCTGCCTCCCTCCATTGACTGCAGAGTCCAAACATAGAATTACTTGCAACGTAAACATATTGGGTGGGATTTATAACATCTATTTTATGTTTACAAAGTGCATGCTTTCCTCTGAGACAGAATTCTTGGTTTCCACTCAAGTCAATGGGGCAAAATCTGGTCAATACAGCCAATGGATTTTTATATAGCAACCGAGCCAAGCACATACAGATTTTATACATATTATTTATTGTTTACTTAATTTGCTTAAATTGTTATTGCTCTTTATTCTTGATAAAGAGTCTCCATTACTGGCTAGATCTCCATTTACTGTCATAAAAGCCTGAATGCCCAACTGAGGATTGAATATCTACACTCAAAACATTTGCAGATATTTGTGATTAATCTCATTGATAAAGTTAGGAGAGATAGATACCCACAAAGAGATGGCAACACAACACTTACCACATCCCACACCATGATTTAATGCTCAAGCTTGGTCCACACAGTGATTTTACCTTCTAACTCAGAGGAGGCAAAACTGGCATCTCCAACAGTACTAGTCCCTAGACCATCATGCTGGGTTGCCTTTGTGGTACTGCAGCTGGTAAGAAATAGTTCTAAGTTCTGACAGAGTTTCAAATTTCCTTGGAGATTTGATGTACTGAGACTGATGTCAGAAAACCTGGTCCCAGCAGAGTAAGGGATGTTCAGAAAGTTCACTGTTCTTGGCAACAGTCTTGATGGCCAGACAATGGCTTCAAGTGATGGCAAAGCATCTTAACAGTGTTACTTAGCATGGTCTCAGCTGAGACATAACTGCTTGTCTGGGGGGCATGAAGTGAAAAGCTTTGTTTTGGACTTCTGTGACTCAAATAATTTTGACTTTGCATTAGGAAGGGCAGGCATCACACACAGCCATGGCTGGACCCCAAGGCTGAAGGATTTTGGCCATCCAGAGCTTGACTCCAGCAAGGCTTTACAATAGTATCACTGCAGTTTCTGTCTCCATCACCTCCTCAACCACTGTCTGGGCAGACACATGCTCCTGAATCACTTGAAACAACCGTGGTCAGACAGCTGGATCGAGCTAAATGCATCTTTTCCACTTTTAGACACTCTGTGAAGTCCCGTCTGAAAGTCCGTGTGATGAGGAACGTGCCACGGAGCTTTCACATCTCCAAGGCACAAATGCCAGAGGTTTGAACACCAGATTGGAGGTATTTCAGCACGAAGTCATAGGCCACAGGACATTCCTCCTTAAGCCATGGCTGTATTATTCCATATCCATACCTGCCTTACAGAAAGCCGGAGAAAAGGTTGTGTTAATCTGAAACCTCAGGCACAATTCATGGGGCTGATGCATTAAGCCTGACAACCTAGCAGGTTTGTTTGGGTCATGGAAATATCCGCTGAAAGGCACATGAGCACATCTGATTTGGCAATAATAATTAAAAAGAGAAAAAAAAAAAAAAAGGAAACCCAAACATTTGCTGCATATAAACAGAAAAAGGTGCTTTGTTTTATACCCGGAGTGGGGTGTTGCAGTTTATAGCAGATAGACAGAAAACATATGTGAATCATCATGTAGATTATATTTATATTTCCTAATGCTCAGGTTTGTTTGGTTGGCATTAACAACAACTCGTGGCTTCCTTTCCTATAATGCTGGTTTACTTTTAATAAAATCTTGCATTCACATCATCTCAGCCAAGCATTCTCCTGGGGTGGAGTCAAGGGCAAAGAAGGAAACCTCTGTGAAATTCATTTCAAATGTTCTCCCTCCCTTGTGCAAGGTTGGGTTCCCCCCTCCTCCCCGTCCCCGTTATAAATAAATAAATAAGTAAATGCAAGATGCCCACTGATTGCTTTTGACAAAAATAAAAGGCAGGAGAGAGACTGAGAAATGCTTGCCTTGTTTTGCCCGAGCTGTCACCCTGAGATGCGCTTGGCATGTCATAGTACTCATACTGAGAGGTGACAATGGGTGCCAGCATGTACATTTTGGATCCGAAGATCTTTTAAGATCATGGAAAAGAACAACTTTGTCCTTCTCTGTGGTGATAATGTTTGGAGCAGTGGGTGGGACAACAACTGGGAGAGAATGGGAAAAAGGACGTGAAGGACATGGAAAAGGAGAGAATTTGGGAACTTTGAGGGGACTGGCCCCAAGTTTCACAAAATCATAGAATCATAGAATGGTCTAGTTGGAAGGGACCTTTCAGACCATCTAGTCCAACCATCAACCTAACACTGACAAAAACCACCGCTAACCCATGTCCCTCAGCACCATGTCTGCCTGGCTTTTAAATACCTCCAGGAATGGCAACTCCACCACTGCCCTGGACAGCCTCTTCCAAAGCTTGATAATCCCTTCAGTGAAGAATTTTTTCTTAATATCCATCCTAAACCTCCCCTGGTGCAACCTGAGGCCATTTCCTCTTGTCCTATCGCCTGCTCCCTGGGAGAAGAGACCGACCCCCCCTGGCTACACCCTCCTTTCAGGGAGTTGTAGAGAGTGAGAAGGTTTTCCCTCAGCCTTTAATTGTTTGTAGACTTGTTGTTTTAATTGTTTTTAGGCATTTGGGGCACATCGCATGAGGATGGTTCTTCTCACTTGCCAGTCAAAGCTAAACCTTTGGTGATAGCAGAAGTTCTTCAGCTGCAAATAAAAGGCTAGCAAGGTGCCTACATGTGTCTCTTGCGTTTCTTGTTAGAAGCAAGGAGCCAAGTGAAGGAAAGGGCAGGAATCCCCTATATCATAGACTTCCCATGCACTGCAGGAGTAAGCTACAAGTAAGCTTCAACCACAAAAGAATGTAGTGGAGCGGAGATGGCTGAACATCAGGGCACAAACCAGTCATAGCTCATGGGTTTACCATTTTAGATGTGATGCCTTAAGAACTACCTGCAGATCCTCCCTTCATGTTCCCATCATTGTGTTTGACTGGAGAAAGCAAAAACATGCACTATTAAAAGGTTTTCACAAAGAGATGGATGGAACCAGTGTGTTGAGGCTCTGATCATACAGAGGTGAGCAGCTAGGTCCTAGGACCTTGGTTAGACTTCATGTTATATCGTGCAGCATTTTTGGAGGGCCGTTCTGCCCCATTCTCAAAACCAGACTCGTTATGTTTACAAAATTCAGCTCTTGGCTCTGATTATCTCCTGAACAACTGAAAACATGCTGGACTTCCAGCCTGGGAAGCTGAAGTGCCCACACAGAGTGAAAGGAAAACCCTATGGCAACCATCAAAGTGTCTTAGAGTTGACCTGAAAGGACAAATGTTGAAAAGCTTCCGCCTCCAGACATTTTCACAGTATTACAAAAGATAGGGATGGGAGAAACATCAAGTTTTGCCCAGTCCATCCCACTATACTGAGATAAGACCAGCTCTCCCTCGTGCCAGGCTGGTGGTTAGCCAATACCGATGACCCGGGAATTGCAGCCTTCCTCTGAATGATCATCCACAGCTGATAGGAGCTGTAGAAAAATTAAGATATTTTTCCTGGAGATGTTCACATAGCCAAGGGTAGGGATGCCAGGTCCTGGCATTCAGTGTCTCCTTATATCAGCGTGGTTTTCCTAATTTGCTTCCAAGGATTTCATTTGTGCCGAAGGAAACTGTGAAATGGGTTTGTCTCCTATAGCAAGACCTGGTCCATCACCCTCTTTCTCAGAGCCATGGGAAGAAAAAGCAACTGCCTTTATTCTCCCAAGCCCAATCAATCCCCATGGCTTCTCCTCCTTTACGCAGATGTCAAAGCAGCTGTGGCAGGAGCAGAAAATGGGCTTTGCATTATGTCCAGCTGTTAGGCAAATCATGGAGCAGAAAGACCACATTTGGGATCTTTTTCCTTTTCAGTGCTGTCAGTCAGACGGAACAGCAGGTCCCTAAAATAGTTATGAATAACCATTAGTAGGAGAAGACTTTGAAAATGTTCCTTGTTTATACATTTGCTGGAGGGTCTAAATCCTGGTAGAGCTTAGAAAAATCCACCGTTTTCACTAAGCTTTCAACTCTGCTTGGGCAAGAGCTCTGCAGCACAGGATAATAAATAAATGTCATGCCACATGTATACACATTTTCTTCCAAGGCTGTTTTCAATTTCTCCTTTCAGGCATGTTTTGCCCTGATGGTTCCCTTTGCTGGCTGCATAAGAACCAGCTTCAGCACGTCTCTGAAACCTTCCCAAACAGAAAGCTCATTCATGTCCTCAGCTCTGAGATGAGTAACAGTCTGCAGCCATGTACCTTAGGAGCCATAAAGCAGGAGTGGACTGGATTGGAAAAGCTCCTGTCCCCTTTCCCACTGTGGTTTTTTTAATGGAAATAATATTCTGGAGGAACACGAGGTTTGAAAGCGATGCCAGCAGAAGGGCCCTGGAGAGTCAAGCCCTCACATCTCCAAATTTAGCAGCCTCAGCCTGATCTTCTTGTTATTTTTGCTATGGGGACACTTTACTGCCCACATCACAAGCTGAGCCCACAGTGTATTCAGAACCACTGCCTGGATTTCACCTGGGGAGCTGGGTTCCCTTAAAAAGAGGGTAGTATATTAACCCAACAACTGCTGGACTTGCTCACCTCATCCACCTTGTCCTTGTTGGTGGGATAGCTCTCAGAAACATTGTGTGACCTTCACAGGTTTCCCACAAAGGCTGATGTTGGCAGATGTGTTCAAGAACCAGGAAACTGGAGACGTTCAAGGCCAGGCTGGATGGGGTTTTGAGCAACCTGGGAGGTGTCCCTGCCCAGGGCAGGGGTTTGAAACTAGATGATCTTCAAGGTGCCTTCCAATCCAAACCATTCTATGATCCTATGTGTCCTTCAGCTGGTGTTGGCTGTTGGTCCACAGCAGCAAACAGCTTAACGAAAACCTCAGGTCTGTGTGGTGCCCATGTCCTCAGCACCTGCTGAAGCAGAAACTGAGGCTGCTCAACACCTTGCAGCAGATTAGTCCTAAAACCACCAATTCAAAGCCCTTGAAAACATCTTCCTGCCACAGCATGTGTCAGACAGAAGTGGAACCTGGAGAAGACATAAGGCAAAGCACTCAGGGGCACTGAGCATCATCAATGCTGATGACTTCTGGACAAATTTTGCAAACAGAGACAGCCTTGCTTCCACCTTGCAGATAGCTCATGCTTGCCAACCATGGTGGTCATCCCCAAGCAGCAAGCTTGATATTTCCTATGCGTGTTAAGGGAGTGATCAGAGAGAAGCTTATTTGTCATAATTTGGTCTTGTCTTCTAATCTTGGCTGGGCTATCCCTTAAAACAATAAACTGCTGTCGCCTTCCCTGCTTTTTTTTTTCTTTTTTTTTTTTTTTTCTTAAATGATATCATAGCAATAAAGCACTCCAGAGTGAATTTTATCAGACCATTAATACACAGCATGGGTGGGTGAAGGCAGAGGCCACACTGCAGCACCAACCCCCCTCTAGACACGTATTAATGGGGTCCATAAAACACACCCCGTTGTGTCTTCTGGCGTAATTGTCAAATGGTTTCCAGATTTAAAGCGCCTAAAGAGAATCTTTTAGAGGATCTACCTTCATTAGGTAACATCAAAAGCAACAGAAAACATAAGAAATGGGAGCTGCCATTTCAAACTCACCGAGACATATATCAGTGAGGGGTTTCCTAATGTTTGCTTTTCATATTGGCCTAATCCAATTAAAAAAAAAAAAAAAGGACAAAAAGTGTACCTAGCAGACAGAAACTGAATGCACCAAAATTTTGGTTTCTTTCTCCAACTGGAGATCTGTTTATGCTCTGATGGCCCTGCCTAGCACTTCCCCACTTGTTGAACTATAACTGTGTGTGAGAAAGCAGAGAGAAAACTAGACCTTGGGGATTAAAGAGCACTGGCCACAATTTGTAAGAAAGAAGACAAATTTTGGGTATCTCAGAGTTTTAAGGTGCCTATCCTGAGGTAACTTGAAGATGTTTTAAACTCCACGTTATTAACTCCATCCCTTTGCCACGTCTCAGGCAGGACACTCCAAGATCCTACAAATGTTGGCTCCATTTCACCTTGTTTCAGTCTCCTTTTTTTTTTTTTTTCTTAATACAAGCCATAGCAGGGTGGTTCAGTAACTTTCTTCAGATGTCTCTTTTTTTCATCATTGCGTACTTCAGAGCTTCTTGTAGCTATTATCGTGGCATCTGGTACTGATCACGGGCAGAGACACAACAAACTTGCTGGAGCACGGCTCTGGTGTGGGGTGGTCTGGAATTTGAGACCTCCTGCTTACAGTGTCCTCTGGTACCAAACAGTCCTGCACCCTGGATGTTCACCATCCAACGTCATTCCTGAAAACACCCTTGCTTTCTTCTAAGTCCTAGCTTGGAACATTTCACCAGCAAGGGGAGGAAGGAGAAAAGAAATGATGGGATTTTGCTTCAACAGATAGCTGGGAACCACCTCTACTAGATTGTGCACATGACCTTCAGGAGAACCACAAGTATCCCAGCTGTGGGACCCACCACATGTAAAATGACCAATAACTACAATTTTTCTGCATTTCATCTTCACTTTTCTTTTCCTCTCAGATTTTGAACACCAGACAGCTCTACATAAGCAACATAAGCAGTTTCAGGAGTTCCTCAGTCTGGGGAAATAGAAAGCAGAGGAAAAAATAATCTATATATTTACAGTGTACACAGTCTCTCTAAATTTGTAGCTGACTCGTGGAAGTCCATGGTCACAAATAGGTACCTCAAGACTACCTGTATCATTCTCAAGTTGATAACTAAAATAGTTACCATCAGTTTGCTAATGTAAGTGTTTGAGACCAGTCAGATGACTTGCATTCTGGAATTGCCCCTTTTTTTTTCCATGGACAATGAGGGGAGTTGACTGTGAGTAGTTCAGACTGCAAACTATCCCCTGCTATTGAAACTCGATGTCATCCATGTTACCCTTAGTTCCTGCCCAAGCCCTTCCTGAGATCCACTACGATTCCAAAAGAAGGACAGGTAACAAGAAAACCTGTTATGCATAAGAGCCCCTTTCTTAAAATAAGGCTGCTAACACTTCCTTTCTCCCATCCCTTGCCTGTCATGTCTATCAATGCCAGTGATTCTCACTTTTTTTTCAGGATATACTTTCTTGCATACCATAGCCTCAACCCTCGTTCAGGTTACCTCCTTCTCTTCTAAAACAATTCATTTGCAAAAAAAATGATGGTGGAAAATATGCTTTATAACTCATGTCTACACCTTGGCCTTCTTTCCTCCAGGTTCAAATCACAAAGGTGATTTGAGCTAACAGTGACTGAAAACAGAGTGTAGTGTCTCTAAACTCAAGCCACCATTCAGTGATGAGCATTTGGGAATATCATTAACTGTTCCTACCAAGAAAGATGCAGTGTCATAAAGCTCTGACAAGCTCTAGGCAATCCTGCTTTAGCAGGGGAGTTGGACTAGATGATCTCTATGGTCCCTTCCAACTCTAAAATTCAGTGAAATTCAGTGAAAGCTGGAAAGAAGTGGAACATTTTAGGCCATAATCTTGTCTTCATAAAGGAATGCTGATAGCGCAGCACTACGCAACTGGTTTTATCGAAACATCAGTGCCAAAGGATCAAGATGTTTCTCTTAGAGAGTGTTGCAAAGAGCATGTTAGTGTTGAAGAAAGTTTTTGCTGCCCACCTGTGCTGTAAGGCACTAATCTCTTCAGTCCTGAGAGAGTGGTGTTTTTTCTTGAGCATGAAATATTGTGCAGATTAGCAAGAAAGCCAAGTCACAGAATCATAATAAAAGAGGGCTGGAAGGATGAGGGGAGGTCATCAAGGCCTTTTCTTTGCCTCAAGGCAGGATCAGTTGTTCCTAAGCCATTCCTGACAGATGTTTGCCTAATCTGTTTCTAAAGGCCTCTATTGGTTCAAGAATCACAACCTCCCCAGGCAATCTACACCACTGCTTCACTGGCTTTAATGTTTGCAACTCGCCTCTCAAGTTGAACAGAGCTCTCCCAGGACTCCATTTAAGACCATGACTTCATGCCTTGCTCCCTGAGGATACAGAGAAGAGCTTATTCCCTTCCTCTTTACAGCCCTTTTTATGTAGTCAAAGACAGCTGAGGGGAACCTTGGGTAATCCCCTCTTACTTGCATGTTTGATGTCCACGATGTTGACCAACCCTAGCTGTGTGTGAGTAGCTCCCAAACATTCCCATGGGGTTTATGTTTACTTATGGGATGCTTGACTTTGGTTCTTCTGCTCACTCCTGGCCAGTAACGACAGCAAAAAACCCTGTTAGATCTCTGCTCAGCAGCATGAGGGTGGCAGGGAAGTCTTGTTGCCTGAGGGCTTCTGACAGTGGGGCACTGTGAAAGTCTTGTACAAGTACACACATGCAGGTGGTCCCCTTGAGGTGGTGACATTTGCTCTCACTCTATGTGTCAAGCCTACAACGGCACAAACATCACCTAGACACTTCCCAGAGACCATGCTGGCCCTGGTGGGTTTCATGATTCTTGATCCTTGAAACTCTGTTCTCACTTCTGAACTGATGCCCCGTGAAGACTGTTTTTTCCAGCTGCATCCACCATGAATGTAAAGGTCTCCAACCTAAATGAATTTATGATCATGATCTTAAAGGTCTTCTCCAACCTAAATAAATTTATGAGTCTATGTGAAGTGAAGATCAAGCTTTAACATGGACTATCAGCTTCCTGCCCAATGCTGCTGCCCATCAAACCACATGGTTGCTCTGGATCTAAGCAACATTCACTGGGGACCTGAGTGGCCCATTGGGTTGTTTCATGCATACAAGATATGTTTAGCTTGCAAAAACATGAGCTGTCCTCCAGGTAGGCTACCGAACCTGCTCAAGGTCTCCTCCACTAGAGAGCTTGGGTGTTAGGCTAAGGTGATCTAAAGACCTGAAAGCCTGCAGAATGGCTGGTGGGCACATCCAGCAAGAGTAGATGGTCCCACAGTTCCATCTTTCTCTTCCTACCCTCAACACTCAGCCTAGAGTGGCCTTAATTTGACCCTCAAAAGGCAGCGCCCTGTATCTATCATTCCATCCCTTGTCCTGTCTCTCTGAGCACTTACAAATCCCCTAGAGAAAATTCCAGCTCATTTGCCCATAACCACATCTCCTTCTATGCTGAAAGACTGAGTTAGCAAAAGCTCAAGGAATCCCATTCCATTTCAAGCTGGAAAAAATGATGAAGCCTTGCTAGAAGGTCCTGAGGACAGATAATAATAAATGAGATGGGTTGAGGCCAACAGCTGCTCCTCTCTGCAAGGGTAGTAAGAAGATGACATTTCCAACAAATTAGAAATGACTTGGTATAACTGTCATCTTTCTCATGTCTACACCTTGGCCTTCTTTCCTCCAGGTTCAAATCACAAAGGTGATTTGAGCTAACAGTGACTGAAAACAGAGTGTAGTGTCTCTAAACTCAAGCCACCATTCAGTGATGAGCATTTGGGAATATCATTAACTGTTCCTACCAAGAAAGATGCAGTGTCATAAAGCTCTGACAAGCTCTAGGCAATCCTGCTTTAGCAGGGGAGTTGGACTAGATGATCTCTATGGTCCCTTCCAACTCTAAAATTCAGTGAAATTCAGTGAAAGCTGGAAAGAAGTGGAACATTTTAAGCCATAATCTTGTCTTCATAAAGGAATGCTGATAGCGCAGCACTACGCAACTGGTTTTATCGAAACATCAGTGCCAAAGGATCAAGATGTTTCTCTTAGAGAGTGTTGCAAAGAGCATGTTAGTGTTGAAGAAAGTTTTTGCTGCCCACCTGTGCTGTAAGGCACTAATCTCTTCAGTCCTGAGAGAGTGGTGTTTTTTCTTGAGCATGAAATATTGTGCAGATTAGCAAGAAAGCCAAGTCACAGAATCATAATAAAAGAGGGCTGGAAGGATGAGGGGAGGTCATCAAGGCCTTTTCTTTGCCTCAAGGCAGGATCAGTTGTTCCTAAGCCATTCCTGACAGATGTTTGCCTAATCTGTTTCTAAAGGCCTCTATTGGTTCAAGAATCACAACCTCCCCAGGCAATCTACACCACTGCTTCACTGGCTTTAATGTTTGCAACTCGCCTCTCAAGTTGAACAGAGCTCTCCCAGGACTCCATTTAAGACCATGACTTCATGCCTTGCTCCCTGAGGATACAGAGAAGAGCTTATTCCCTTCCTCTTTACAGCCCTTTTTATGTAGTCAAAGACAGCTGAGGGGAACCTTGGGTAATCCCCTCTTACTTGCATGTTTGATGTCCACGATGTTGACCAACCCTAGCTGTGTGTGAGTAGCTCCCAAACATTCCCATGGGGTTTATGTTTACTTATGGGATGCTTGACTTTGGTTCTTCTGCTCACTCCTGGCCAGTAACGACAGCAAAAAACCCTGTTAGATCTCTGCTCAGCAGCATGAGGGTGGCAGGGAAGTCTTGTTGCCTGAGGGCTTCTGACAGTGGGGCACTGTGAAAGTCTTGTACAAGTACACACATGCAGGTGGTCCCCTTGAGGTGGTGACATTTGCTCTCACTGTATGCGTCCAGCCTACAACAGCGCAAACATCACCTATACCCTTCCCAGAGACCATGCTGGCCCTGGTGGGTTTCATGATTCCTGATCCTTGAAACTCTGTTCTCACTTCCGAACTGATGCCCCGTGAAGACTGTTTTTTCCAGCTGCATCCACCATGAATGTAAAGGTCTCCAACCTAAATGAATTTATGATTCTATGTGAAGTGAAGATCAAGCTTTAACATGGACTATCAGCTTCCTGCCCAATGCTGCTGCCCATCAAACCACATGGTTGCTCTGGATCTAAGCAACATTCACTGGGGACCTGAGTGGCCCATTGGGTTGTTTCATGCATACAAGATATGTTTAGCTTGCAAAAACATGAGCTGTCCTCCAGGTAGGCTACCGAACCTGCTCAAGGTCTCCTCCACTAGAGAGCTTGGGTGTTAGGCTAAGGTGATCTAAAGACCTGAAAGCCTGCAGAATGGCTGGTGGGCACATCCAGCAAGAGTAGATGGTCCCACAGTTCCATCTTTCTCTTCCTACCCTCAACACTCAGCCTAGAGTGGCCTTAATTTGACCCTCAAAAGGCAGCGCCCTGTATCTATCATTCCATCCCTTGTCCTGTCTCTCTGAGCACTTACAAATCCCCTAGAGAAAATTCCAGCTCATTTGCCCATAACCACATCTCCTTCTATGCTGAAAGACTGAGTTAGCAAAAGCTCAAGGAATCCCATTCCATTTCAAGCTGGAAAAAATGATGAAGCCTTGCTAGAAGGTCCTGAGGACAGATAATAATAAATGAGATGGGTTGAGGCCGACAGCTGCTCCTGTTCCAGATAATAATAAATGAGATGGGTTGAGGCCAACAGCTGCTCCTCTCTGCAAGGGTAGTAAGAAGATGACATTTCCAACAAATTAGAAATGACTTGGTATAACTGTCATCTTTCAGAACAACCATGGAATATTGTCTCTCAGTGTATATAAACACTTTTCTCCCCAACTCCTCTCTTAATCAAGAGTTTGGTAGCCTTTTGGTATCAACCCACATTGCCGGGCAAGAGGTTTCCCTCCAGCTCCCAGCCTGCTTCTTCACTTCAAAGGCCAGCAGGGAGGGGGAAGCACAGCAGAGATCACATTCCTGCAATTTATTTGCCTTGCAGCCCAGTTGCCGCACTGTTTTCCCTGCCAGAGGTACCAGCTGCCGCCTCCAAGATCTCATATTGCACTTGGGCATACAAAGTGACTCCAATACAGAAAACAAGACCATGTTGTACCCAGAAAGGTGACCATCATCTTTTAGGTGATGTAGGCTTTAGCCTGCATCTCTACAGGTTGCCCAGAGAGGTTGTGTATGCCTCTTCCCTGGAAGTGTTCAAGACCAGGCTGGATGGGGCATTGAACAACCTGGTCTAGTGGGATGTGTCCCTGCCCATGGCAGGCAGGTTGGAACTCAGTGATCTTTGGCGTCCTTTCCAACCCAAATCATTCTATGATTCTATGATCTCTCTTTAGCAGGAGTTAAAAGTCTGTCACATCTGTCCTTGGTTACGTCTGCACTTCAACTCGTCACTATGCCTGGGACAATCTGAGAACAAAAGCCCCATGCTCAGAATGGGAACTTCATGAGGTCCTGGTAAGAGAAAATAAACCATGAAACCTACATGCAAGCCTTAGAAAGGAAGATACCACTTAGATAATCCACAGTTTCTGAGAAATCTGAGGATTTCTGCCTCTCATGCAAGGACAAAGGCCGTGTGTGCACTTGTCTGTAAGGCACTTGGGCTTTTTCTTGGGCTTATATTTGAGCAAGGTAGCGCTATTTAATTGCCTATTTTTACAGTCCAGCTGGTGCAACTGGGATTCATTTAACAGGTCCAGCACTAACATTTCAGGAAGAATGGAGGTGCCATGGGTGATTTTCTCAAAACAAACTGAAATGAGAAGGGAAGTCATTATGTAATTCCATCACAAGTGCTTTCCCACTGTCATTGGCTTTCTTGTGCTTCCTTCTGGTTTGTAGTGGATGAGGGTTTTGTTCCTGCTCATACTCAAGACATTTCTGTGGTGCCCAGTTCATGGAGTTAGGTTCATAAATGTTTCAGTGATGCTCTGTGCTGAGTTGACCCACAAACCTGTCCACCAAGATTCAGCTTATGTAGTACCTTGTGCTATAAGCAGCCCAAACTCAACCCAGTCAAGAAAGTGGTCAATAAGAGTGTTGTCCAAGAGTCCAGCCACTCTGGACATTAAAGAGGACATAATTCATGAAGGGGCTTCTAGAATCAACAGCAATTTCTGCACTAGTTCATGAAGAGTGTTGCAGAACATTTCTGGGTATATAAACACATTCATCTGTGGTTTGGGACACAAGAGGCCAAGAACCTTTCCCAACAAGGAGCTGGGATGAAGCAACCTAGATTTGCGTGCTACTAAAATTTAAAAGCGTGGATGCAAGCTCTGCCATGCCATAGAGCCTCAGAGTCACAGGACAAACTTGGGCACATTTCATTTATTTGCACAATTTTATTATTGAGTCAAGTCCTTGCTATTTCAGGCCCCATGTCTTATGA
Organism: Calidris pugnax; assembly: GCF_001431845.1. Classification (NCBI taxonomy): domain Eukaryota; kingdom Metazoa; phylum Chordata; class Aves; order Charadriiformes; family Scolopacidae; genus Calidris; species Calidris pugnax. Next base: position 794,101 of record NW_015091277.1, on the reverse strand, counting down.
TCTTTCTCAGAAACACATTGGGGTCAAGAGCGGAAGGTTTCCATGAACAGTGTGGTCAACTGGCAAGACCTCTGTAAACTTCTTAGCAGTTCTTTGAGTCCTTAGAATCATAGAATCATCTAGGTTGGAAGGGACCTTAAAGATCATCTAGTCCAACCATCAACCTAACTCCGACAAAAAAAATAAATAAGAAATAGGAAATAAAAACTACTAAACCATATTCCTGAGGACCACGTCAGCCTGTCTTTTGAACACCTCCAGGGATGGGGCCTCAACCACTTCCCTGGGCAGCCTATTCCAATGCTGGATAACCCTTTCAGTGAAGAAATGTTTCCTAATATCCAATCTAAACCTCTCCTGGAGCAACTTGAGGCCATTTCCCCTTGTCCTATCATCTGTAACTTGGGAGAAGAGACCGACCCCCGCCTCTCTACACCCCCCCTTCAGGTAGTTATAGAGCGTGAGAAGGTCTCCCCTCAGCCTCCTCTTCTCCAGACTGAACACCCCCAGCTCCCTCAGCCTCTCCTCATAAGACTTACTCTCCAGACCCCTTTGCTAGAAAGACATTAGCGTTGAGTTATTTCAAGAAGCAAAACCATAAGGAAGAATTATAGAAAGAGATCACAAAAGCCTTACATGCAGAGCTTCTTGCTTTTGAATCTTACATTTAGCTTCTGTTATTTAACTTTGCTTTGAGCACATTATAGTAAAATGGTGTCTGCCTTCTCATTTCTATTAATGCAGCTTTCTAGAAGCCTTTAGATGATAAAAAATACACCCCCAAAAAATTGAAACATTGCTCTTCTGACACTGACCTTCTCTCCATTTTGAGTTGGGGTTGGTGGTTTCCCTCTGGGAGAGCACAAACCACATCAAGGGCCAGGATCTTTAGACTTATCCTTGCCTTTCCAAAGGAATTTTATTCCTTTGGAATAAACAATGAAACGGTGATCATAATACAAACGTCCCAGTCATGACTGAAGTTCCCACCATGCTTGACAAGGCACATATTAAAGTGCCAGCCCTTACCTTGAAGAGGTTTTGCAAAATGGCATTGAAGTTATTGGATGACAACAATTGCCTAATTCTATTAAAACTTGTGTTACCTGCCAGGTCAGGGCAACTCTTCTGAAGACATCTGCCATGGGAGGTGGGGTGTGTGTTCATGTGTGGGTGTGCATACCAACTGCATTATAGCCATGTGCTCTGAGGTGGGATTCACATCTCCAAAGTGCACATGGACACTTGAGGCTCACCAGGCTTCGGCTGCATCTTCTGCTCTCACTCAACCCCTTTCTCTCCATTCATCCCCTTGCCAAAACCTGGGCGCTTGATGTTTGCCAAGCACGCAATAGAAACATCTGCCTGCCAGAAGGATGCCTGCGTGGGGTCGGCTGCTGAGGCTTCTCCTTGGGAGCTGACAAGCCTTTGGGGCTTGGAAGGGGTGCCCAGCTCCTCGCTGTCCTTCCCCTGTGCAATCTTTCCTCTGCACCCCCAAACTTTGCACTGCCCTCCATGGCTGTGGCACTTTTCCATTGCTTTCAGCCACCTGCATAACCTCAGACACAGCCCATTTCTCCATATCCTCCAAAGAGAATTTCTTTAGCTCCTCTATTTGTTTCCCATCTCCCTTGCTCATTTGCATGGCCCAAGAGCAAAATCCTCCACACATCACAGTGAGAGAACGAGTCGAGCTGCAATAATACAAAGAATAATTTCAGAACAACAAGCGGGCACTGGAGACCTAGACTACTCAAATCTTGAAGATTTTTGTCAAGAAATACAGTTTTCCTGTCTCATTTTCCCATGGGAATATTTCATTTCCCCACTCTTTGTCTGTCATAACTGTCCAGATAAAAAACTTGATAGAATCATAGAATCACAAAATGGTTTGGGTTGGAAGGGATCTCAAAGACCATCCAGTTCCAACCCCCCCTGCCATGGGCAGGGACACCTCCTGCTAGACCAGGTTGCTCCAAGCCCCCTCCAACCTGGTCTTGAACTCCTCCAGGGATAGGGCAGCCACAGCTTCTCTGGGCAAACTGGGCCAGTGTCTCACCACCCTCACAAGAAAGAATCTAAATTTACTCTATTCCAGCTTAAAACTGTTACCCCTTGTCCTATGGTTCCACTCACTGATCAACAGTCCCTCCCCATCTCTCCTGTAGCCCCCTTTACCTACTCGAAGGCTGCTATAAGGTCTCCCTGGAGCTTTCTCTTCTCCAGGCTGAACAACCCCAGCTCTCTCAGCCTGTCTTCAGAGGAGAGGTGCTCCAGCCCTCTCATCGCGGCCTCAAGTTGCGCCAGGGGAGGTTTAGATTGGATATTAGGAAACATTTCTCCACTGAAAGGGTTATCATGCATTGGAATAGGCTGCCCAGGGAAGTGGTTGAGACACCATCCCTGGAGGTGTTCGAAAGACGGGTTGACATGGTCCTCAGGAATATGGTTTAGTTATTTTTATTTCTTATTTATTTTTTTGTCAGAGTTAGGTTGATGGTAGGACTAGATGATCTTTAAGGTCCCTTCCAACATAGATGATTCTATGATCATTGCAGGTCTCAGGCTATGTGTCTAATGCTTAAAACAGTGACATTCTGACCTTGCTTGTACCTTATAGGCTTCATTGCAGCAAAAATAACATCGCTCTAGTCAGATAAAAACACCTTTGCACAAAGCCCCTTGGTATGGACTTCTCCTCACATGTCTACCCCTGGCCATGATGAAAAACCCTTGGAGTACTAGCCTACCATAGCATGGAGGTAAATGAATAAAGCTGCAAATACTCCTTTTTCCCTACTAAACTGAAGGCACTTGGCAGCAGTCAAGAAGAAATCCCTTGTCCTGGCAGTGGTCAAGACTTAGTCCTGGACAGGAGGAGTGAAGTTGTGACTCCTGAGCACAACTCACCTTCCACGGGACTAATTCTGCTGACCATTGCTCCAGCACCCCAGCACAATCACACCTTCTCCTGAAGTGTATTTTTTTAATAGTTTCAAGCCAAAAAGAGAAGAAACCTGGTTCCTGCAACAGCTTTCAAGGAGCGGGGAGGGAGGGAAGATGTGTAACACATGTGTTTTGCAGTAGGACATCTTACCTCAGACCAATTCATCATTGTCCATCCACCCTGCTGGGCCCCGGCGGCAGGTCATCAGTGGAGGCCCTGCATCTACTGCCTTTCCAGAAGTGATCAAAGGATGAGATTGGGAATGGCATAAGCTTTCGTGGATGGGATTACAGCCCAGCCAGGGCACGCAACACTCTGTTTGAGAATTCCTCCTTTTCATCTCCCTGGAGTGGGTTTGTTTTAACGCCCCTCCCGCCATGCCCAGCACCCAGTGCTCATGGGAGGTGCAGTAGGGACAATTTTGAGGGGGATTCAGTGCAAATTCCAGCCCAAAAAGCCTGAAGCAAACTGGTGGTGCGTAGGGTTCACTCTCCACAGCAGCTCTCCTTACACAAACAAACATACATCAAAAGAAATGTTCAGGTCCTAAACTCTAAATAAGGTTTAAAGATGAGGTAAGACCAAACAGCACTCAAAAAAAATTATAGCAGAAAAATTCTTTGGGACCAGTTAACACAAGCACACACTACTTCTGTCTCATGGCATCTCATTTGTGTTGGGTGGTCCTGGGTGCCAGGCAAGAGGATGCCGGGCACTGGTCCTTTCTGCAGTAACTGGGTGGGAAAGGGTGACTCTCTGTGCTGGGTTTAGGGCTCCAGAGTCTGCAAGTCAAATTTTCTTTTCATCAAAAACCCATCTTTCATAGGTCCATCTTCTCCTGAAAGGTGAAGACTTCATGTCTGGAGCTTTATAAGATGCCAAGGGTAGGGGGTTTGGGCTGATGGCTAGTGCCAGAGACATATAAAAACCACACATTAGCCATGAAACAACTCCCAGGAAGGAAAAAGGACTTGCAAAGAAGGAAAGAAAACCCCACCAACACCCAGTAAGGTGAGTACTGGTCCATGGGGATTAGGGGCAGCCTGCAAGGTAGTGTGTGGAGGGGCAGCCTGTGTTCTTGGCAGCTCTCAGCAGGAGCTGTGGGTGTGCTGAACTTCTCAAGGAGTTCCTGCTGTGCCCCTGCAGAGGCACAACTGTCCTGCAGTTGCTGTGGGCTATGCCTGTTTCCCTTGTGCCAGCAGTGGGGAGCATCTCAAGCACACAGGACTGGGACAGACCTCCCAAACTCCATCTTCTCCTCTTAGCAAGAACATGCTAAGCCTCGCAGTGCAGGCTATCTGATGAAGTTTGGTCTCCCCAGCTAGAAACTACTGTGACTCCATTACCCCCTCTGCCCTCTTCTCCTCTAAAACAACCCTGGGACTTTTCTCCCTGTGAATGCACGAAACTTTCCAGCTTCTTTTCCTGCCTCACTGGCTTAGGTGAAAGACTCAGCGTGTCAGCCGTGTGCTGGAGTTGTCACGGCCTCTTGTAAGCACTCCATATATTACAAGGAGTGACTCCCACAAAGGCTTAAGATCCCTGACAGCTTTTTCCAGCGCTGCCTTGTTGCTTCCAATTACCCTGACACGGAGCTGATGAAGAAAAGAAGATCCATGTCTCCCCATCCGGAGACTCACCGGAAACGTTTCCCCCCCTACGCCCTCGTCCATCGTTCTCCTCGTGGATGAGTTACATCTTTGGTGAGCAGCCGGAAACTCACACGTAAGGAAGAAATATGCATGTACTAAAGCAGAACATGTCATATTGTTTAGATGTTAAGGGCAGGCAACAACGTGGGACGTGGCATGAATCACAGCTGCGGCTCGCCTGGAGGATGGGGGCACCCTGCAAGTGGCAGCTGGTGCTGATTATCTGGAGAAGTTCTCCTTTTTTTTTTTTTTTTTAATTCCTCTTCTTATAATAGGATCCAGTAATTCATCCTCAGCATGGCCTGCGTGTCTGTTCTCTCTGGAATATCCCAGGGATGGGTTAGTAATCCATCACAGGGAGAGAGCGAGTTTTTCCTCCTCTCTGTTTTCCCCCAGGTGACTTCAGGGCAGCCAATGTTCTTCTACCACCTGAGGTATGTGGAGACTGGCCTGGTGTGTTCAATCTTCGAGGAGAGGCATGGTCAAAACCAGTGTTTCTAATTAAATAAAATGGAAAGATAAGCAGATTGACAAGCAGGCGAAAAATGCAAGGGGTGGAAGTCTCACAAATGCCTTGCAGTGGAAAAAAACCTCATATGATGGCAGCTCGCACAATGATATAAATCACATTACAAAGGATCAACTAGCCTGCCTTATACTGAGACTCAAATAATTGTGTATCTTTCTTCCCACTGAAACTTTCACCCTGAAGGACATTAAAAAGCCTCGAAAAACCATGCACAGATCACCACGAAGGTACTTCTGCCTTCCCAATGAAATGTGGGGCTGCCAAACACCAAAAAAACTCAACTGCCCAGGTGTCCAGAGCAAGGAGCAAAATGTTTCATGCACCATTTGAAATTATGCTCCGGGAATGTAATGAGCAGCCTCAAACTGGGGGATTACATTTTACTGGGCAGCAAAGTGAGCAATGCAGTGGTTCTGAGTGCCGGCTGAATACACTTCGTATCAAATTTAAAGTGCCTGGCAATGATATTTGTAAGCAACACGGCATCTTCACATGTTGCAGCTGCTGGAAAGCACTCCTAGATATGGAGTTAGATGGATCCTTAAACCAATCCAATGTAAACACCCTTAAAAGATCGTTCCTCGTAAGGCCTTCAAGACAAATACTCCAAATCATCGGTCACATCTTAAAAAAACCTGGCTTTTAGTCTTTACCATGAGAAAAGATGTTAAAAGGAGAGTTGTACCAACACCCCATCTTAACCAGCTCAGTCTGTCATAAGAACACAAGCACAGCTGTGTTGGTTTGGGTCAAAGATCCATCTATCCAGTGGTCAAAGCAGAGAAGGTGGCAAGTAATGCAGTTGCACCCCACCAACTCATAGCAATCCCATTTTATTCAAGATGTTTTCTGCTACCCCGATCTATAGCTTGGGGTCTCTAACCTGACCCATGCACCAGGTACGGACCTGGGAGGAAGCGGGCAGGTCTCACCTAGGGCTGTTGTGTCCATCCTGTTCCTATCCACCCGCCTCCTCCACTCATTCATCTTTGCAGCCCTGCTCCCAGGTGTTGACAAAGCTGGCGTGTCCAACCACGGTAGCTTTTCACCGATGGCTGCTAATGCCTCAGCAGCCCGTGCCATGTGGTCAGAAAAGATTGCAGAGCTCTGAAGTTCATAAAAATTCCTAGATTATTAGTTCAATAATAAGTCTAGCCTTTCCATCTCAGTACGTTATAGACCCCCGGCTAGGCGTTTTAAATCCAGGACTATGAGAGAATGTTGTAAAGTCTCCAGGCCACAAGCCTGTTTTTTTCTTTGAGAAAGAGGAAAATTAATAAGACAACCTAGAAAATGGGAATAAGTCCAGGAGACAAAGCAAAAGAATGAGAGGGAGAAAAAAAGAAAAGAAAAAAAAAAAAGTGGAAAAAAGCCAGAGGGAAAAAGATGGAGGCTGATAAATGGCTCTGTAGAAAGGCATATTGAAACTTTGTTTACAATCTCATGGTACCAAAGCATGCAGTATTAATAGCCTTCGACACCTTGTAAACTCAGCAAAACTAATTTTGGAGAAAAAGAAGTCCTTTCCCAGCAGTCTCCTCTTTCTTGCTTAACACGCATTTTTCTAGGGCTGACATGTACCCCTTTCATCATGACAGCAGAAAGGAAGCTGGAAGGTTTGCCAGGACGCCTGGGGTAGTGCCCCGTGTACTCTTGCAAAGACAAAACACAAAAACAACTCCATAAGATTTTTTAATGACCCCAACCGCCCCATAACACTCTGCTGGGACAATGGGTCCAGAGGTGAACTTGTAAACTCCACTTGTGAGGTAAATTGTCATTATTGTCCCAGTCTGAGGGATAAAGAAGTTGAGCAGGGTCACACAGAGAGCTAACATCAAGGCTGGGAGAGAAGCAGGGGCTGCATCCTGTGATCCTGATAAAGCCCATGTGGTCCTTCACCACGGTGTTCACGCAGCTTAGCAGGAACGGCCATGCTGATACACCCAGACTGATGTACTTGTTCCTACTTAATCAGCTCTACTAAATGTGTAGTGTTAGACCATGTTCATGGTCCAAAGGCCATGGGCCTTCTGAAGACCTGATGGCCAACTCATTTCTGGGCATCGGCCACATGATGCCCAAGGGCCCTGGGGGTAAATGATGGTGGCTGGACATAATGAATCATTCTTGTTCCTCCTATGAGAAGGATACAAGGGGTAGCATGCACCAAATTGTTCCCTGGTGCACCCCAAAGCTCAGCTAGAAGCCCTACCTCATCCATGGCTTGCCTAAAGGCAGTCTGGGCTCAAGATATGGCACAGCTTTGCCAGGTGAAGCCATGAAGCCATACTCTGAGGTCCATGTTCACACACCCCCTTGTGCCAAGGCATGTCAGACTCATATGGTTTAGCATATCCACGAGAAGGAACCATCTTTGGGTCACCCCCATCCACATGCAAAGTTCTGCCAAATGACAGAGGCAACGTCCCAACCAGCAGTGACTGGGGGTGCAGACTTCAAAGGTGTCATCCTCGGTGATGCTGAGGATGCACAAGGCTGAAACACAAAGGTGTTTCGGATTAATAGATGCTGATGGGTTTATGCAGAGGCACCAGCAGCAGAGGCAGGGAAAGGCATAGGGGTAGGCCAGGCTGGATGGGGCTTTGAGGAACCTGGTCCAGTGGGAGGTGTCCCTGCCCATGGCAGGGGGTGGAACTCAATGATCTTTAAGGGACCTTCCAGCCCAAACCATTCTATGATTCTGTGAATAGTGTTTACTGAAAGCTTTCAGCTATAAAATGACCTTTTCCCTCCGAATGAAACTTTTTACATGAAATTTCCCCTTGTGAACATTCTATGCGATAATTTTTTCATGAAGAGTTTATCTGATCGTTCTTGAAATTTTCCCTTTTCCCTGCTCCAATAAATATTTCCCTATACATTATGAAACACCATTAAAAAGAGTACAAGAAAAGCTACCCTGGATTAGTGGGAATGGCAACCATCTGCACTGTGGGAATCTGACAGCGAGGGTCCCATTAGAAGCTGATAAAGTGGGATTACCCCCCTTCCTTGCCCTCCCCAAGTGCCCAGGCTTGGGACAATCACCTACTCTAGGGCTGATACTTGTCTGTCTGTGGTTTGGGAACTACAACCTTCTGCGGAGTTGAGAAATCATGAAGCTTCACAAAAAGAGGCAAATTTTCATTAAAAAAAATGTTAAGTTGAGGGAACATTTCGGGCACAGGAGAATTTTCTCATTAAAAAGCATTTATGGGGGAAACACAGTCCTAACACCACAGACACGGCATCTTCGTGTCCCTCCCTTTTCTGAAAAGGAGGCAGAAGCTCTTGATTCAAGGAGGAGCTGCCCTGGGGGCACCTCCTTTCAAGAGACAAGGGACTGACTCCAGAAAGCTGTCAGAAGAGCTGGTTTATGGTTTATGGGCCATTGTCCACCTCCAGTTACAGTCCATTCTTACTTCTTACTGCTGGTAACATGAGCTAGAGCTCCCCAAAGAGAGGGGTTAACTGACAGCCATAAAAGTCAGTCTCAGAGCATGACGTGGCCTTGCCATCTGTGCCACGTTCTCCCTCCCTCTGGGCTCCATCACCTGTCTGCAAATCTCACACACTCGTCTACATCTCAGAAGACATTGTTTTTCTTCCCCTCTGTGGTCTCCAGTGACATTTGGCTGGTGACTTTCTGACCCTTTTGGTAGCAGGGTGAGTGTCAAGACCAAAATCAACTCCCACCTTCTCCACTGCAAGCAAAACAAGGCAAAGCCACCCGTTCCCTGCTCCCAGGCTCTCCAAAGGTCACGACAGTCCTGAAAAGTTTAATTGTCCCCTTTGCACCACTTCTGCAACAGCATAACAGGCTCTGCTCCACTCTGTGAGGAGCTTGACTCAACAGGCAGGAGATGCACCGAATCCTGGGTTGCAAGGTTCTTGCACAAACTAGATCAGTTGAGTCCTTTTCCAACTGGAAAGATCACTGCTGGGGCTTAGTCGTTCACTGGGGAAAAAACAAAACAAGCAAGCAAGAGGCTCTGCAGGACTCTCCCCTCCAACAGGAACCTTAATCCAGATACTCGTCTGGTTTCAGCGACACTGAAGAGTTGGCCCGGACTTGGCAGCAGTTCCGTGAGCATTTTGATGGAAAGTAATATTCATGGCCCACATGTTGACTCAGCAAGAGCATTCAGTTCTTCTGCCAGCTCTTGGGATGCTGGCTTGATTAGCAAGTACATGGGGGCTTGTTGCATCTTCATTAAGCAATGTCTTCATGTGTGGTTACTGCAGGGGCAGTGAAGTCTCAATGACAGAGAGGAGCTGCTTAAGACACATAGAAAAGAGTTCCTCCAGTGCATTTGCAGCAGCACAGTGTAATCAACCTCAATAGCCACTCTTGTTATATTCCAGCATAGGATGGGACCACTGAACACCTAGCAGGGGTTGGCTGGAGAGAGGGAATGACAGAGAAATCCCAGTCATGGAAGAGATGTTGGGGTGGAAGATAGATAACTTTTGGCTTGCAAAATCCAGACAAAGTAGAGGAGGTCTGAGGCCCCTCTAAACCACTTTTCCTTCTCAAAAGAGTACCAGTATTTACTCTGCGTTGCAAAACCGTGGGATATGCAAAAATATATTAAAAAAAAAAACGTAAAAAGATGAAACCACCTAATCTGCTCCCAGTAATAATGTAAACATGAATCTATAACAGGACATACACACTTCCACTGCTCGGCTCCAACACAGATGATATTTGTTTATATTTTTGGGGGACTATATGGGAAACAGAGCTTTCCAGCCTTCTGAGAACTGACCTGATGAAACTGGGAAGGTGTCCAAAAGCATCTGCCGTGTCAATGGAGGGTGAAGGAGGAAACTTGTGGAGATTTTGGCATGCAGAACTGGTTGAGCAAGACTTCCACTGTGCTGCTGGGATACATAGTTCAAGGTAGCACAATAGACTTGTGGCTTCTCCCACCTCCCTAAGACCTGGCATCCAGCTTGGCAGTGGTGGAGCTGATACTTTCATGAAGAATTCGAGACGAAAACACACAAGGTTTGACATTTAATGAGATGGTTGTCAAGTGTAGCTGCAATATGAACTGATGAGAAACACATTGATGCATAACCAGCAACAGAGGCTTGTCCATGGATGTTCTTACAGTCAAGTTAAACGTTTTTGAGAAACAATCTGTGCATGGTTCTGAATTTCAGCATGGGATCAGACTGGGAACAGGTGATGTTCTGTTCTTCAGACTGGAAACACGGCTGCCACCTTGCCCCAAATGAGCTGGCTCAGCCACTGTTGTCTCTTCAGTCAAGAAGAGGAGAGCATAACAGATTTGTTAGGTGCTCCAGACCTGCAGCCTTTGGAGTTGCTCCAGAAAATGTGCAGAGACATTGAAAATCTTCACAAGGAACCTCCAGCTGCCTTTGGACTGGAACTCTTTGCCATGGAATTGGCAAATGTCACCGGCTCTACACAACCACCCTCACCTTTTCCTCTGCTGCCAGACCTACCAAATTCCAGGTTTCGAGGTGAGATATTTAAGAGTTGTTTAGATGCAGTGTTGGGGGATACGGTGTAGGGGAGAGCTTTGTAGAGTGGGGTTGATGGTTGGACTCAATGATCCCAAGGGTCTTTTCCAACCTGAATGACTCTATGATATTTGATTAGAAACATGGCAGTACCCATATCCTTTGCATCAACTTCTTTTGAAACTCATGGTATTTGTAATCCTGAGCAAGGAGATAGTGTAACTTCAGGTCTAGCCCCACTTCACATGCGATGAAGTCAGGTTGCATTCAGGAACCTTGGGGTCCATTAGACTGTGCAGGTCTTTTAACATTGGAAGAGGCTCCAATGATTACCCAAGCATCTTGGAATGTGCTGGGTTTCATGATTTTATGTGGAGCAAATGAAAAGGACATCTGGAGGCCCTTCATCACCAAAGGGCTGCCCCAGAGCCCCAGAAACATGCAGCTCTGAGAGACTGGGAAACTTTGGGGCTTTGAGCCATTGTTACACCTCTCCCACAACTCCTGCTTTGAAAGGCTAAAAGCAGTCTGGTTGCAGAGGATCTGGCAACATGGGAGTACTTGTAGACACCCATGGACAGCAGGAACTTCTGGGGAGGAGAGGAGCTTAGGAAATGGGACTCCTCTGGTCACAGCTCCACAGCAGTCCATTTGCCCAAAATATGGGACCCTGGAAGCTGAGGACTCCCCTCCCAACCCACCAGGTGAAAAACCAAGTAAGACAAGCTATAAAGATGCCAACTTTCCATCAGATCCTTGATTAAATCCAACTGTCTCATTTAGATTTCAGCTGTGGGATCTATGGAGGTATTGTCATGGCAGGAGGTATGGATAAAAGTGAGACAAAAGAGACAAACTAACAATCCCCTGTAAACACGAGGAAAAAAAAAATATCTGAGGATTTAAAGGGAAATAATTAACGCTGGACCCAGCCCAGGTCATTTATCTAAAATCCCACATACCTCGGGGGCCTTCATCTGAAACATGTCTAGCTTTTTCTTTTTTTTTCCCTGTTGTTTTAACCAGACTGAAGCCTACAGGACGAAGATTTGAGACACTAATAACTGTGGCTGATTTCTGCCTGGATTTGTTTCAGCCCTCTGTCTCTTAATGCTAACCAGCAAAACGGAAAATAATTAATAACACTCAAAATTCTCCACGCTAAGCGCGAAGTGCCATTGTTTCCTTCGCATTCCTTGCGCTGATTCTGCAGGGCCCCGACCCAACAAAGCAATCAAATACATGTGTAACACTGACAGCCTGACTAGCAGCTTTGGCTCCAAGGAGCTCAAGGCTAGTTTTTCATCCAAAAAGGTGCTGGGCTATTAGTTGACAAAGCATATGGACATCTTGAACAGGTTCTTGCCTTGGCTTTGAGTATGACCATTTGTGACTTGATCTTTTATGTGGGCTTCCACGTTTTCAAAGCCGGCCATGATAATCCAGCCCTGAATCACAGAATCACAGAATCACGGAATTGTAGTGGTTGGAAGGGACCTCAGAGATCATCGAGTCCAACCACAAAAAAAACAAAAAAAACAAAAAAAACAAAACCACACAACAACACCAGCTCCCACCACCTAAACACACAACAACAACCTCCAAACCAAAAAACCATCACCCACCCACACAGCACCCCACCACAAACCAGTAATCTTGGGCACTAGAGCATGCCCTGAAGAAACATGTCTACACGTTTCTTAAATACCTCCAGGGATGGTGACTCCACCACCTCCCTGGGCAGCCCATTCCAATGCTGGATAACCCTTTCAGTAAAGAAATGTTTCCTAATATCCAACCTGAACTTCCCCTGGCGCAACTTGAAGCCATTACCCCTTGTCCTATCATCTGTAACTTGGGAGAAGAGACCGACCCCCGTCTCTCTACACCCTCCTTTCAGGTACTTGTACAGAGCGATAAGGTCTCCCCTCAGTCTCCTCTTCCCCAGACTGAACAACCCCAGTTCCCTCAGCCTCTCCTCGTAAGACTTGTGCTCCAGACCCCTCACCAGCTTCGTTGCCCTTCTCTGGACCCGCTCCAGCACCTCAATGTCCCTCTTGTGGTAGGGGGCCCAAAATTGGACACAGTACTCGAGGTGGGGCCTCACCAGTGCCGAGTACAGGGGGACGATCACCTCTCTGAAGCCTTAGATGAGCTTCCAAAATAGTTTCAAGGAGGGTATTGGTTGATGCAGAAAGGGTTGTGGGGTCTCCTGCAAAGTTTCCCTTAGGCTGTGTCCATATGGGTAAATTAAACAGCACCTGGGATTATTCTCAGGCATGAGAGCTCCTTTCTCCAAATGGTTTAATTTTTAGGATGCTCTTGGCACCAGTTGGGTCTGGACCACCAGACTGTTTCATGGACACCTCCCAGGCACAGCTCAGGAAGGAGCACAAGCCAGGGATTCTTCCCAACAGGCAGTTCAGAAGCAGCCACTTGGTTTGGGATGGCAAGAAGGAACAGCAATATGGATGCAAGCCCCCTCTTGCTGTTTGGCCTTGGGGCTGGAGATCAGCACTGGGTACATTTAATTTACTGGTATAGACCCAGTGACTAAGTCACTCTCTTACCCTCTCTGTTACCCAGTGGGAACGTATCATGTGGCAGAGATGTTTATAAACCTTCATCCATCTGGAAGTCATTATCTCAAAATGAAGTTTATTTGAAGAAATTGTATTAAATGATTACATGTTATTTTTGCCTCGTCTAGAAAGCAAACTGTTGTACCATTGCTGAGAGCCTCTCTTTGGTCCAGATTTGTTTTACTATTTTATCTAGACTATCAGCATCAGGGAATGGCAGCTAATTTGGCTGCTTTGCTACAGTTGTCTGGTGGTCGGACGTAATTTATTAAGAGTTTGACTCTTTATTTAGGTTTATTTGTTACTGTTTCTCTTCTCCATCTTCTGCTAGGTTTGTATATTACCCGTCTAAATTGTCTCTTTATTTACTTTTTGCATTTTGCAGTGAAGATTTGAAATGCATATTAAAGTCCAGAAAAGAAAGAGAACAAGGCTGCTAGAAAAATATCCCAGAGAGGTTGCCAAAATATTGTCACTTGTGTTGTGTACTGGGAAAAAGCTGGACTAGACATTTGTGGGGCTGATTCTGCTCCCAGAGAAGAGAAAACAAGGGGGGGGGAAAAGAACGAGGAGGACTAAAGCAGAGCATTGACCTTCAGCAAATGCATAGATTTGCAGTCCAGAGGTTGAATCCTAGGACCACGCAATCTTACTGCAGACCTCAATGCCACGGATTGATAATTAATGATTGAGCAAGAGGGTGACGTTTGAAGGGGAAAATAACTGCTGGATTTAAGTGTGATAACTAGTGGACAGTCAGCTCATCCCTTGTATTTATGTCCAAATCTGGATCATCCCCCCCCATGTTCTGCCTCTGCAGCCTGCCCTTCCCAACCCATCTGCACCACCCAGCCCTGGTGCAGGAACCTCTTTTCCTCTGATCTTGACGAATGCCATCCCGTCCTGCTGATATTCATCCTGAGGGAGTATCTCTTTGATCACGTCTCTTCCTTCCCCCCAGCAGTTCTCCTCGGATTCCCCCATCTGGGCCGCATCCGACGTGAGCCGCCTCTCCTCCGTTTCAAAGCCTGTCATCCCTCCATCGGTGTCAGGCGTTCCCCCATGCCAGGTTTTGCATCTGCTGCCCATTTCAGGTTTCTCAGCCGTACGCTTCTCTCCTGGCCAGAGCCTGGATTCATCAAGCCTCACGAGCAAATGAAGTTCAGGAGGCGGTGTTCCTCAAGGGCTTTGACATCTGGGGCTGGTGGGGTCCTTCCACACCCTGCCCGGGTTACATGACACGAAGATAAAAGGGAGAGCTTTTGGGGCCCACGTAGCAAAGGGGCACCATAAGTGAGTGTGAACATGAAGTCCAAGACGTGAAAAAGTTGTGAAGCGAGTGACCTACTGATAGTTAGAAGCAGTTTCAAACCATAATCTGCTTCCTTTCTAAATCTGGAACAGGGAGCTGGAGGAGAGGGTCAGAGCAAGGGCCTACAAAAATGATGAAGGGACTAGAACATCTCTCTTATGAGGAAAGGTTGAGGGACTTGGGTCTTCTTAGTCTGGAGAAGAGAAGGCTGAGGGGGGATCTGATCAACACCTATAAATCCTTAAAGGGTGGGTGTCAGGAGGATGGGGCCAGTCTTTTTCCAGTGGTGCCCAGGGACAGGACAAGAGGAAATGGGCACAAACTTGAACATAAGAAGGTCCATATAAACATGAGGAGGAACTTCTTTACTTTGAGGGTGGCAGAGCCCTGGCAGAGGCTGCCCAGAGTGGGTGTGGAGTCTCCTTCTCTGGAAACATTCAAACCCCACCTGGACATGTTCCTGTGGGACCTGCACTGGGTGGACCTGCTTTGGCAGGGGGGGTGGACTAGATGACCTCCAGAGGTCCGTTCCAACCTCCACCATTCTGTGTTATTTTCCCAAAGGTTGGAAGATAAGAAATTTTTCTTTGTTTCCCACCCAGGGATCATGTCAGGGATCAGACCCCAAGATGTGCTCCCTTCTGACCAGGGAGCACCTCCCTCTGCTGTGTTTGTACCATGACCAGCACAGCATAAAACTTCTGCCTTATACAAAAGCAAACTACAACCATTTGCTTTTCTATCCTGTGGCCACATCTCCACCACTCTGTAGTGATTCCTTAACTCCGTTGTTAAATCCCTTTAACAAGCAGGATAAATGTCAGCCAGGCCCTATGATTTGTATACTTTCAAAGTTTCCAAGCCCATCCTTATCAGCTTAATTTTTCTCTTTATTTTTCTTGCTAATGACATATTTAGAAAGGAATTCCATATTCTGGTGGGTTTAGAGGCATTTATTAATTACATCCTGCTCTTTGTTTATTAATGAGGCTGGGTTCTCATTTTCCTCTGTAATAATTGTAGAGGGCTTTTATTTCCCTTAGCCCTTGCACACTTAACATTAGCTCATAAATGTTTCCTTTCTTACGCCCAGAGATTTTCACTATTAGTTTAATTGACCAATGGCTCATCTCAAGCAGGGAACTGACTCATTGTGCACTACAGCTGTCAGCAAGTCAACTAATTGATAATACGCTCTCTGGGGCCACGGCCAGGATGGCTTGAGATAAATAGAAAAGAAATTGGAGGCAGGATTTCTCCTGTATCTTTGTACATCACCGAGCACAGCATAGGCCAGAGTTCCCCCAAAGTTGCTAGGTGTTACCACAATACATATAAATAATAAATAGTAAATAGTAAATAATAAATAATAAATAAATATAATTAACTATAACAAATAATAATAACTGGTGGAGGTGATGTATGAAAAAGATGGGGAAAAGTTTCCACAAAGACACAGTCTAGTTGCTTCCACTTTCCAAGTGTTCAGATGGCCCCTTTTTCCATATGACATTGCAAATTCTTCTAATGAGAACCCCAGTTGTACTTGAGAAACACATTTTTTGGTTAAAAAAAAATAAAAAAAATAATAAAAAAACCTGTCATTGATGGAGATGTCAGAACAGGGTCAGCATTGTTGGGATGATGGGCACTGAGGGAGATCTTGTGAAGTGAGTGCCAGACATGAAAAAGGCCAGCACTGCCCTGGACCAGGAGTCACTTTGGTGATGAGAAACTGCAAGTCGCTACAAAAAATACATTGAGATTCTGGAGCAGGTCCAGAGAAGGGCAACGGAGCTGGTGAGGGGTCTGGAGCACAAGTCTGGTGAGGAGCGGCTGAGGGAGCTGGGGGTGTTCAGCCTGGAGAAAAGGAGGCTGAGGGGAGACCTTCTGGCTCTCTCCAACTCCCTGAAAGGAGGGGGTATACGGGGGAGGTCAGTCTCTTCTCCCAAGGAACAGGTGATGGGACAAGAGGAAATGGCCTTAAGCTGTTCCAGGGAGGTTTAGGATGAATATTAGGAAATTTTTTTATACTGAAATGTTATCAAGCATTGGAACAGACTGCCCAGGGAGGTGGTGGAGTCACCGTCCCTGGAGGGATTTAAAAGCCAGGCAGACGTGGTGCTGAGGGACATGGGTCAGTGGTGGTTTTGTCAGTGTTAGGTTGATGGTTGGACTCAATGATTTAAAAAGTCCCTTCCAACCTAGGTAGTTCTGTGATTCTCACTATGCTGCCTAGAAGCCTGCAGCAGAGGAAGCTGGTCACAAACGGACAATGAAGCCATGACTTCATCACCACAGCCATACATTCAAATATATGCTCAATGTTGAATGCCACAGGGAAAAAACATCTGTGAGCATGCTCCTAAGCCCTTTGCTGATGCCAAAGGTGTAGCATCCCCACATGAGATGAAGCTGCATGTGTCCTGATATAGGTTTATCAGGAAGGCAGGATGGCACCACACTTCCCTGAAAACAGGTGGAAAGCCCAAGCTTAATGCAACACCTCATCATCCTCACCACCAGGAGGACAATTTGGAAGTCACAGTCAGATCTCATGTTGGGACCGTCTGCTCTAAGGTTGACTCTGTACTCCTTCAAGAAGCCCTGAGTAAATATAATTTTGGAGGATATTGGAATGTCAGGAGGAGCTGGCCTACAGCTCTGGAGTCTCAGGATGAAAACTGGGAGAGAAACGGTGAATCTGCCTTTGCTGGTTTTTCCTCTCAGTCCTTCCTGTCCCTCTGGCCCTCTCCAGATGTGCCACATCTTACTAATCGCACTTCAAACACAGACAACAAGCTCCTATATCAGGTTCCTCCACTGTCAGGCTGGAGCAGCCTAAGAAAGTCCCTTATGCAGCTCAAAACATGTCCTCACTGCACCACAGGAGCTTGGAGACTGTCTGACACATCAGAGGAGACACAGCTTCAGGAGTCTGCTCTTCTGCCTGTTTTCCTCTCCCTCAGCTGCGGGCTTCCTCCTGTAGACTATCCCTTTGATTTATTGTACTTTTGCACTTCTGAGCACCTGGAAAGTGTTTCTGTCCCATTAATTTTGACTTGGAAGTCTCAATGTTTCCCAGCAGAAAAATAAATCACTCAAGCTGGGAGGACGCGCCCCACACAACCTCCTCCCTTGTCTGTGCTCCCCCCTCTCCTGCCTTCCACTTTCTTTTCCCTCCTACTGTTCCCTTCCCCCTCCTCCAAGAGGGAAGAGGGGGGGTGATAAATGTGCCATGCAAGGTACGAGTTTCACATACCAAGAGCAACGAGGTAATCCTATCTGCCCAAACATCATTTTGCTGAGCACCTAAATAAAGCTCTTGGCACCCAGCATATTTCTCATTGCTGCAGGTGAAGCCTGAGGTCCCAGGAAAGAGGGCAACGAGCTGGAGGAGTCCAATCTCTGCAGGGGTCTGTCTCCACATCCAAAATATTTGGTCCCCAGAAGTTTGAATCACCTCGGGATGGTCAATATTGAGTTTCTTCCAGGTATCCCCAAAGGTGACTTTTCCAACCCAAAGGTCTCGAGTGTCTCTCCGTTGAGGTGTTTCTTCTCCCACTCTCCCAGGTTGCCTCCAAACTTGTTATCTTCCTCCTTGCAAGGAAGCAACCTACAGTAGCACTCACTGGTCTCACTGAGCAAACAACAAACCCCAAATCAGGCCTTTTCCCATTTTATCAGGCACAGGGACAATGAAATGTCTGTTACTGTTGGTTTCTATGGCCAATCTCATTCCCCAGCCCCAATCCTCCAAGAATATCAATTCCTTGCTAAAATCCTGCTAAGTTAAACACTGCTGATATCTTCTACCAGGATAACTCCTGCTCTGCACTGGAGAGATTATTCATTTGCTTTAGGTTATTCACTAAAGACTCGATGATTAGGATTTTGTAATATCCTCCCTTCCCTCACCACTTGGACAACTCATTCAAATTTCTTCCAGCGATGAGCACATGATGGACAAATTGCATACACTTGGCACTAGAGGAAGCGCTTCAAAATCTAGGAAATGTTTGTCTAATCAAGACTTGCTTTAAAAAAAATAAATTTATTTTAAAGATGGCCTCAATCCCCAAATTCAGACCTGGCTTAAGATTTTCCAGAATTTACTTTTCCTCCATTCAGTGCAGGAAATACAGTGAGGGAGCCACTTGTGAGTTTACTTTACCATTTTATTATATAACCTTATTTTTTTTGTCCCCTGGAAATTAGATTTATGTGGCCATTTAGTCTATCCCCTATCTGTCCCCCATAGATTTCTCCACCTGTTGATTTCTCAAGCAGCTTTGACAGAAAGCCGAAGGCCTCCAAAAAAATTATGTTCTTATTTCCACATTAAAATAAAGATTCAGAGAAAGGAGTGACCTCATTCTGAACAGTTTCTTCTTAATATTTATCCTATCAGCTGACTTCTACAGGGCAGGTGATCTACATAACAGATTGCAGTAGAAAAATTGTACTAAAACCTCAAGGGAATTCTAAAGGTGCAACAGAAAACAATGGACAATCTTAAAAATAAATCAGTTTAACAAGCCATCAACATTCAGACATAAATCCACAATGACCAGACTCCGCTCGTTGCCATTCTTTGTTCTTCTAGTTTCTGTCTGGACTTGAGTCCACCAAAACCCTGCTAGAAAGGTAATTCCCTCTGGTATGTCCAGTCTGTCTAGAAATATCTGAGTGGAAAACATTGGAAATTGTTCCAGAGAGCACATTTTCACATTATTTCCCGTTGCGTTTTCCATGCTACAGCCCCTAGATGCAACGTCTGCATCACAACCAGAAGGAAAACCATCGCAGAGGCCAGAGAAACCAGTGCCAGGCATGTTAAAACTGGTGGTGGCTTCAAAAGTGCCTACCATCCTGATGGTGACATTGGCTAAAAAAAAAAATAAATAGGATGTTTCCCTCTAGACTGGAGGTTTGAATTGCTCAGTGATGTCATCAAAAACATATTTAGGACATAATTCATCTCCACCCAGACTTTTTCAGTAAGTTCAATGAATTGAATCGCCAAGTGCCTGCTTCTCCCCCTTATACTAAATATAAAAGTAAGGAAAGTAAATGAGACCGAAAAAAAATAATAAAAATATATCATTCCAGTAAGAAAATTGTAAAGAATCTAAGTCTTCTCACTTTATTCCCCGCTGCCCTTCAGAAGTTACAGTATGGCATTCAAGAGCATCAGAAAGGAAGAGTCTTGTCCAATTCTAGGAGTGTGTCTCTCAGTAGAACTTCATTTTACTCCCGTCCTGATCAAATTCAACTGAACCGAACAGATTTCCTGGGGGAAAAGTAGCCTCGGAGAGTGAAAAAGCAGGTGAGGTGTCTTTTATGAAAGAAGGCGAGTGTGAGTGCTCTACTTGCAGTGCCGTGAAGCTGCACGGAGGATGTTCATTTCCAGAGGGACGTGGGGAGCGCGGTAGGTTGCATGTCAACGGGGGGGCGTGCGTGCTAGAATAACACTACTTACACACTACATTGCTAAGGAGACCCACTTGGGAAAGCACAATAAATAACACGACTACTTAATAGCTCTGTAGTGCCTTTCATCCAAATATCTCCGAACACTGTACAAACGTTCGTTAGAACCACCGCTAACTCCAGGAGAAGTGGCGCTATCTTTGCCGGGGGGCAGATAAGCAAATTGAGGTTATGTTATTTCCAGGAGCTTGTGACAGGGGCCAGAGAAAAAGCCAAGAGTCCTGCCACCTATTTCCCCTTTGCCCCACGGGAAAAAATGGAAACAGAGGTCTGAGTCCCTGGTAAGCCCATGCTCAAATCAAGGGGCACTCCAGCAGTGGTCTCTTTTGTTCTTCCACTAGGGCTAAATCAAGCAAAAATAGAGGGGAAAAATGGAAGATATTAGGAGAAAAAGTAAAGAAATTGCATAGTAAAAACACAGTCAGCTCCCCACATGGTACATTGACAAACACTTGGAGCTTATGGTTATGACCCCAGACTTACAGGATGTAAATGCCCTCATATATTGGAAGCTGGAGACCATGGGGGATATGCTAGGGCATCAGTTTGTACTAGATGTCTACAAGCAGATAGGTGAGCCTTTGGGGTCTGAACAAGGTGTCTGTAGTCGGCTGTAGTGCAAAGAAAAGGCAGCTCTGAAGAATGGATCATCCAACCCAGTTGTTTGCCCTGGTATTCCATGAATAATGCCAAAATGAGGCTGGTCCCTTCCATGGACTGTAGCAGGTATATAGATGATGAACTTGAACGTCAACCACTACACTGCAGACACATAAATCTGGGCAGAAAACTCCTGCCTTTCACAGCAGAGACAGGACTGGGTTTAGAGAATGTCTGTCCTTTGGACCTACCAATAGCTCATGTGTTGGAGAAATAATAAGATCAGCTGCAGAGACAACTGTGGGAGAGATGTAGGGGTAGATTTAGCGTTAATGGATTGGTGTCTGGCTGGGTATGATGTTCAGGGTTAATATCTCTAGCTACTGTTTTTGCACCTATGACACATTACAGCATGCCACCACGGGCTCCTGGGTGATTTGAGGTCTTTGAGCAGGTTGAGGGATGTCATCCTCCCCCTCTACTCTGCCCTGGTGAGGCCACATCTGGAGTGCTGGGTCCAGTTCTGGGATTCCCAGTTCAAGAAGGACAGGGAACTGGGACAGGAAATGGGGTAATGGGCACAAACTGGAACACGGGAAGTTCCATGTGTGGATTCAATGGCCTCAACTCCGAAACCTGGTGAGAACTCACGGAACATCTGGCTGGTAATCATGATAGCGGAGAAAGGGGGTGCTGAACCTTTCTTGAGATCTAGAGGTCAAGAGGGATGTTCTGCGGTATCTAATATGACACTAGATACCTATATTAAAGGGACCGAGCCTCACTCCTGGATTCAAGCATGTAGTTGAGGTGCCTTTGTGAAGGAATCTCTAAATGCACTGGGTGCCTGAAATGCCACTATGAGACACCAGTCAAAAATACTCTGGAGCCCAGAGAGCTACTTACCTGGGAGAGGTTCCAGTCACCCAGTGTATTAAAGGGACCGAGCCTCACTCCTGGATTCAAGCATGTAGTTGAGGTGCCTTTGTGAAGGAATCTCTAAATGCACTGGGTGCCTGAAATGCCACTATGAGACACCAGTCAAAAATACTCTGGAGCCCAGAGAGCTACTTACCTGGGAGAGGTTCCAGTCACCCAGCGGAGGTGCCTAATCCTTTGAGATGCCCTAAGAGCACCTGACCTGGGCTCCAGTCAGCACTGCAACATGGCAACTGTCTCTCACACCTTTGGCTGTATCTGCAGTTTTAATCAGGTATCTTAGACATTCCAGGCATGCTCTAGGCACTAAAGCACCACCAGGTACTTAGATTTGACTGAATACCATCTGCATGAATCGTTGGCTAAATAGATCTCCATCAACTACAAAGGCAGATTAGACATCAAAAAGGCATCCACACTCCTCAAACCAGCATATTTATGAGTCCCTTGTGCCAATAGCTGGCAGGAGCCAAGTGTCCACACCTAGGATGCTCTGGACTGAGCAGTAGGTTGGCACCGCTTTGTGACAATGACAAGACCTTTATTAAACAGTTCTGAGCTGTGAAGCAGCTTCCACAGAGATCACCAGGAGTTGAGGGAAACTTTTCAGCTCCCAGGATAAGGCCCTTCCATGAGGGACAGCCCTTTGTCCAGTCATGAGGCCAACATCTGAGTGAGCAAAGACCCATCAGCATCGATCCATTTGCTTCAAAGCCATGATAGTCTTCCCCTCCCAAACTCCAACAGTAACAAAACAGTCTGTTAACTGTAAGTTGTTATTTTTTTAATGAAAAAAGGGAAGAATTCAGATGGTTATGTTTTCTGACCTATGGCTAGCAACACGTAACCCCCACTCTCCCTTTGCAGCTCTAAAGAGTTGATGTTAATGTAACTTAAGATGCTGAGGAAGCGATTCCTCACAAATATTATGAAGGGGTTGTCATGTTGCGGTCCGTGTGGAGTGATATATGGACCGAGCAACAAACTGCCCTTCTGGGACCCAGCCCCAAAAGCCAAATCTGCCTCTCATGGTCTACTCTGCACATGCTGGCTTTTTTCTCTTCAAAACAGCTCCTTCAGGGATCGTGAGGGAGGAGAAACCGAGGTGCAAGAAGAACAGACAATCCTTTCCTGGGGTTGCAATGACCCATTACTACTTGCTCTAAATCGAGCAGCAAAAAGATGGTCAACGGGGGTCTCTTTGGCTGAAAATGCTCTGCCCAAAGGAGGAAAAAAAGAGAGGAGAACATGGGTTGGTTTGTGTTCAGATGGAGATTTACTTGGAAGTCAAAGAAGTCTTCCCCCCAGTGCTTTTTACTAAATAATATGGGATTTCAGGGGCTATTCTGGTCCTCCTGTACTCACACCTCCTCGAGCAGGCAGTGCCTGGTGGAGGCAGCCCTGTCTGTATAAAGAGAAGTCGAACAGCCCAAAGGAGCCCTACTGACAATTTTACACTCTTTTCAGACACAAAAGAAACATCAGAGCTCCGGCATCTCTTAAAAACAAAGACACCTGCTTTAATGATATCCATGTCCA
The DNA here is from genome assembly GCF_001431845.1 of Calidris pugnax. NCBI lineage: Eukaryota > Metazoa > Chordata > Aves > Charadriiformes > Scolopacidae > Calidris > Calidris pugnax. The sequence continues at coordinate 771,012 of NW_015091277.1, read as the reverse complement.
AGTCCAGGGGAGCTTTATGGGAATGTCTCCCACTGAGAAACAACTGTAATACCAAAATTCCCCCCAAACACTGGATATCAGCCCTTCCAAGGCTGGCTGTAAACCTGTGGCCTTGTCCAATTTCTTTTTATGTTTATAGAAATTAAGGAAGGAAGAACACTCCAAAAGCCCATCTGGTTGTCTCCTTCCTCCTCTCAGGGAAGATTCCCACTCCTGGAGTTTTATTTCTGTTCTCTGAGACCGGGCTTTTGATTTGGCAGCTCTCAGGTCACGTCCAGCCTGCCAGACACCACTGTCAACTCCTCCGTGTAGCTCCAGAGCAGACAGCTTGGGGAGATACCTTGAAGGTCCCATAATCTGGTCCAACCAGTTCTCCTGTTTTCTGGACAACAGTGTGGGATAAAGTGTCCCCCAAGCTGCCACAGGACCCAGCAGCTCCACCACTGCCTCCACTTGGTCCACGCAGAGAGGAGCCCTCTCCTCCCACCTCAGGGTACAATGACATCCATGGGTAGCAGCTCAAGCCCACCGGGAAGACCCACAGCATTGTATTTAGTAAATCTTTCCGTTTCCAGCTGGAGTGAGCCACCAAGCTCCTTTCTTGGATCCCAGGGCCACCATGATTGCGTTTCAGCAGGCATCTCAAGCAGGGCCAGGCTGCTAGTGCTGTAAAGTTGCACGAAAGGCTGTGGTCCCTCTCCCCATGGCTCAGGCATTCCTCTGGCTGCTGGTGCCTTTGAGCTGAAAAATTACCTCCCATGGGAACGCTCCAAAACCAGAGCATTTGTGCAGCAGGCTTCTCCACGAACACGTTTTCTCCAGAGGCATGAGACACACATGCCTGCAGGCTCTGCTGCTGTGGGAGCCTTCAGAAGCTGGCAATGTCCTGGTCTCTCTCAACCTTGTCCTGCGGCACATCATAGTTTGTGTGTTGGTCCTGGCATGTGCTATAGGATGATTAGGGTAGTGTCCTGGGGGTGAAGAGTAAAGAATAAATGTTCTTTGTACTGGATCCCATTGAAAAGTTGTCTGTGAAAGCAGGGAACTGAACTCAGTGATCCTCCTTTCCAAGCATTTTTGAGTAACCTGGTCTACTGGGAGGTGTCCCTGCCCATGGCAGGGGGGCATGGAACTAGATGATCTCTCCAACCCAAACCATTCTGTGTTTCTAAGTTTCAGTCTCCTGTCCCAAGTTTCTCCGCCTCCCTCTACCACTGTCGAGGACAGCCCTTCTTAAAGAACCCTCTGCCATTGAAAGACCTCCACTGGGAGCCTTCCAGAGCAAATCTAATGTGTCTTGCCCCAAAGGGAAGGGGAAGACCAACCTCCAACAATTCGTGCTGGGAATCTGGTTCTCCAGCCACTTCCAGTGTGGCAGAACAACCCCAGCTCCGTGGTTTCCCTTGCAATTGATATTTTCTCTGCCATATGAAGAAAATATCTGCCAAGAAAATAATTATGCGCTGACATGAAGGAAGCCTTGTGGGGAGTGTGCAGATTCTTCATGTTTAAATCTATGCATGAAGACTCTAGATCCAAAGAAGAGATGGGTCTAAACCCCACCCCAGGGTGAGATGCCATTTACAACCCTTTCTCAGGGCATGATCAGAAGCCTACAGTTCTCTGCTATGACAAAACAGAGCACCCTAATGTTCCTTTGATGTTCTGCTCTTTATTGCCTTACTAAAGAAAACTGTAGGAGTGACAGATGATTTCAAGAACCTCAGCATCTAAGCAACATGTGGGCACACAGTAAGAGAATGTTTGTGTCTTGGAAGGTTTATGGTTCAAGAAAACGTTACAGTCAAAGGGTAAGAAGAGATGTGGAGAGCAGGACACAGCTTCCCCATCCTCTCTGCAGATAGGTCCCCATTTCTCAGAGTCTTGCCCCATTTGTCTGCTGACAATTTGTCTGTGTGCCATCACCTGACCCTTGGTGAAATTAATCATCTGACTGGGTTCCTCAAAGTCTACCCTGTCAGCCAAGCAAAAGGAGAAACCCTGCTCTCAAAGTCAGACTCACCCACATACATGCAAGAGGCCCAGGAGGAGAGAACCCCAGGTTTGATCTCCTCCTCCTGTGGCTAAGACAAAGAGGACCTGTGGAGGACAAAGTGGACCTGACCTGAAAGAGATCGCAAAGGTGGCTCTTCCTCAGCAACAGTGTGGTGCATGGGCACGGCTGGATCAAAACTTGGGCTGCTCAAATCAAACACACATAAACCTGTCTCTCCATCATGATAGAATCAGTTGTACTTGAGTAAACACAGCGATATTACACTTCCATGTCCAGTGCTGCCCCCCCCAGTTCAAGAAGGACAGGGATCTATTGAAGAGTGTCCAAGAGAGCCTACGAAGATGATCAGGGGACAGGAGCATCTCTCTGCTGAGGGAAGGCTGAGGGACCTGAGGCTGTTCAGCCTGAAGAAAAGTAGACTGAGACGGGTTCTCATCGATGCTGAGCAATAACTAAAGGGCAGGTGGCAAGAGGATGGGGCCAGACTCTTCTCAGTGGTGCCTGGGGACAGGACAAGGGGCAATGGGCACAAACTATAACATGGGAAATTCGATCTAACCATGAGGAACAAGTTATTTCCTTTGAGGGTGCCAGAGCCCTGGAAGAGGCTGCCCAGAGAGGGTGTGGAGTCTCCTTCTCTGGAGATATTCAATCCTGCCTGGATGCATTCCTGTTCAACCTGCTCTGCGTGACCTTGCTTTGGCAGGGGGTCCAACTAGATGGTCTCCAGAGGTTCCTTCAATCCCTACCGATCTGTGGTTCTGTGATGTGAGTCTCTCTATTTTCCACTGTCACAGTGGAGACTACAGGCATCCACAGCATCTCCTATCCACACTGTTTGCAATTTGCAGTCATTTATATCAAGTTTTTTTTTTTTCCATAGAAATCACCACTGAAGCAAGCACAGAAAATCAAATGGCTTTGAGGGCTCTAACCCCTTCTTCTGCAGAAATAGGATACTGCAAAGGAAAAATATAAGCACAGCAACTCCACTGCTGAGAAATACTGAGGGCTGCAATTTCTCTCTGCTGCCAGGGTCTGACGAAGGTGGGAGTGATTTGTTGCATCCTAAGAAAGCAAAGTTTGTACAGTCACTCTTGAATTGTGTGGGAGGGAGTATATATCTGTCTGACGGACTGTCTGCTTTTCCTCTGGCAATTTTTGAGCACCTTGACCAATTTCCAGTTAAAAAGCAGCCGGCCCTAAAGTACTTGAGTTCCAACATGCTTTGTGAAGGAGGGAGGAAAAGAGAAAGAGGGAAACAATATAAACTTCCCCACTGAGGAAAAGCAAGTGTACGGTTTCTGTCATTATTAGACCCTAGAAGATCTACATGGGAGAAGCTGTGAACATCCCAAACACTGTAAAAGCTTCAACAAGCTTCATAGATAGCAGACACTGGAGACTCCAAAACAGAAATTCTTTTAAATCAAGGTGCATCGCTCCTCATTGCTCAAAGTACAGCACTCCTTGCAGAGACCATGAGTCCCCAGTTCTGACTGAAACAGGTTGAGCAAGACCAAAGTGTCTCCTCAGCTGGCATTATAGGTTTATCCCATCTCCTCTTGGCCTTCCGCTTCCCCTTTACAAGCTAGGGATGTTTTAATCTCATCCTACCAGCACCTCCCTCCCCAGGAGCTCTCTGCCTCCTCCTTTGCACCTCGGCTCTGCTGTCCCCGGCTTTATCACTGAAGTCTGGCAGGACAATGCCGGAGTGAATTTGCACTTGTACCTCCTGCTGTTTGTTATGATGGCCTGGTGTATTTCTCCTGCTGGAGAGTTCGTTTAAATTCTTACATTCCCAGCCAAGCCTTTGTAGATGAGCGAATCCATGTGTCCTGCTCTCTTTTTTTCCCCCTTGGAGCGCTCCAAGCTTTTCTGGTCCTGCCCCAGCCATGGCGTCCAAGTCATGCCTGCTTCATGGAGGGACAGGAAAGATTTGTCGTGTGTGTCCAAGAAGGTCAAATTCTCGAACCCCATGGGTTTTCACATATCCCAAGGTTTTTGGCTTCCTCTCTCCCAGTTTTCAATATTTTTAACTCTTTCTTCTGCTCTGCAAATACACTAATTGCTGATCCATCAGAAAATCATCACAAAATTATAGAATTGTCCAGGTTGGAAGGGATCTTTCAGATCATCAAGTCCAACTGTTAACCTAATGTTACCAAGACCACCACTAAACCATGGCCCTAAGTGTCACACCTACGCATCTTTTAGATATCTCCAGGGATGGAGATTCCACCACTTCCCTGGGCAGCCTGTTCAGGTGCTTGATAACCCTTTCAGCATAAAAAAAATTCTTAATATACAATCTAAACCTCACCTCGTGCAACTTGAGGCCATTTCCTCTTGTCCTATCACTTGTTACTTGGGAGAAAAGACCAACCCCCACCTCTCTACAATCTCCATACCATGCTGTTGAGAGGTTAATTAGTATTTGGAACATCAAAAATGATCACCTAGGAGGTCAAACAGGTGGCACAAACCAAATTCTTATTTTTTGAGGAGCAAATAGCCACAAATCCACTTCTCTCAGTGGTGTGAACAATCAAACAACGAGCTAATTGCTTCAGTCTGTGTCTGCATTCGTGTGAGGTTTGTGCCCCCAAAGCCCTCTTTCTCTGTCTTGCCTTAACCTGTATCTCTAACACATATCCATTAGCTGGAGAAAACGAGGGAGGAGATGAGATAAGGCCAGCCCAATGCTGGGCTGGATGGGGCTTTGAGTAACCTGGTCTAGTGGGAGGTGTCCTTGCCCATGGCAGGGGGGTTGGAACTTGATGAACTTTTAGGTGCCTTCCAACCCAAACCATTCTATGATTCTATGATTCAGTATTTAAAAAAAAAAAAGCAGCAGAAATCCTGAAACAAGCACATGTAGACAGGATTGAATCATCTTGCTGGTGCAGTTTTACTTGTGGAGAGGAATATCAGGGTTTTCTGAAAGCCACGTGGAGAGTTTATTGCCAGTATCCTTTACTGGGAAAAAAAGCAACAGAAGACTCATTCACTTCTTGGGTAGCCATGCTGCATTTCACTGTCCCTAAGACATGAGAGATCGTAATTATTCCTTTCACTGAGCTGAAAAATGGCCGCTTATGGAACCAAAGCCTTTACTTATGTCTGTCATTGCCTTAGAGCTCTTAATGGTGACAGCTCTTAATGATCCTCCCACTGGCTGATGCTCTTAACCTAGTGCTTTCTGACTGGCTGCAGACCACAAATCTCCATCCTTCCAGCAGATGTGCATTTTTCTTTCGCCTTTTGCAAAGGCTCAGGGTGAAACCCAGCCCCAGTTAATGCACTTTAACCACTCCAAAGATCCTGGCCTGGCAAAGAGTTTCAGCCAGGATCAGACTTCTGGAGTTGACTAATCTCGTCAGCTTTGGTAGGGGTGACAGCACCCACAAACAAGGGTCATCATGTGTGGACACCACTCAGTCCCCAACCTGGATCACATGGAAAAGCCCTCACAGGATGCCGAACACAATGCCACTGGGGGTATTTTCTGTGATGCCCTAATAAATTCATGGCGTACTGAATCAGCTGGGGTAGCTCAGGGATTCAGGAAGAAAACACAGAGGATGCTCATTGCCAGGGCAAGCTCGTCCTTTCCAGAGACCACAGGGACACACCATGCCTAATTTCTGCTTCCTGACATGGGCAGGGAGGACCACAGACATCCCCTTCGTTGTCCCTTCCTATAACCTCACCCAACAGAGAAAAATACATATATTTTAGAGCTCAGAGGGTTGTGATAAGGGGCAGAATCCAGCTGGAAGTCTGTAACAAGTGATGTTCCCCTGAGTCCTGTCTTCTTCAATATATTCATCAATGACCTGGACGAAGGGATGGAATGTACCCTCAGCAAGTTTCCTGATGACACAACTAGGAGGGGTCGCCGACACCCCAGAAGACTGTGCTGCCATACAGTGAGACCTGTACAGGCTGGAGATTTGGGCTGAGAGAAACCTAATGAAATTTAACAAGGGCAAGTGTAGGGTGTTGCACCTGGGGAGGAATAACCCCCTGCACCAGGACAGGTTGGGGGCTGACCTGCTGGAGAGCAGCTCTGAGGAGAAAGACCTGGGAGTTCTTGTGGACAACAGGATGACCATGAGCCAGGAATGTGCCCTTGTGGCCAAGAAGGCCAATGGCATCCTGGGGGCATCAGGAAGAGCATGGTCAGCAGGTCGAGGGAGGTCATCCTGCCCCCTCTACTCTGCCCTGGGGAGGCCCCAGCTGGAGCACTGGGACCAGTTCTGGGCCCCTCAGTTCAAGAAGGACAGGGAACTGCTGGAGAGGGTACAGCAAAGGGCCACAAAGAGCATCTGGAACATCTCTCCTATGAGGAGAGGCTGAGGGACTTGGGTCTTTTTAGTCTGGAGAAGAGAAGGCTGAGGGGGGATCTAATTAATGCATACAAATACTTAAAGGGTGGGTGTCAGGAGGACAGGGCTGGTCTTTTCTCCGTGGTGCCCAGTGACAGGACAAGAGGAAACGAGCACAAACTTGAGTATAAGAAGTTCCATCTAAACATGAGGAGGAACTTTTTTCCTGTGAGGGTGGCAGAGCCCTGGCAGAGGCTGCCCAGAGAGGTGGTGGAGTCTCCTTCTCTGGAGACATTCAAAACCCGCCTGGACAAGTTTCTGTGCAACCTACTATAGGTAGACCCGGTCTGGCAGGGGGGTTGGACGAGATGATCTCCAGAGGTCCCTTCCAACCCCATATGATTCTATGATTTTAGCATGAAAACTATGCAGCACCCATATGATTCTATGATTCTATGATTTTAGCGTGAAAACTATGCAGCATGGTGGAAGGCTGCCAAGACACCCAGGCAAACCTCCCTGCTGGGATGGGCAGTCTCTGTGCCACGCACCGGTGGTGGAGAGCATCCTTGTAACGATACCAAGCTCTCGCTAAGCCGAAACATGTAACAGGAGTCTCTGTGGAGAAGAGCCAATTTATCAGTCTAACTGGAATGGAAATTCCTTTTTCGGCAGGATCCCTGGAACATGTGTGGTGCAGCCCCAAGAATGAGCAATGAACATGATATCTCTTTTATGTCTGCCATGGCAGCCGGCCTTTTAATAATAATAGTAATTTAAAAAACCTGTCCGGTGACTTCACACCCGTCTTCCTAGATATAAAACATAGATGGGAAACACCATGAGATCTTTGTGCTATTTACCCTTGAAATGCCCCTATTGTGCCTCAGTTTACTTCAGGGTTAATTGGCCACGTCTCTGAGATGCTGTAATGTTTGAACAGCAAATTGTGTAAACGCTGGAAGTCATTCCCATGAGGGTGCAACTGAAGGAACCCCAGTCCCCATAACTTGGGGTTTTCTGATGTCTAGCAAGGGTCATGCTCACCCCTTAGCCCTTTCTTCCACCAAGCATTAGCAGGATTTCTTTCTTTTGCTCGCTTGGGTTCACAAAACACATTAGAAATTCCCCCTCCCTCTGGCTTAAACCAGCCAACAGCCTTAATGGTTTTTGAAGAGATAAACAGACAGACACAGGCATGTGCAGAACATGATCATATAAGTTGTGCTTTCTTAAGGAGCCAAGCAGAAAGAGAGCCAGATTACTTCAACCCAAAATGCACTTAGAAAAGAAGCCTTCACGAAGGTGATCTTAGCGGTTAGGACTGTGCGGGTGCAAGGAGAAACAAGCTGTTGAGGGTAGTTGTAACTCTTGGGTAAATTAAAATAAACAGAGATGCAAATGTAGGTGATATCAGCCATAAGGATTGCAGAGTCTCAGCCAAAGTGTTTGCAAGCTGAGAGCAGAATTTGGCTTTAGATGAATAAAATCGCTACTGGTCACTCAGGGTAAATCGCCCTGGGTAGATCCATCCTGTGGCACTGGGACACAGAAATCCCAGCAGAGCTGTGCTTATAATAGACATAGACACAAGAGATGGGACTGTGGAGGAAAAACCAAGGTACATTCTCTCCATCAAGACCCCCATTTTGTCCCTGAAAGCAGTGTGGTTGAGTTTCACCTCCCAAGCTCAGATGGGGAGCGAGGGCTTTTTGTTAAAGCACAGGAATTGGCCTAACAGATGGCAGGATAGTGATGGGTCTTGGCCATAACAAGTCTCATCTGAGGTGCTCTTGGAGCTCCCCTTCAGATGCTTGACATGGACCCAAGAGGTTGTGTCCACCTGGCGTTGCAATGGGGCATGCATTCATCCAAGGGAGGGACGGAGAAGGCACAGGGAGAGACCAACAAACCCCAGTGCAACCCATCAGGAGGCTACGGAGATGTTGAACTCCCCCAAAGCATGGCCATCAGGGGGTTGGGGAGCATTAGCTGCACAGCCCAGGTTGAGGAGAGGTCAGCTACAGGCACTTGCCATATTGAAAAAGGATTTGCAGCCGAAAGCGGGGCTGACTGGAGACTTCCCCTCCGGGACCACTTGCAGAATGAACATAATTGCCTGAGCATTTAAGAAAATAGAGATCCATCTTTCCCTGCGAGTGGGCCTGCTGCTGGGAAGGGAAAGTGCAGGGAAGCAGTGGAATAAATATTGGTGCTTTGCAAAACAGAGATAAATCCACCAGCAAGGAAGGAGAAAAGCAAGGGAGCTTTGGGAAGCCTTTTAGCATCAAATGAGCAGTGCATCCCCCGATGAGTGAGGGTGTCGGGGAAGTAGATCGATGGGAGAACACTCCAAACAGTAGCATCCATCTCTCATAATAAGGCAGCAGAACTGCTCTCGTTTCCTGTAATCTGATAACCCACCAGAGGAAGGGGGAAAAATGCCTTTAAATGGTGATTATAATTCCCGTCATGGTGTTTCCTGATAAAGCGGCCCCCCAACATAGTGTTATTATCAATCACGACTACTACAGTAGCATCCTGAGGCTCCCGTGGAGATCACTACCTTCAGAGGGAGACCTTTGCTGTCCTGAAGGACCTGAAGGACCCTCGTGGGAGGGAAGGCTTCACAGAAGGGAAATGAGTTATTCAAGGCCTCCCAGCTGGGAGTAAGACCAGACCCAACCACTCTTTGAGTTGTGGGATTATGTGAGCATCACACAGACATAGCAATGCCAGCTGCTGGGGACCTGCAGAGGTCTCTAGCCCAGCCTCCTGCTCAAAGCTGGACCACCATGAGCTTCCAGACAAAAATTAGCAGCTCACAAATTGACATAGTCATAACAAACTGAAAGGGAGGATCCGAAAAACATGACCATCAAAGCTGTGTGTTATTGTATAATCTCATGAAGGTCAAGACAGTTGCTAGTGAGGGACTCTGCTGCACTGGCATTTCTTCCCATCATTTCCTGGCCTGGACAATTCATGTCATTCTTGGTTCGTCCCTTTTACCACTAATGTGTGGAAGCAATAATGATGCTCAGGGTGGTTTTTTTAACCCCATTTTGTGGCAGTCGGTTGTAGCACTGCTCCTCTTCACTCAGCGCAGTGCATGTCTATGGCAATTGCTAGCATTGCTTCCATTTGTGCTCCAGAAGTACCTAAGGGCCCAGTGCTGGGTCACGTGTGCCTTGTGCTCAGTCCTGTAAAAGAGAATCCTTCCTCACACAGGCACTGTGTCACACCAGCAAGTGACCAGCACCTCATTCCTGCCCTGAAGGACTAAACTCAGATTTGCCCCATGCCTCCACAGTGCCTCTGATCAGCAGCTCCCACACTACACCGTGGCTTGGCCCTCTCTCGTTCATCCTCCCTCACCACAGAAGCATGTTGAGGTGGGAATTTCCAGCCACTGTTGATCATATGAGCACAAAAGAAGATGAGATCCCAGCTGTACCCACCAAGATGTCATTGAAAATGAAGATGAGGCATGGAGGCTGAGGTGCTGCACAGCAAAGCCAAGTAATTGAGGTAGAAACCATGCCACCTGGGACACATTGACATCCTCTGGACAGAAGAGCAGCAGCTGCCCCAAGGTGCCTGTATTATTCATCTACTTGCCTGTTTTCTTATTGCTGAGCTGAACTGGGAGACCTGATGCCACTCCTGCTCTGCTTTTTGCCGTCTCTAAGCAGTGAATTCCTCAGAAGCAGGGCCATCTAGTCCAGCCATAAATCTGTCTTCTGCAGATCAAGAGAAGTGGTAGAGCAAGCAGAAGGAGGGAAGACATTGTGGGTGCTCCAGAATAATCATTACCGCGAAGAAAACCCCATCTCCATTCTCAAAATAAAAAGGGAATGGAGGAAAAAGGTCCATAAAACTTCCCTTATGCTTCTCGTGTCGTAGAGACACAGGTCTACCCAAGCTTCTGATTAATTAGGTATTCAATGGGTGATTGCTTCAGACAATGTGCAGGAACAGCTAATACAGTGAGCAGCACGAAATCACAGGCCTGAGAGCAGGCAGAAAAAAAAGCCCCAGATTGCTTTATTACATTTTTTGTATTAAATCATCTCTTCTAGAGAGACTGTTGTTTTAAGCCAGCTCATGGTTTCAGGCAGGAGGGTTGCCCAAGTCTGGTTTCTGCTCTGCAGCTGCAAACACTTCACACCCAGCAGATCTACCTGAAGCAAGGGAAACCCCAGACCTTGACAGCTCACTCTTGGCCGCGTGTCCCCGAGAGCCAGGCTCCCACCCACCACCCTGCTGCAAGACCCACACCTTTCCTGGTAAACCCGGGACTCCAGAAGATGTGTTTTCCTCCCTGAGCCCACCATTGCCAGCTCCCAGCTGTGTGTGGCTGAGGGAAGCCAACCCCACTACCCTCTGGCTGCCTTGAGCAATAATTTGGAACAGGTCAACGTGTAGACTTCACAGTGGCACTTTCCCTCTTCCTAAGGCGTGTCTGGACTAGAAACCACGCACAAATCACAACCCCAGTGGCGTTATGGATTTCCCCAAATGATGATGAATGATACCTACTCTATTTGCCACGAGAGGGCACTTTTACATTAATTCTCACATCCCTGGCTCGAGCATGGAGTCTGCCCGAAAACCATTTGGTCGCAGTGGGATCCAATGTCCAACTCATGGGGGAATTTATTTTGCAAGGACAGGGCTGTGTTGAGTGTGTTACTTATTAAATTACAGGAGAGACTGCAATAAGAGACATGTGTGCATCTGGGGGTCTTGGTGTCTCTGTTGGAGAGAACTAATAGCAAAGAAAGCCCCTGTGGTAAAAGATGCCACAGGCAAAGAAAATTTCCTCAGAGGAAACAGTTTTCTAGGGAAGATTATGCAAAAGTGTAACATCTTTCCATCCAGATGAAGGAGACACCTGCTTTCCAACTTCTCTAGCAAAGACTGTATAAATCAGCATTTTGGAAACAGGACGGTGGCTTACGTTTGCAGCAGGCACAAGTCATTGCTTTGCAAACACCTTGCAAACACCTGCTTTGCTGCAGCAGAGAGTCCAGACTGTTGACTTGGAGCTGATTAGAAACCTTATTTTCCCCACCCCCCCTTCCCC